>NC_142029.1:3521875-3833750 GCF_982192425.1 Myodes glareolus
CCCTTCCCTGGTGGCCTCCCCAGGCCTTGAATCTCCCAGAATCCTTGAAGGGATGGAGACCTCATCTTTCCAAAGGGACTCTTCCGGGAATGTCCCCTCCCCAGGAATGCAGGGCAGCAACTGCCCAAAAGCGGTGCCAGCTGGAACGCAGGTTCCACAACAACCCTCCCAATATGGATCTGAGAGACTGCAAGTCTCCCCGGCACCTGCTTCCTGGGTGAGGAGACCCGGCATCTGGCTGCTGCTTGGCAGAACCCATCAGGGTGGGTAGATCAGAAGCCCACTCCCAACCCTTGTCTCTTGGAGGTCTCCTTGCTGTGTTCCCAGGAGGCCCCAGGGCCCTTGCCATCTCTAATCTGACAGGTTGCTTGTCCCCATTGGTTCCGGCTGAGTGTTCTAGATGGAAAATGTACTCCGTTGATAAACTCCACGTTATAAGGAACTCCGAAGTGAAGGCTTGGGCGCGGGGCAGTGACAACCGTTCCACCAAGAGTGTCCCTGGGATGAAAATGACAGTTAGAAGGGCAGAATGGGAGGCCTAACAGACTTGAATGATTCCATCCCCAGCATCCCGGAAACAGGACGGTGGCTCACACCTGTGATTCCGGTACTGCACAGGTGAAGGTGGGAGGGTCAAAGTTCAAGGTCATCTTTGGCTACACAGAGAAAGTAAGTCTAGCCTGGGATTCATGAGGACCTGTCTCAAATACCAAAGAGGGTGAAAAAGAGACAGACAGACACACAGACACACACACACACACACACACACACACACACACACGGCCAGCGGGAGGTGGCTTGGGAGCCTGTTCCCTTCCTCAGATTATATATTAAAAGTTGGTTGTGTAGGGAGGGAAGACCCTCCTGTAGTATAGTTCTCGGGAACTTTTGAGAACCTGGAAGGGGCTTTTCAAGTGACAGAGCTGCCTGGGTGTCCCCACGCTCCTGTGAGGGACCCCTACCCACGGTTCTGCAGGCGAGTCTAGCTGGGCTTAGATGAAATGGTCTGACTGTGTCTGGGGTGAAGAGGCACTCAGTGTGTCTCCCGGGAAAAGTCACACAGTGCCGTGTCATCAGAGAAGTGGCTGAAAGGCAAACCTAGGACCACTGGACTCCCTCATGGGTACTTTCCTGACTCCTCCTTACCCCAAGAGGATACGAAGACAGCATCCTCCTCTCTGAAGATCTTGCCAGTCTGGTCTATTATTAATTTTCTTTTTTTCTTTCAAAAAAAATTTTTTTTACTGCTTTATTTATCAGGAGGAAGAAGTATGTGCATGTCACCGCACACACATGGATCAGAGGACAACTTACGGGGATCGGTGCTCTTCTCCCACTGTGCGGGTCCTGGGGATTGAACTCAGGGCGTCAGGCTTGGCAGCAAGCTCCTTTAAGCACTGAACCATCTCACCAGCCCTTCCCTCTTTTCTCATGTATCTTCCATTAGTGTTGAAATTGCTGCTTCCAAACAGTCAAGATGTTGGGTTGTTCTTTTAGTTAAAAAAATAAACAAAAAATAAAAATAAAATCAGACACGTGAGGAAAAAGCCCACCCCCGTTCCTGAGATACTAATTGTGGATTTCTGGGGAGGTGTAGTAGGTAGGTCAAGCCGCAGCCTCCATCCAAACACTACACAGATGCTGTCAGAGCCAACGCCACTGGCTACCGCTGGGGGGGGAGGAGGTGGGTGAAAGTGTCCAGGGATTCCCTTGGTGAGTCCTGCAGAGGCATCGCCTGGAGGAAACTGACCCCAAATTGAGCAGGTGCAGCTGGCCCCAGGCTGGAAAGCATTCTGCACCTGTTCCTCACCCCAGGCCAAGAGGGGCTCTGCCTGACAACCTCTTCTCTCTTTCTGCTTTTGGGATCATCAGGGTGACACACTCCAAATCTTCCCTCCCACCTTGTTAAGGCAAATTGCTGAGCCTGCTCACTGTCCGCCTCCCCCGATGATCGTCAAGGGCACTTTGGGCTCCTTTTCTGTAAGTCTGATCTGTGCTAAATACTTTAAAAAATCCAAGCGGAAAGCCGCTGCCACGAGAGCCTACCAATTAGAGCCTGCCTAGTCAGGGCCTCTGAGGATAGCTGTCACCGGAGACCTCCGCCGCAGAGATAAAGATGGGATAGAGCATCCTTCCAAGGATGTCCCTCCCATCACTTCCGAAGCACCCTGGGCATGATTCTTAATAAATGAAGAGGCAGCGGCCTGAGGTCAGTTACCAATCAATACAGTTAGCATTGACGTGTGGTGGAATTCGGAAGCTGGCCCAGTGCAGTGTGATAGCTTTGCACGCGAGTCCTGCTTAACAAGCCTTCCTGGAGAAAGAAAAAGACTGGGCTAGGTCTGAAAATAGTATTAGAAGAAAATGACATTGTATGTGTATATCACACATGCACACATGTGTGTAAACACATGCAGGAAAGGGGAGTGGAGAGAAAGAGAGAGGGAGAAAGACATGCATACTGTCAGAGAGGAGGGTAAAATGAGGGAGAGAGGCGGAGAGAGACTTGAGAATTGAGAAGTCGAAAGCGCAAAGATGGGCCTCTTAATAATGACAGCAGTGGTACTTCTGTGATGTGCTTAGAGACCTCACGAGACAGGTCTCTGTCTTTGCATGCAGGTAGGCCTGACTGACCTTGTTTTGATGAATGATTGGAGTTGTTTATTGTACAAAATGACGCACAATGTTGGAAAAGGCATTTCTGAGTGTACCAGAAGCTTGCCTACACCTTCATTCTGTTTTTTTTCTTTTTTTTAACATTCATACAGTATTGCATAAATCACAGGAGATACTCAGTATCTCAGGAGCTGGCCTGTGGGGTAGGGAATGGCACCCGACTGCCTGTTAAAATAAATACTCTGACTGTATTTTGTCCAGATTGAGCTACACTGTTTGGTGATATTGATGGATTCAGTTAATTTTTGGCTTATGAGCTGGAGAAGTGGCTCAGCAGGTAGAGTTGCTGCTCTTGCAGAGGATCTGAGTTCAGTTCCCAGCACCCTCGTCTGGCAGCTCAGATGTACATCCAACTCCAGGGGATTTGATGCCCTCTTCTGGTCACTTCAGGCACTGCACACATACATGGCATGTACAGACATACCAGTGTACACATAAAATTAAATAAATATTTAAGAATAAAATTTCAACTTAAAATATTTGCAAAGAATGAAATATGGGTGGGTTGTTCATAGTGTAGACCATTGCAAGTCAAAGAGTATCTTCAATAGTAATAAATGATTGAAATTAAAAGCAGCATTTTAAATAGCAAAATGTAACATATTTTAGGTACCAGTTATACAAAAAAAAAAATCCAGAATCTGCATCCTAAAGACTAAAAAACACTGATGAGCGAAAGAATCCTAAATAAATAGAGGCATCATGTCCATAAACTGAGGCCACTGGATTTAATTTACAGAATAATTTGCTCCAAATTGAGCTAGGCATTCAGTACAATTCCAGAAGATGAAACAATCTCAAAACATATTTTTAAATGTGAAGAAACTAGAAAAGCCAAAACGATTTTGCAAAAGGAGAAGACCAGTCAATTTACCCGCCAAATCCAATGTTGTTCTAGCTTCACCCTATAGCTGTAATGAAGCACTGACCAAAGAGGTTCAAGGGAGGAAAGGGTCTATTTCCACTTCCAGGTCAAGTTCAGCATTGAGGAAGTCAGGGCAGGAATTCTGCAAGCAGAGACCACGAGGCATGCTGACTGCCACCCGGAAAGACTCTAGCTTCACTACAGGGCCCAGGCCCACTGCCTAGAGTCCAGTGCCACCAGAGTGAGCGGGGCCCTTCTGCAAGACAATCACCCACAGACATGCCCACAAGCCAACCTGATCTGGACGACCCCTCAGCTGAGGTCCCCTTCTCAGGTAACGTTATGATGTGTCAGTGGACAGCTGATGCCAAGAAGGACACATAACCACACTGTGTGTTATGAATATGTAAGCATGGAAATCAGTGGAGCTGAACAGGAAGTCCAGAAATACACCTAAATGTGGCTGTCAGCAAACTTAGTAGTCTTCTCAGCAAAGAATGCCGGGAGCACTGGACACTCATATGCAAACCAATAAAGTTCATGATCCATACCTCACACCATAGACGAAGGAATCCAAAATAGATCACTGATCTTGAATTATAAAATCTAAAACTTCTAGAAAAAGATACAGGCCCATTGACTGTGTGTGAGTGGATCCATTCCTGGACGCTTTGGAGAGGGTGGGGCACGTGGTTTAAACAAATACTTATTAAATTCAAATCCACTGAAGAAAACAACGCAGGTCTGGGAAGATGGATGCTTGCTCTGCTCCTGTGGAAGACCCACACATACGTGCATGTTCCCACACACAAAAACACACACATATGTATAATTAAAACATAAATATCTTATATGTTGAGTGGGTGACAAAATGGATAAGGAACAGAACACAGCACATTCACTACAGCAGGCAATATTAATATGCCACAAAACAGATGTGCTGCTTGGGTTTTGTCAACTTGAATCTTTAGTCTTTTGAGAAGAGGGAACCTAGGTTGAGGAGTTGCCTCCTTTGAGTTGGCCTGTGGTATGTCTATGGGGCATTTTTTTGATTGTTAGTCAATCTGAAAGGGTCCAGCCCACTGTGGGCAGTGCCATCTCTGGGAAAATGGGCTGAGCAAGTCCTGGGGAGCAAGCCAGTAAGGGGCACTTCTCCATGACTTCAGCTTCAGTTCCGGCCTCCAGGTTCTTGGCTTGAGCTCCTGTCTTGGCTTCCCTTTGTGACGGACTACAACTGTAAGCTGAGCTGAACCTTTTCCTTCCAAGTTTCTCTTAGTCATGGTGTTTATCACAGACACAGGAAGCTAGGACACAGGTAAAAGAAACCCAGAGGCACTACAGACACTGCAGAGCAATTTTACAAGCCTTGCAAAACACTGTAACTGGAGGTTTCTCTCCCACCAGCCAGTTCCGAAATAATTTCTCTGAGGCTTAATATTTATTACAAACTGTTTGGCCTATTAGCTCAGGCTTATTATTAACTAGCTCTTACAACTTAAATTAACCCCTTTCTATTATTCTATATTTTACCATGAGGCTTATGCCTCGTTACCTCACACCTTGCTTCTCCCTGACTCTACCTTCTTTCTCCCTCTATCTCTGCTTGAAATTCCCACCATTCTCTGTTCAGTGCTGCCACAGCTAAAGCAGTTTCTTTATTAACTAATGATAATAAAAAACATTCACAGCTTACAGAGCGGAATCTCACACCAAAACATAAATGAAAACAAAGTGTCCTCTCCTTAAAACAAACAATTCCATGTCTATGAAGGTGTCTTGTGGGCACCCACACAAAGTGCACATCCACGAAGGTAGCAGGGAGTTTGCAGACAGCCACGACTGACACACTTGCTGGGATGTTGGTGAGACAGACCACAGGTGATCTGCTCACGCCCACTCACTGTGAGTACACCAGTCAGACCAGTTTTCTCCAACCTTAAATAAGATGCAACTTTGAAGGAGGCCCTCTCCATACTTGTCTGATATTGGGTCAAAATCTCTTATTGGGTCTGGGCCCCTTATTGGGATTAAAGTTCGGTTGCTAAGAATTTTTGAAAAGTTTTATGACATAAATGATATATGTCACCCACTCCTTTCCTGTGCCACTTGGTCTTCAGTGTCAATCTGATGATTTTGGAATCACCTAGGAGACACATTTCTGAACATGGATGTGAATGTGTTCCCAGGGTGGTTTAGCTGATGGGTACAGACTTCTCCAAAGTATATGGCTCCTATCAATGGTTAGTCTAGATACACAAAAGTCTGAAGAAAAAAAACAGCATCACTGCCCTAGTCAGAGTTACTTTTGCTGTGATGAAACACCACGACCCAAAAGCAAGTTAGGGGAAAAAAGGTTTATTTAGCTTACACTTCCACATCACTGTTCATGATGGGAGAAAGTCAGGACAGGAACTCAAGCAGGGCAGGACCCTGGAGGCAGGAGCTGATGCAGAGGCCATGGAGGGTGCTGCTTACTGACTTGTTCCCCATGATTTTCTCAGTCTGTTTTGGCATAGAACCTAGAACCATCAGACCAGGGATAGCACCACCAACAATGGGCTGGACCCTTCCCCACCAATTGCTAATTAAGAAAACCCCTCACAGCCACCTCTTTTAGAGACATTTTTTCAACTGAAGCTCCCTCTTTTCAGATAACTCTAGCTTGTGCCAAGCTGACGTAAAACCAGCCAGCACAATCACTGGCCTTTGCTTCTTCTTCAGCTACAATGGCTGCAGCTGCTCCAGCGCCCTGCCCTGACATCAGACTCCAGCATCTTCCAATGCAGACTGAAGACCAGAAATTTCCTAGGAGGTTTTCAAGCCCTTCAGTGCCAGTGTGGGACTGCTGAGGCTTCCAGATTTGTGGGCTGAACAGGTACAGTGTTTTTAGCCTTCACATTTAATGTATGGCCATGGTTAGATGGACTGTACCCCACTGTGTGAGCTAACCCAGGAAATTTTATGTGTGTTTGTAATTGTTAAATATGTTAAGTGTAACATATATTACATATTTAAACACACACTACTGGTTCTGTTCTAAAGAACCTTCTCTAAGCCAATTCTTTCTTCCCATCTTGATTCTTCACTCCTGGGATATATCATAGATGAGGCAATTTTGCTTCCATCCAGATCTTGGGGGATTTTTTCTGTGAAAAATAAATCAAGACACTTGATTTTCCCTTGAAGAAGGTGTTGTTTCTCAAGAACTTGGTGAGGACCATGTAAATCCTCCTCTTCTGTGACAACCGATCATGGGACCTTGGCAAGTTTAATGTCTGTTGCTGTGATAAATACTCTGGAAAAAACAAGTAACTTAAAGGCAACCATTTCATCTTATAATTCCAGACTACAGTCCATCATTGTGAGGACGTCAAGGCAGGAACTTCAAAGAGCTAATCACATCACATATCACACCCGCCATCAAGAGCATGAAATGCAGACATGTGTGCTCGCTTGCTTCTAGGTGCCCAGCTCAGTTTCTCTACTTTTGTGCAGCACAAAACTCTCTGCCTAGGGAGTGGTGCTGCTCACAGGGGGCTGAGCTTTTCCTACATAAATTAGCTTAAGATGGTCACCTACAGACACACTCAGAGTCCAGCTAAGTGTAGACAATCTCTCATTGAGGCTGTCTTCCCAGGTGATCCTACACTGTGTCAAGATGACCAAGCTAATACCCACAGGGCCATGGATGAGGGAAACATAACTGTTCATGTATATGTAAAAGTCTAATGTAGACAGCAGAGGGTAGGCGGGTACTGCTGATGCCACTGGGGTCTTGTCATTGCTGTCATCAGAGTCCCACTTCGTTTACACTGCTGGTCAGGTTCTCACAGTCCCTGCCCTAGACTAGAGAGGACTGTGTGGGATTCCTGGGGGTGGACTCTCCCAGGCGCTGCCAGTCCTTGCCCGGGGATTGAAATTTCACTTTTGAATCTGCAGCCTGTGAGCAACTGCCACATAAGTTGGATATTAAATAATTTGTGCCTCTTCCACAGGCACAAAAGAGGCCTGAGAGATTGTTGCTTAGGTTGTGAATTTTAGAACACGGTGGGTCAATTTATCTTCTAGAGTTCCTTGGTCAAACAGCTGCTGGTCGCAACAGGGATGGTAAGATTTTTCATAATGCAGAGCAGGCTCAGCTCCGAAGACACGCCATGAGCTCGCAGCATCTGCGGGTCTATCGATTTAAGATCTTACCTTCCCAGGCACTGCAGGACTGGTTTAATATGGGCTGTGGAGACCCTTCATCGGGGGCGGGGGGAGGTGATGCAAGGTCAGTGTAGTCACATAAGACACCATGAACCACCTCTGGGGGAGAGGCATGTCAGAAGTTGTCTGTTGGAAGTGGGCTTGTCCCAGCCAAAAGGAATGTCACCAAGTCACCTGCCAGGCTAGCTCCACATGGCATTGAGGTAGCTTTGCTAAGACGTAGCCCATGGAATGATTAATGAACACCATTAACTGTGTAGCTTGACACTGGAGGTTGCGAGGACTGACGGCAGCCATCATGGGTGCGGGGAGGTGGCAGACACTCATCTGAGACCTTCAGTTTAGTCATGAGCTGCAGAGATGACTTGTCCCGAGGAACTGACTTGAAGGGAAACTGTGTGAATATAGGAGATAATTTCTCTGACATATCAGCCCCATGTTACCTGGGTGTCTGCCGCCTGATAGCATTCCCAGAGTTTGGAATAGTTTCTGCGATATGTAGCGTGCCTTGCGAGAGTTTTGGTCACGGATCTACACACGTTCTTACGGAACGAGTCCCTACAGAAAGCTGCACGGACACCAACCATTGCCTGTGTGTCCGTTGCTGTGGCTTGAGCAGGTCCTTGCGCTCACCTACAGGTGGGAAAGCATCTCAGAAGCAGCCGGGTTGACAGGAGGGGTCTCTGGGAGGTGCTTAGCTCCCCTGGGCTCGGCCCTCATGGACCCATGAATATTGCTGTTACAGGAAGGTGTGGGCTTGCTACAGAAGTCAGTTCAAGTGACTCGCTCTCTCCTGCTCTCTTGACCCTATGTCTGTGGGGTCGTGAGGCAGGAAGACTTTCCCGTCCGTGGTCACTGCTGTTGCTGTGATGGAACAGCCCCACAGGAAACAGCTTGAGGGAGAGGGGGCGACGATCTCCCACAGCAGGAGCTTCAGTTAGTCACATCCCATCCACAGTCGCGAGCAGAGAGGGGAGGCTGAACACACGCTTAGCCTTCAGCGAGCCGAGCGTTCTCTGCGCCTCACGGTCAGGGTCCAAATCAGGGGAGTGGCACTGCCCACAGTGGGCTGGGCCTTTCCACATCAGTTAACATAGTCAGGACACGTCCCGGCCCCTCAGGGCAGCCTGATAGAGACAGTTCCTCGTTGAGATGCTCTTCCCTGGTGAGTCTCGACTGTGTCAAGTGGACAAGTGTCATAAAGGTCTCGGCAGATGCAGTCCAGCGTCCAGTATTGTGAGACAGACAGACAGACAGTTGTTTATAAGAGTTACCCAACCTGGGTGTTCTGTTCTACCAGCAGAATAATGTTGGGGGAGGCCACTAGTTAGTTCCTGGCTGCTCAGTCCTGGAACAATCACACAGAAACTATAGTATTTCAATCACTGCTTGGCCCATTAGCTCTAGCTTCTTATTTGCTAACGCTTACATCTGAGTTTAACCCATCTCCATTAATCTGTGCCTCACCATGAGGTTGTGGCCTACCAACAAAGTTTCAGCACGTCTGTCTCTGGCAGCGGCTCCACGGTTTCTCCCTGACTCTGCCTTCCTTCTCCCAGCATTACATTTAGTTTCCCCACCTACCTAAGTTTTGCCCTATCAACAGGCCAAGGCAGTTTCTTTATTCACCAATGATATTCACAGCATACAGAAGGGAATTCCACATCAGAATAATGGGCTAAGACACCCTTCTATCTAGTCTGAGAAAGGCCATAAGTTCCTTTAAAGCATGGTTCTCAACCTTCCCTAATGCGGCGACCCCTTAATACAGTCCCTCAGGTTATGGTAACCCCCAACCATAAAATTATTTTCATTGCTATTTCATAACTGTAATTTCACTACTGTTATGAATCATAACGTAAATATCTGTGTTTTTCAATGGTCTAAAGTGACCCCTGTGAAAGGGTCATTCGACTCCAAAGGGGTCATGATCCACAGGTTGAGAAGTTCTGTTGTAAATAATATTGCCTGAAGCACGGTTAATAAAAACTCAGAGAGAGAAATTGAGGTTCAACATGAAGGTCAGAAAAGCAAAACAGTCAGCCACTGGCTCTTACCTCTACTTCAGTCTGAAATGGCAATCCTGCCTCCAGGAATCTCAGGATGAGACTGTGGCTGAAAGCTGTCTCCTTCCCACCTTACATTCCTCTCTAGGGCTGTGATTAAGGGCATGCACCACTACCACCTGGTTTCTATGTCAAACTAGTGTGGCTACTGAGATTAAAGTTGTATGGCATCGCTACCTGGTCTGTAAGGCTGACCAGGGCAGCTGTTTTACTTTTCTGACCCTCAGGCAAGCTCTATTTATTAAAATACACATGAAATATCACTGCAGTGGCCAGTTAAGCATCAGAGTTAGTGTTGGGTGTCTGACACCTGTGTGACATAAACTAAATCTTTTCTGGAAGACTGAGGCCTTTAAGAAGGGTCCCTCAGCGACCAGGTCTGTCTCGGACCAATATCCGTAACTCCCTTTTACAGACCTTTGAGGGCTAGGGAGATCGGTCAGTGAGAGACCATGTCTCACAGGAGATGGGTAACTTTCCAGGGTATGGCACCTAGGCTGGTCCTCTGACCTCTCCATGCATGCACATGCATGCACACGTGTGCACCAACGTGCATGAACACACACCCATTAAGCTACCTGACTTTATTTCTCCTCAGGGAATCCAGATGCCTTTGAATGATGGGCCCTTCTGCCCAGACTGCTTCTCCCCAGGACACTTCACCTTCCACATTGTCTTCCTCGCCTATTCCCAAGCCCCATAGACAAGACAGGGTTTCTCTGCGTAGCCTTGACTGTCCTGGAACTCACTCTGTAGACCAGGCTGGCCTTGAACTCAGAGATCCGTTGGCCTCTGCCTTCTGAATCCTGGGAATAAAGGCACGTACCATCACCTCCCGATCCACATTGTTTTCTTTAATAACACTTTTAAGAAAGTATTTTCAGCCATTGCCAAAGCAGCTCCTCTTTCTCCGGCCTCCTCCCTGGATTTCTTGGCTCCGTGACACTCTAATTCCTTATGCCAGCTACCTGTTGCATCTCTCAACTATAATAAAGCGCCGTGAAGTCAGAACTTGACTTACTGACATCGCCTCTTAAAGCGTAGGGCCGGGCTTGGTACAGAGAGATGCTCAAGAAATGGTTGTTGGTGAACAAATAAAGGAACACTGTGTTGTTGCAGAATAATTGTGCACACTATGAAGTTGTGTTGCTGTGATTAGTGTAATAAAAAGCTGAATGGCCAATAGCAGGGCAGGAGGTATAGGCAGGCCTTCCAGGAAGGGAGGAACTGGGAGAAGGGATCCAGGCATGCTGCTTCTCCAACAGGCTCAACAAGTTGGACGAACCCTACTAAGAAAAGGCAGCTGAGGCGTGTGGTGGAATGTAGATTAAAAACGAGGGTTAGTTAAGTAATAAGAGCTAGCTGGAGAAAAACCTAAGTGAAGGCCAACCTTTCATAATTAATAATAAGTCTCTAGGTCATTACTTGTGGGCTAGTGGTCAAAGGATAGCTCATCAGGAAAGTTTGATCCACTGTGTCCATGTCTGTCACACACTGTGGGCAGCTGAGGGGTTCACCTCACCCTCAAAGGGCTCCACTGTGTCCATGTCTGTCACACACTGTGGATAGCTGAGGGGTTCACCTCACCCTCAAAGGGCTCCATCGGCCCAGTTAATGACAGTGGTCCCCTCCAGAAACCCTGTCTGATGAGTGTGAGTGGAAAATAGCACAGAGTGAACCTCGCCCGTCTGTCTCCGCAACTGGTCCCCACCTCCTGAGATGATGGTGGCCATGGATGACACAGGCACCCGAGACCTCTAGAAGAGGCCCCAAGGGTGAGTCCCCATCCTGAGGAGAGAGAGAACTCTGACATCAGGGCAGACCATTGGTTTGCTCTGGGCTGGGCTTCTTGGCTTTCCCACTTGCCGCCCTTTCGCCTGAGAAATATTAACATGGCTTCAAACATGAAGGTATATAAAATAGGAATATCAGTCAAACACTTGCCAATAAGAAGTCATAGATTTATTTCAAAAGAATTCTTTAGCACACGTATGATCTTATCATTTATTAAAGATGAAAGCAGATTTGCACACTAACAAAAGAGATGGGCTTGTTTATCTTTACATAAGAATTAAATCTTGAAGCTAGGCAGTGGTGGTGAACGCCATTAATCCCAGCACTCGGGAGGCCAGCCTGATCTGCATGAACTAGCTCCAGGACAGGCTCCAAAGCTACAGAGAAACCCCCTCCTGAAACAAACAAACAAAGGATCTTGGTTGAATCTTGACTCTATAGGATGTAATATATCTTCAGTGTTCCTCAGAGTTGATCAATACTTTGATTTTATATATTGTCAAGGCCAAGAACGCCGGTTCACATAAACCCCATAGTACAGAATGTTTGAGGTATGTTTAGGATCTTTCAGAAACTGTTGAAAATTTTATTTTATTTTTTTTACAAAATCAAATCAGCAAACACAAGTTTCAACAGAAAATTTCAGTCAAACTTTTGACATGACCCAATCCAAAGACAGACTAATTTGATACATGCCGAAGACTGATGGTAGGAGAAGATTAAAAGCCTTTGTTTTTCTCTAATTAAACCATTGTGTTTCTGTAAGAGCAGGGAACTCTGTATCATTAAAAAAAATGAAACTAAACAAACAACACTGCTGTTCATGACCTGACCTAGTCCTGAAAATGAACACAGGTTTTCCCACAGCTTTCGTTGGTACATTGACGTGAGGAGCATGCATGGTGCAAAGTGCATGTCAGACCCAAGGCTGCGGCGACATCATGTGTGGCAACACGTGCCAGCATGGCCAGAGAGCACTTAGGACTGATTGTGCGTCTGATTCTGAGGTAACTTTGATCATTCCACATCCAGAAATCTTTTACTATGTTACCTTTCGTGAGTCCGAGCCCGTCCCCCCACCCCCTCCCCCGGGTTGTGATCACAATTGGAGAAGCTCGGATGCGGGAAACTACCCGGAAACGGCAGCTGTGGCTAGGGTATAAACAAGCTGTTCAATGTGAAGGTGGTTTGATGAGTTATTGGAGAATTAGGAAATGGGAAAGATTGATCCTAAACAGAGAAAGCTGAAATCGTCAGGAGCTAAAAAGATCAGTCATGAAAAATGAAATCAGGGAGTGAAATAAAACCCCTCTGCTCCACATGGAAAAGACTTCATTAATATGAGGAAGGATGAGCAGAGCTGATTGCAGGGGCACATGCCCAAAATCTCAGCTCCTTTGAGACTGAGGCAGGAGGATAAGGACTTTGAGACTTGTTGGGCCACTTAGAGAAACACTGTTTCAAAAAATAAATAAAATAACAAACACACATATTAAGAACAAGAGCAAGAAGGACACACTCAGAAGTAGCCTGTCAAATTCCGATTATTTTTAAGAACAAGGGGGAAATTGCAAGTCATTCCACAGATAAAAATAAACAAGTTCAGCAGGCTGACAGCTTGTTTTCTGCAACTCAAGGATCGGAGGAAAGTGGGGCATGCTTACAGATGGCAAGTAATACTCCTGGGGAAGGCAAATGAAGAGAACGTTCTGGAAACAGAGCTTTCTGAAAGAATGCAGCCCACTTCACTTCTTCATTATGTTTTCTGAAAGAGGGGGAAAAAAGGTAGACTCGTGATCTTAAAAACATCGTAGCTAGATGAGGGACTCATGCCTATATATATGACCAGCACCTGGGAGCTTGAGGCAGGAGGATTGATTTGAATCTGAGGCACACATGGGCTAAGTTTGGGCTAGAGAGTGAGACCCCCCACCAACCCCTCAGCCCTACCCAAATCACAATCCCAGAATCACTCATGTCTGAGGAGAAAACGTGACGGAGAAGAAATACTCCCTGGCATCGTGACACATACCTTTAATACTTGGGAGGTAGAGGCAGGTGAATCTCTTGTGAATTTAGGTTGGCCTTGTCTCCATAGCAAGTTCCAGGACAGCCAGGGCTAACAGACAGATCTCTACTCAAAATAAATAAATAATAGACAAAGCGTCTCTTCTCCTTTCACAGTCTGCCATCCTGTGCGGGTGCCTAACGCGGTCTCTCACCAGGTTCTTCCCACTTTTCAAAATCAAGAAATCCCTAGCAGGAGACAACAGCAAAAGCATTTCATTCCCCAATGGACTGGAATGGGAACTGCCAATAAATTCAGGTGAACTCCTCCAAGAGATGACACGGGAGGAGACCCTAGCGGGAGCTGTAAGAATTTACACACACCACCGTGACGGCCGTCCATCCACAGCATACAGGAAACTGAGCATGCTTAGACACTGTGGATTCGGCCACATTGACGTTGAGACTCTGGTTTGCTTGTACTGTTCTGCATGGATGGATCGGTTGGTTCCATAATAAAATATGCAGAATCTTTGAGAAACAGAAAAGAGAAGAAAAGAAAAAAGAAAAGGAAAGAAAAATACAGCAAAAGATAATCGATGAAGGGTAGGGTTTGGTTCACTGAACAAATAATTGTAGTTAACTGTGTAAGGAAGAAATGATTCAAGCCTAGATAACAAAGAAAAAGATTCATAATACGAAATCTTGTTCTGCTGTGCAATTACGTATTTTGTTCTAAAATTGTTATGAATCTTTTGAATAAATTCTTACATTAAATAACTACTCCAATATTTTATGTTGGATACACACACACACACACACACACACACACACACAGTGTGTGTGTGTGTGTGTGTGTATGAATACCCCTTGAGGACAGAAGAGAGCATTGGATCCCCTGGAGCTGGAATCACAGGTAGCCTAGAGCCACCCAACATGGGTTCTGGGAAACAAACTTGGAGCCTCTGCAAGAGCAGGCAGCTCTGCTAATCACTGAACCATCTCTCCAGCTCCTGAACTTGGATTTAAAGCCAAGGGTATGCTTAAAATAAAATTGAGAAGGAGAGAGAGAGAGAGAGAGAGAGAGAGAGAGAGAGAGAGGAAGGAGAGAGAGAGTGCACGCATTGTGGGAAAGAACGAAAGTATACAAATGGCTTGGCTTTACCAAGTGCGTCCACACGCGTGTACGCACAAATGCACAGGTGCCGTGCTTGACATAGATGTGATGACATGAACTCCAACTGTCTAGAGCTCTAAAGAGCTTCCATTACCCATGTAAAAACAGTGCCCATGGCTTTCAAATATGTTGGGTAAAAATGCAAATATAAGCCTGGCATGGTTTAATCCCAGGACTCCAGGAGACAGAGACCGGCAGATTTCTGTTAAGAGATCAGCCTGGTTTGCCTAGAGAGTTCTAGGACAGCCAGGGCTATGCAGAGAGACCCAGTCTCAAACAAAACAAAACAGTGCAAGCACATACACACACAGACACACACACACACACACACAGAGACACATGTACACACACATGTGTGCACACGCACACACACACAGGCACTCACAGAGACACATGTACATATACACACACATACTCACACGCACGTAAGTGCATACACACAGTTGACAGCAGGTAGGAAGAAAGGACACGGAGATGTAAAAGCGACACATAAGAGAACCTGCGAGAAAGGAGATGAAACTTGGCCGCCAGCACAACGGAAGCAATAAAGAGGATGAAAGCAGAAATGGCAGGGAAATTAAAATGCGCTCAGTAAACCAGCAAACAGGACTGCATGACCACACCCAACAGGCAGGGGATTACTACGTGTTTAGAATGAGGCTCTTGGGGCACTTGCCCCCATGCCCGATGACTTAAGTTTGATCCCCCAACCCTAGGTGAAGAAAACCTTCTTCATTTTCCTCTGGTTACACGCCAGGTGTGGCAGAAACACTTACACACAAGAAAGAGAGAAATATTTTTTAAATGAGTCAGAGCAGAGGTAGAGAAAGGTGGCAGGGATTACAAAGCACATGAGCGCGTCCTCGGGGACGAGAAGCACCCGCCGTCCCGAGGGTAGGCTGAGTTCCACTGATGTATCCAATGCATGGAAGCGTTAAATTGCACACGTGTGGTTGTTGGTGTGTCCATTGACCTGCAGCAAAGCTGTTTAAAATGATCTGTTTCTTTCCCAGCCTCTCAGCCCCTTGGATCACAGCACCACACCCGCGGGGTTTTGGGTTCTCATTGTGTGTATCATGATCTAAACATATGTGTTTTCTATTCCCTTTCGGATGTTTCTCTACCCTTTTAACCCCGTGTGTGTCTAATGGCCCCAGCTCTTTCCCCCATGTGGTTCTGTGACTTTTGCTTGCAAGCTTAACCTTCATAGGTGCTGTTGAGGTCACGTGACCCTGAGTGGGGTGGGGGCATGACACACAGACAACCCCAGATCCTCTGTGTGTGTCTTTTCCCGGTTCTTTGTTTCTAAGACAAGGTCACTCTGTGTAGCTCTGACTGCCTGGAACTCACCAGGCTGGCCTTGAGCTCGGAGATCTGCTTGCCTCTGCCTCTCACGTACTGAGATCAAAGACGGGCACCACTAGGCCCCGTTCTTTGCCATGTTCTTTAGGAAACAACCTAGATAACTTTTAGGTTTGTAGGTCAGCCACACCACACAGTACATATTCGGATCCAAACAGACATGAAATCTGTCTCTAGAGCTTTCGTACATCAGGAGAGCTCTACCTGTGCAAGCGGCAAGCAGGTAGTGAAGGTTAGATGTGAAACCTCCCCCACAGACTCCTGTGTTTGAACACGGTCCTCAGCTCCCCAGGAGGTTGGTGCTGTTTGGAGAGGCAGAACTTAGCTACAGGAAGTGGGCACTGGGAGGTGGGCCTTGAGGTTTATATCCTGGTCATGCTTTCTGTCCTGTTGCTGCTTCCTGATCCAGGGAGATGTGAACAAGCTGTCTGATGCTCCTGCTGTCACAGCATGAGCCAGGGAAAGTAATTAATCAAGTTCCACCAGGTTTCCTTCAACGAGAAGTTGGTTCAGAGGTATCCTTAGAGCTGCATCTGGCCCAGGAGCTGGGACGGAGGGTTCCGGAGACTTCTGGCTAATACGGTATGAGAGCATTGCACACTAGAACCCTTCTCTACCTCGCCATCTCCTCCCCGACCCGACTCCCACCACCTTCGGAACAGAAGAGGAAGGTGTCATGCGGGAGGCTGCGGCAGCCATCTTGCTGCCATAAAGCTGTGGACAGGCAGGGAAGTCCGTGGCCTTCATGACACGAATTGTTGCTGAGGTTGTGTGTGTGCGCGCACGCACACATGTGCATGTGTGCCTGTGTGCTCACGTAGAGGACACTGCCCACCTTTGGTTTGTTATTGAGCTAGGGCCTATCACTTTTCCTGCTGTACCTGGAACTCACTGCCTTGGGTAAGCTGGGTGGCCAGTGAGACCTAGGGATCCTCCTGCCTCCTCCCCAGCACTGGGATTACAGGTTCATGCCACGTCTAATGGTTTTTATGTGGATGTCAAGGATTTAACTGAGGTCCTCATGCTTACAAGGTTTTTGCCAGCTCAGCCATCTCTTCACCACCAGCCCCAACACACCATTTTCCAAACTGACTGCTTTCATTTGAAGAGAGATGAGCATGGGAGAGGAGACTGGAGAAGCAAAGGAGGGTGAATCATGGCCGCCCCCTCCTGTCCTGTTACCAAAGGTGGTGGGATTTTACTAAAGGGCCAGAGTTGGAGTCCTGGGCATCTCGGAACACAAAAGGACCCAATGTGACACATAGGAGTGCCCGGGAAACCATAAAAAGGGTTGGGTATAAGCTTAGGGGACTCATGTCCAAAGACAATAAGACCCACATCTTCAGCATGCACAGGCCTGAGCAGGCATGTGCTCCAGCATCTGCACAGTCACAGGTGTGAGCTGGCATGGGCCCCAGCATCTGCACAGTCACAGGAGTGAGCTGGCATGTGCCCCAGCATCTGCACACAGTCATAGGAGTGAGTGACATGTGCCCCAGCATCTGCAGAGTCACAGGCGTGAGCTGGCATATGCCCCAGCACCTGCACACAGCCATAGGAGTGAGTGGCATGTGCCCCAGCATCTGCACACAGTCATTGGCTCTCATCTGCTTAGGGACAGGGGTATGTTTTTATCAAGCAATACTGACCGTCAGCTATGTGTAGGGATTTATAGCATATGCTTTAGGTCAGGACTTCGTATGTATACACATATTTATGTGTGCATACGTGTACAACTATTCATATGCACGTGTATGAGTACATATGTATACCAACTGTTTATATACCTGTGTATATGTGCATGCATATATCAACTGTTATATACATGTGTATATGTGCATACATATATCAACTGTTTATATACACATGTGTATGTGTGCATATGTATATCAACTGTTCGAAAATTTCTTTTTTTCTTTTTTTGGTTTTTTGAGACAGGATTTCTCTGTAGCTTTGGTGCCTGTCCTGGAACTAGCTCTTATAGACCAGGTTGGCCTCGGACTCTCAGAGATCCACCTGCCTCTGCCTCTCGAGTGCTGGGATTAAAGGTGTGCGCCACCACCGCCACCTGGCTGTTTGAGAATTTCATAGTGCACTGTGACCATGCTCATCCGTGCACTCCTCGTAGCTCCTCCCAGATGCACCCGCACCTCCCTCCTGCCCCTCCACTTCATGTCTCATGTTGTCCCCATCACCTCCCATCTGTGCTGGCCACAGACTCCTGGGGGTGGGCCTTCCACTGGCGTGTGGACAGCCTGCCTGGGGCCACACACCTGAAGAAAAATGACTCTCCCACAGAAGCCATCAACTGTCCATAGCTCCTTAGTCAGGGTCGGGCCCTTGTGAGCCCTCCCTCTCTGTGCTTGAATGTAGACTGGCTTTGTCCTGTTCAGGCGACCTCAGCTGCTGAGAGTTCATGATCGTGATGGTCCTGTCATGCTCAGCAGGCCCTGTTTCCATACTGCTCTCCTAGCCTCTGCTCTCACAGGGTCTCTAGCCTCCTATCCCTCTTCTTTGACGGTCCCTGAGCCTTGGTGTGTGTGCGTATCTTTGTGTGTGCCTCTGTGTGTCTGTGTGCATGATCCTGTGTGCATGTGAGTGTGTGCCTGTGTGCATCTGTATGTATCTGTGTGTGTGACTCTGTGTGCATCTGAGTGTGTTTCTTTGTGTGAGTGTCTGTGTATGTGTTTGTGTGTTTCTATGTGTGTGTCTGCATGTATCTGTGTGTATTTGTGTCTACGTGTGTATATGTGTCTGTGTGTGAATCTGTGTCTCTGTGTGTGTGTCTGTGTGTGTATGTGTCTGTCTGTGTCTCTGTGTGTGTGTGTGTGCCTGTCTATCTGTGTGTCTAAGTGTGTCTGTGTGCCTGTGTCTCTGTGTGTGCCTGTGTGCCTGTGTGTTTCTGTGTGTGTATCTGTGTCCTGTGTGTGCCTGTATGCCTGTGTGTCTGTGTGTCTGTGTGTGTGTCTCTGTGTGTCTGTGTCTCTCTGTGTGCCTGTGTGTGTCTCTGTGTGTCTGTGTGTGTCTATGTATTTCTGTGTGTGTCTGTGTGTATCTCTGTGTGTGTGTGTGTGTGTGTGTGTGTGTGTGATTAAGACTTTTGAGCTTCTACCACTGATGATCTCTTTTCTCCCAAGAATTTTTATGTGACCGCAGGTAAATATGGACATGAACCAGACATATAAATGAAACATTTACTGAACACAAATCACAAAGCAGTTTATTTTAAAGTAACTTGTTGCCATACATATAATATAACTTTTGTTGGTGAGGAAGGCAAATTTGCATATTAACGAGACAGAGGGGCCTATTCATCTCATACAATACAATCTAAAGACGTGCTCACCTGATGTGTACGCACTGATGCGTACATGCTCAGGAATAATGGTTAGAAATCATGAGAAGGCCTTGTTTTCCCTGTGTAAACAGTTATGCTTCTACAAGGGTAGGAAACTTTGTATGTTACGTGTAAACCCATAGTTTGCAACAGGCGATAGTCTCAAATCTGAGCTGAGGTGACACAGGCGCATTCGTGGTACGTAACATGCAGAGCACAGACTTCTCATGTCATGTGTTCATGGCTGCAGTGACCTGACTCCGTGCATCACATGTGAGCCCTGCCAGGCACACCTCAGATTCACAGTGTGTTTAGGTTTTGAGTTAATTTTTGTCTGTTGTGTGCTGTCAAGCCCTTCATGGGTGCTAAGCTTCGTGACCTGCCATGTGATCACATGAGCCTGAAGGTCTAGAAGCTTGATTTCCCATCAGTGGTCGACAAACCTACAGAGAGCCAGATAGGAAACATTTTGGCTTGTGGGTCATGCGGTCTGTTGTAGCTACCATCCTGCTGTAGCAAGAAGGCAGCCACAGAATATGTGTGAACAATGACTGTGTCTCAATAAAACTTTATTTAAAGAAGTGGTGGCCTGAATCTGGCTCTGAGCCAGCAGTAGTTTTCATCCGCCGTGTTAGCTGCAGCACGCTGCGCTGGAGAGTCTAAAGGGGAGAGTCTAAGTCCCAGGTTTCCTACAAGTTTCAAAAAGTTCTCCTCTTATTTTAATTCAACTTCTGTAAGTTTTTTTGGAGGGGAATGCTGACATTCGAAGCTGCACTCACACAATCAGGGCTCAGCCAGGCTCCCAGGCAGTGCTGGTGCAGACTGGACCCGAGTCTCCGAAGCTGGTGCCCATAGACGGCACATGGCTCTCGCAGGACCTTCTGCTAATGACAATCTTCTGGCCCAGTGCTGGTGGGAATGTGGGCTGGCCCGCCCGACCACATTTCAGACATTCCCCAGGGAGCGAAGCCCCTGCGACCGGGCAGCAACACAAACATCAGTGCCTTTAACACATTTCCTGCACACCCGACAGCAACCTCACGTTGTGGGTGGGAAAGGAAGAGGCAGACAATCGGAGGAAAACAGAGAGGCATGAGGCTGGGAGGAACTCCACGGGAGAATAGTCTAATTATAGAGTCCGCTCTTCGGGCCTGAGAATCCAGTGAGACGGGAAGTTAGAGATGCCAGACGGGTTGCAGGGAGGAGCCCCGCATGCCCTGTAGTGAGGTTCCCGTATGTGACCCCGTTAGAGCCCCCCCCCCCACCGTGACGTTGGTATCAAGGTCCGGTTCCTTAGGTTCTGAGAGTTAGCCAGATTGCAGTAGGCACCAGCGCGGGGAAATCACAGTGCGGGGTCCCTGGGGTCCATGCTGGTATTCCAGGCACGTGCTGCCGCTGACAGCTTTTTAGGTGCACACTGAGAACGTACCTGGCCCTCAGACTTGTGCCGCAAAACACCTGACTCCTCCGCCCACCAGCTCCCAGTCGTTTTAAGCGGTAACTATCTTGAGACCTGGGTGGAGATGAGCCAAGACCAGGCAGCTGCTGTGGGCTGGGAGGAGGACTAAGGTGGTATCGGCTTCGTCCTGGGGACACTTCACGTCATTGAGCTCTCGAGGAAATGCAGCAGACATTTCCGCGTTTGTTCCTTGGCTCCTTGACATGCTCAAGTGCCTTCTGTATCACAGACATGCACCAGCATCAGGAGATGCTGAGTGAGGGGGAAGAATGCAAGAGGCAGAGGGGAAGGAAGCCAGGGAGGCCACAGCAGCCTCCGTGTGCTTTGGTATTGAAAGAAAACAGCTGGCTTTCCCCGTCCGCCTGCATCCTCTATCGGGCCGGCTCTGCTCCGGGAAAGGCATGGCTGCACTCGGGTCCTCTCCACCCACCACCATCAGGTCGACACAGAAGAGCTGCACCACTCAGGCACAAGTGTCTGGGACTCACAGTTTGCCTGCCCTTCTGACCCCAGTGCTGGGGGCGGAGGAGGCCTGCATGTCTGTATTGTCCATCGCTGGTCTCTCTAGCTTGTCTCTGGCCCAGTTTCCCGTTCACCTCTGTCCAGGGTTGTCTAGCAGGCCTGACTCACAGGAAACCACAGCCAAGTCACCGGGTGGTCTGAGTCACTGACCCTTGGAACATCTTACACAGTAATAAAAGGCAAAGTACCTAAGTAAGTAGGGAGTTTCGCAACAGATTGAGTTAAGAACCTTTCTTGGTGCAAGGTTGGTCTGGGAATTCCCCATGTGTGTCAGGTGACTTATCTTTGGCAGCTGTGAAACAACCTAATTGCTTTATCCCCTGGCAACCACCTTCCCTGTCCCTCTTCCCCTTCACCTCGCTCCTTTGTTTCTACGAATAGCTGCTGGCTCCCAGACAGCACCCTAGAACCTGGGAAGAAACTGGTGCGGTTCCATGGGAGTCCCCAGGTCGCACAGGACAGCACAAGCCGGTGAAAAGGCAAGCAGGGCACGTTTGAGGGCAGCAGTAACGGGGGTGGGGGGGGCCTTGAACTGGTCTGTGGGAGTGTGAGCCAGGTGACACACAGAGAAAAGACAGTCCAAGCAAGGTGAGGTGACCCTTTGCCACTTTCTATGGTGGTCAGCTGCAGTGTCTGTCTGTCTGTCTGTCTGTCTGTCTGTCTGTCTCTCTGTGTGGGTCAGAAGTGGTGTCCTTCTCTGTCACCCTCCAATTTACCTCCTTGAAGCAGTCTCTCACCGAGTCTAGAGAAAGCCCCAGTGATCTTCCTTTCTCTGCATCCACAGCCCTGGCATTTACGGGTGAGTGTGCGACCTGGCCTGACTTTTTATGTGGGTGCTAGGGATGGGAACTGAGGGTCTCACGCTTGCCAAGCAAACATTCTGACCCTCGGAGCCATCTGCAGCCCCAGCTATGACGTTCTCTGGAGTAGAAGCCTCCTTTGGGGTCATTTGAGGCTACAAAGTGCCCCTCAAACACAGGTGTCTCTGCAAAGGCAGGGTGTGGACAAGCCAACAGGCCAGCAGGGAGATGGAGACTGGTCCTTTCCCTAAGGTTCCATCCCGTGGCTGAGGCTGCAATGAAGAGAGGATCCATCTGCCAGAGATCGTCACTCCAGGCACAGCAAGGGACAGAGGACTCAGAAGGGATTGGTGGCCAGGAATTTTGGGCACCTATGACATAGTCACTCACCTTTGATTTTGGTTACAACTCTGGTAGCCAAGTTCAGTGTGGGATTACGTGTCAAGCTGCTTCTCAGACACCAAAGAAGCCCGTCCCTCACTGCAGTGTGCACCCCTTTCTGAAGCTAGGAGGTCAACAGACTTCAAGTTAGTTAGGTTGTATATTACAGGGGAACTCCACAGCAGCCTCTCAGTCAGTGGACAGTAAGATCCAGGAGACAGATACCCAGCCTCCCATTCTCTGGATAGAACATTCTAGAAGGCAATAGCTGCCAGAGATTGAGCCCTGTTGCCCACAGCAGTTACCTTGATGCCACAGGCAGTCACCTTCCTCCTTTTTCTGTGTTCTGAGACCTCCCCAGAGACCACCTGGCCAAGCTCCTTTCCCACTCTGATTCTAAGGAAGCCAGACAGAACTTTGCTCATACTTACTATTGACTCACGGAATGAAGATGAAGGGTGTTTGTGGTCCCCTCAGCTTCCTCAAAGGACCATCTCTAGCATTTTGGAGCTGCCATTCATACCTGAACCAGAGGAGAGGTGATTTATTTGTTTGTTTTTAATGGTTTTGGAAACCTTTGGACCCACAGGAAACGGTTGTCACTAAGTCAAGATGTGCAAAGAGCAACAGAGAAAATCCAGGAAGTGTCAGATGGGGGGAGGGCAGGGGCAGGGAGGGGCAGGCATGGGGAGGGGGCAAAGGGTAGGGGGTAGGGTTGGGGGTAAGGCTGGCAGAGGGACTTGCTCAGCTTGTGAGTCAGGACAGTTTGACTCAAGGGAAGCTGCGTGTTGCTCGTCCTCTGGTTAATAGGCGTTGTTTTGTTCTCCAGGAACACAGGCTAAGAGGGTCAACAGCCAAGAAAAGACTGGAATAATGGACGAGGCTGTGCACGGCTCTAAAACCATGTGGACACTTTACCTTCGTGAACATGCATTACAATAAGGAAGCAGTGGGATTTTTATCCTTTGAAATCAAAAGTTAATAGATAAAATGTTTATGTCTTTATTCTCAAGATAACCTGCTCAAGATAGTGTCAGAATAATTTAGGAAGAAAAAAATATATATTTGAGAAGAGATCCTTTTCATCCAGGTGGTAACTTCAAAATGCTTAAATCTGTAGGGAAAAAATATTCTAAGATGGAAAGAAACTTGTGTATTTGGCAAAATGTGGTTAACTCCCACCCAGATATTTAAAGACACTCCTAATTTCTTTTTTAAATTTTGGGACTGGAGAGACGACTCAACAGTTAAGAGCACTTGCTGCTCTTGCAGAAGACCCAGGTTCAGTTCCTAGAACCCACATCAGATGGCTCACAACTGCCTGTAACTTGGCTCCAGGGAATCTGACTCCCTCTTCTGGCATCTGTGGGTACTGCACACACACACACACACACACACACACACTTTTTAGAAATGATTATTTCCAAGTATCAGGCAAATGTTATTTAATAAACGGAGTCAATTGGTTGTGTAGTTGAGAACATGGGGTTTGTTCTCAGGGAGAAAAGTAATTTTTTTTAAAGAGCTCCTCATGTCCCTTTAGTTACAAACGAGCCCCCAAGCCCTTGCTAGGACACGGGCTTTGCTCTATAGACATTAAAACAGCTCAAATAAAAAGTGGTAAAAATACCAAATGCTATCAAAGATTTGGCTATTTGGAAAAATAGTTCTTATACATTATTTGTGGAAATGTAAATTGGCATCATCCCTCTGGAAAACGATTTGGCACCACCATCAAAAACCAAACACACACTTTGCCATGTGGCCCAGAAATTTCATTTCCAGAGAAATCAAAACCTCAGCAATACAGAGTTCATATGATCATAGCAGATGTATCTGTAAAGGCTCCAAATGAGAAGCAAACCAAGTGCCTCGCCACGGAGGAGTAAACAGGCAGCAGCCGTTCATCAACTGCAATCTCACCCAATAAAAAGAAATCAAATACTAATTCTCACAACAGCCCATATAGTGACTCACTCAAGAGCATCGCGGCGAGTGAAGAAAGCCAGTCTCAGAGCTCTGTGTGCTGTTTGATTTCATGAACACACCAATCTTTAGCGGACTAAACACAGAGAAGGAAGCAGCATTCAGAGCTGGGGGTGGGGCAGCAAAGGACCATGACTCCAGAGACAGACTGCAGAGTGGACCCAGGGGTCAACACGTGACAGAAAGACGTGGAACTACACACACTGAATCAGAGTTGCTTTCCCGGTCTTACCCTTACAGCCAGATCCTGGTGGAGATGGGGAACGGGTGTATGACCCTATAACTATTTCAAAATAATTGGTTTGGTCAAGCCTGGCGGTACAGACTGTAATCCCAGTGGCCAGAGAGACTGAGACAGGATTGCATGTTCAAGTCTGCCAGGGTCTAGGGGAGAGCTTCAGGCTCACCTAAGCAAATTGCTTGAGACCTTGTCTCAAGCTTTAAGACTACAAAAAGACCTGGTGCTTCCCCAGCATGCAGGAGGCCAAGTTTGTCCCTCTTGTGATGGTTCGAGTGAGACGTGTCCCCTCCCACAGGCTCAGGTATTTGAACTCTTGGCCCATCACTGGTGGAGCTATCTGAGGAGCTGGTGTGCTCTTGCTGGAGGAAGTACGTCACTAGGGTGGGCTTTGAGAGCCACAGCCTCACCCCACTTCCAGTGCACACTCTCCGCTTCAAGCTTGCCGTTGAAAGTGATCTCTGCTTCCTGTTCCAGCCCCTAGCACTGGGCCTTCAGTTGTTATGGACTCTTATCCCTCTGGAGCCATACACCCAAATATACCCTCTCTTCCTTAAGTTACTTTTGGTCACAGCAAAAACAAAGTGACCAAGACACCTGCCAGGCAAAAAGAAAGAAGGAAAGAAAAAGTGGGGGTAGGTTGGGCTAGGATTTTGTTGTTGTTTGTTTTGCTTTGGGGTTTTTTGCTTTTGTTTTTATTTGTGATCATCCAAACTTATTAGGAGCATAGAAGAAAGTGAGAACAGAAAAATCACCTGAAATCATCCCAAGAGCTCTGGCATAAGAACCTCCACGCCCTGTGTCCGTCTGTCCTATCTTCTCTCCTGGTTGAGGGACAGGAAGTGGCAGGCAGTGGTGTTTTCCTATCTTGAGCAAGAATGAGGGCCACAGACGAAATGCTTGCTTTGTGCTGCCGGGTCTTCAAACAGGTTTGGAATGTTTAGATCCCATGGAAGTCCGAAGTTCAGCAAATTGTTGCTTAGCAATGGCATGCCTCTTGCCCCACCACACACACACACACACACACACACACACACACACACACACACACACACACACAGCAAGAGACTGGACTCCTGGTCGGACAACGTGATCAGTGTTTGAGGAAATCCCCCATCATAGAGAAAAACGATTTCTTAAGAATCAAAACTAGAAGGAGGGTCGGTGTGATTGTACCTTCCCCAAATGGGAACAGGCATTGGGGCATCTTTTAATGTTTTATTGTTCAATAAAGCTCGAGAGTCAGATTTTAGGGAATGAACTTGATCGTTCCATGGAGCAACACAGCAATGATCGCTTCACCCTCTTCTCTACTTCCCAGATCAAAAACACCGCTCATCTTTTTAGCCAACCTCCCCCCACCCCGCCTTTTTCTCTGTGTCCATCTGTCTCCTCTGAGTCCATCAGAAAACTCGTTTGTCTACTCTTTGGGCAGTCTTCTGAGTGAAAACACAAATCTCCAACAACCAACAGGCATGCCCATGCCACCAGCGGTACCTTACTTCCATGCCCAGGAACCGTTTATAGCCGTGCCATTGTTCAGATGGTGCATCTCCTCTGGCTCCCCCACAAGCCACACTTTAATAAACAACCACTAAATCCGGGGGCTTGTGACCATCCCTGAATAATGGTGGCTCATGGACACAGCATCCTTTACAGTCTTGAACTGGAAGGGAGAATCAGTTGGTATTTATTTAGCCTGGTTCTTGACACCCAGTTATTGAACTCAGCCCAGCCCTAACTGTCCTGTGCAAGGCTTTACAGAAGTGAATGAGCACACTCTGTCCCTTTAAAGAGTCTGTTGGGGAAAACAGACCTTAAGCAAATAAAGTCCAGGCCTTCAGGAGCTCTCTGCCAAGCTACCGGTAGCAGGAAAACAAACATGGGAAGCAGGAAGGAGGTTCAGAAAGCTCCTGTGAGGTGGTTCCTGAGCCAAGAGACTGAATGCAAGGAAGGACAGGAGAGAAACCACCACTGGCGAGGCGTGGAAGGGAGGAACGGCTTGAGGCTTGAGTCAGAAGGGTGGTGTTTCTGAGGAGAGGAGAGCCTGTGGGCTGTGCTGAGGTTTGCCTGCTGTCTTCTGGGTACAGTCTGCTGAGCAACCTGTTCCCAAGTATTTGCAGAGACTCTACAGGCTGCGCTGTACTTGGTGGGGTGGGGGGGTGCAGGATCATGTTTGAACCCTGCCTTTAGGGAATTCTCAAACCACAAATGAAACGCACCGTGGACTTCAAGGGGATGTGCTGTTTTCAATCTCTGAAATGGGAAACTGCCCCCTGCGGACTGAAAATAGCGCTGGAAGGGCCGGCCAGAGTCGGCAGCCGCTCGGCATTGTTTGGGCCCAGGGGTCTAGCCTTGAACATCTCCTCTCTCCCTCCCTTCATTTCCCCTCCCTTCCCCTCTCCCCCTCTTTTCTCTTCAGTTTAAAACAGAGAAGAAACACACACACACACACACACACACACACACACACACAACATCCTTAAAGACAGTCTTGTTTACTCTCTGAGATTAAAGAGTGTGGACTACCTTGGACAACATAAGCCGATCTTTAAACTCATTGTGGACAAAGACCCTCTAATTGCTAAACTCTGAGGCGAGGTTCTGCGCAGGCATGTGCTGCCTGTGTTTACGTGTTCGCTCTCCGTGTTAGAGGCCAGGAGCTGAGTCTCGGAGCAAATTTTATTACTGAAGCTATGGATTAAAACCCATTCTTGTGCCATGCATGCCGTGGGCAATGGTCCAAAACCTACACCCTGGAGCAAGTTAGTGCAGGGCCCACCAGCATCTTTGTGTGGCATGCCTCACAGCCGATCTGGTGACTGACAAACTGGCCTTGGGTCACTGGAACGCCAACAGCAGAGGGGTGAGCTGGAGACAGAACTGGAGCCATTGGTTCTGCCTTTCTCTTCCTTGCACTGATCTTTTGCATGTGTGCATGTGCACACGGGTATTTCGTGTGTATGTGCTTGAGCACATGTGTGGGTGCACGCCTGCACATGCATATGGAAACCAGATGTCAGCATCCCGTGTCATTCTCTATCGTCCCCTGACTTCTTAGGGGATGAGGGGTAGGCACAGTCTCTCTGTAGATCTGACTGATTTTGAGCTTGCAGCAATCCCCCTGCCTCTGCTTCCGTGCTGGGATTATAGAGCTAGGCCATCATGCCTGGCTTACCTCTCCTTCCAGGTTTAGGTTTGAAGTTCATGCCACACTCCTGTCTTCCACGGCCATGACTTTCTGCAGCGTGGATCCCCGCCACCTGGCTAGGAGTCAGGGACAGAGGGTGAGAGATGAGAGGGCCTGGATGACCCCCTCTCCTGGAGAGAAGCCAGACTCTGTCGGTAGGACCTAGCGCCAGGCATGTTTTCAGGGGTAACTCTCCTCCACTGCATGTACTAAAAAGACACGCATGTCCAGTGACTGGTTCCCCTGCCCAGGCTCCTCCCACTCATCTCCAGAGGATCTGACCGCTTCTCTTGACCTCCACTGGCACCTACATACACTCACAAACTCACACACACCACACACATATGCACGTGTGAGTGCAGAGTTCAAATAAAATCTTTTAAAAGGATTTACCATTTGATTGATATTTACAATTCTAGGTAGAATTATAAAATTTGAAATAACTACTTTTTATTAATTAATTGTGTTTCTCTGAGACAGGATCTGAAGCTCACTATGTAGGCCAGGTTTAGCTTATATTTGTGGAAATCCTCCGGCCTCAGCTTCCAGTGTCCTGGAATTGCAGGCATATAGCATCATTCCCAGATTGAGATAAACTTAGATTTAACATTATCATAAATTTAATATTTTAAACAGTTTTCTTAGGAAAGTTTTAACACAGAAAAATGAGCATTTAAGTAGGAAACCAAATACATTGAATATCTTCTTACAAATATTTGAGAAAGGCGAATGAATCAAGTTTGTAAGTGGAACCAAACATAACTTCATGCAGAGACCTCTTCTAAGATGCCCAGCCTTATGAATAGGGTGTCAACATAGCCCTATTAGTTTAAGGGACTAAAATTGTCCCATAGTTTAAGGGACAAGATGGGGGGAATGCGTACATGCATGAGGAGAGGAGCGGGGAGGGGATCACAGACTGTGCAGAAAGGAGAAAGTGAGCTGAGCACAGCCTTCGCCCCTCTCTGCTTCCTGAGGGTAGAAGCAATGTGACCCCTGCCCCTGCTCCCGCTGCCTCCCCCACACGACGACGGACTGCCCCTTCACACTCTGAGCCAAGACAAACCCTCCCTTCCCTAAATTGCTTTCGTCAGATCACAGCTATGAGAGAAGGAACTTGTACCATCAGGCTGCATTCTAGAAAAAAAAAAAGGCAGAAACAATGAGTCTAATAAATAAAAACCAGAAAAGAGAAAGAAAACTAAAAACAGATGTGCCGCTTTTCATAATTAATGTGAACTGTCAACTTGGCACGGCCTAATCACCTGAAGAAAGTGTCTGCATCAGTTTGGACTGTGGACATGTCTATAGGGAACTGTCTTGATGGTCACTGGATGTGGGAGGGGGCCCAGCCCACTAAGGGCGACACCGTTCCCTGTGCAGGTGGTGCAGGACAGGGTAAGGAACCGCACAGCATGCCCGAGCCTGAGCCACCAAGTGAGCACAGCTTCTTCAGGGTCTCTGCTTCAAGTTCCTGTCTTGGGCTCCTGCCCTGACTCTGTGTGAGGAACTGTGACCTGCACGTGAAGGCCAAATCACCCTTTCCCTCCCCTGATTGCTTTCGGTTGCAGTGTTTATCACTGAAATTCCAGAAACTGAGACACTACTTAATCCAAGAATCACAAATGAGATGTCTTTAAAAACAAGACAAGGGACTCTAAGTAAACAAAATGTGCATCCACATAAAGTTCACGAGAGACAAACACACTTAAAAGCCAAGAGTGACTAAGTGTTGCTTCTGATTCTGTTCTTTCCGACACGCACCAGGAAAACGCAAGCAGTGGAAAACCCAGAAAGATAAGGGATGACCCCCAAACTGAACTCAAGACTGAGCCGTGGAATGAAGCGTGGCGTTGTTCACGACAGGCTCTGAGCAGTGGCTGTCTGTGGCTGTCAAGACACAACAGAACAAAACGGAGAATGTTCGAATCTCAGCAACAGCAAGTTTCTGTCTCGTTCTCTCATCATCCGATGTCACTAAGGAGCTAGAAACATCCCTTAGTGGAAAGGTCTCAATATCACGGCAGTCAGCTGGTTTAGTAGCTCTATATGATTTTATTCCACCTCGAAAAACATGCTTTGAAATTAACGTCCAGTGCTGGTGGGGTGTAACGCCTGTGCAATTCTCTATGGTACCGTTTGCGAGCCTGGCAAGGGCCTGGAGATTAAAGGAACGCAAGAGACGTGGGTCATCCGTGAAGAGAGAATGCTGAATACCATTTACTTATAAGCTTAGAAAAAAACCTTATATACCTAGCTGCTGCACAATGGAAATCTTCCCGTCCCCCCAGACAGGTGGGAAATTAGCAGGCCCTATAGCTAACCCCCAGGGGGGGCAGAGGGAGCACAGGAACAAACAGGATGTTTTGCCAGAAACTGCAAGCTCTCCTCAATATGAGCCCCAGGAGGAGGGGCAGACCTGCGGGCCCTGCAGTGGGACAGCCCGGTCGGCAGAGTGCCTGCTGCACAGCGTTCAGCCTTGAGTTGTAGCCCCAGAACTGGACCCGTGACCTCTGACCATCACATGCACACATGTGCACACACATACTCACGTGAACACACATGCACATATTTCAAAATATCAGCATACATGTTGTCTTAGCCACTGTTCGGTTGCATGGCGAAGACAACTCTTGTAAAGAAGGCATTTAATTGGGGGCTTGCCTACAGTTTCTGAGACTTAGTTTATTATCGCCGTGACAGGGGCATGGGGGCGTGTATGGCATGGAGCAGTCCTGAGAGCTGCATCCTGAGCCACACGCCAAGAAAGAGAGTGACGCTGGGCCTGACTTGGGCTTTTAAACTTCAAAGTCCAGCCCCAGTGACACTCTTCCTCCAACAAGGCCACATCTACTTCCTCAAGGCCACGCCTCCTAACCCTCCCTGACAGCTCATCAGCTGGGGACTAAGCATGCAAACATAGGAGACTATGGGGCCATTCTCATTAGAACCACCACATGTGTGTCTGCTGGGAAGCTTACACAATATAAGGGCTCTTATAGCTCTTACAGCGCTGGACTTCACCCCTTGAAATACTGCCGCTGGCTTTGTTCTTGTCCTATCCAAGAGTAAGGGGATCGCACTAGGCGGGCAAAGGAAGGGAAAACAGATGAAATTGTTGTTACAGAATGTCCATGATCTGGAAGCTTCTGTGTGCTATTCACATCTCCTGACCTTTCTCCCCCTCCCCCACCCATGCTCAACAGTCCCAGGTAGAGGTGGTCCCTATCCCACTGGGCAAGGATAGTTGTCCTTACTGACCTATCCCTGGACTTTAGACTTCCCATCAGCTCCAGCAAGCTTCACTCCTGCCTATCCCAGGAAGGAACTATACCTGCTACCCTCAGGTTCAAGGCCACGTCCCATCTCTGGAAGGCTGTCACCTGCCTGGGTGGCAAAAGGAGGCTGCCACACTGACCCACTTCCCAGCAGTGCTGTGAGATGAAGTGGCTAATTACAAAGGCTAATAAAATATTTACTGAGCTTACAGCACACGTTGGAAGTGTGAGGGCTTACTTAATGAAAGACACAGTGGTGTTAGATCAACAAGGCTCGGAGCCCAGCGCCACTCTGCAGAAGAGTAAACAGCCGCCAGGACAATTTCAAGCTCTATTAGAGGCCTGCAGCCAATATCACTGTCCTCCAAGAGGAGACAAAATGTGTCATGTGGGAAATCCTTACGGAGGCCGCGGCCCAGCCATGCGAGGGATACTATTTGATTAAGATGATTGGCGACCTTTCGTGGAAGTGCCGCTCTCCACTGGCCTTCTCCAAATTCAGGAAGATAAATGTGAGTCGGCTTCAGACGACCTTGGGCACGGACTCTGGGGCACTGCTTGATTGGTGAGAATCTCCTCTCTAGGACTCTGAAGTTCAATCCCACTTGGGCTGCTCAGGCCCAAGGGAATGAAGTCTTGGTAACAAGTGTACAGTCATTTGAGCCCTTTGGGGACCATCGAGTAAGTAGTGCAATCTGTCTTGGTAACAAAAGAGGTCCAAACCACGTGAGAAATTCAGACTGGGAGAAGGATCCATGTTGGCTGTTCATGGCAGGGACCGGGGTGCTGTAGAAATGCTGAGCTGGCATATAGGAGCTGGCAAGGGACCCCACGATTTGCAATGGTTAGGGCTGGATGAGCAAAGGTGAGGGACAAAGAACTTGGTCGACCAACAAGGTGCAGCCACTGCCAGAGAGCCGAGCAGACAGAGACAAAGGCAGAACTCCCCACCTCGTCCCAGGGTTCCATCTGCCTTGCCCTCTGTTGGCCTGAGCAGAAGTTGGGCAGGGCAGGAGGCCCAGGAAATGCAGCACGCGCAGCCGCCCCCTGCGATCCAGGCAGAGCAGGGAAGAGCTGAGGGCCGTAGCCAGATGCTCCCCCCATGGCGCAGGCACCGAAGGCAGGACCAAGTAAGCTCAGACATCACACGGGGTGCTCAGTTCTTCCTGATCACACAATAGGCCAGGCTGACAGGGCTTAAATGGCAGAGTGGAGCAAGCTGGGAGCTCTGAACTGCTGGTTCCCAGTCAATTTATGACCCCTTCCTTCTGAGCCTGGTCCCAGATGCCTCCCCTCCCCAAGAGAACAAATCTACTCTCAGAGATTACAGTTCTAAAATTAGGAACTCCCAGTGCTGACTATACCTAGGGGTTGTATTAACTTTTCCTGTGACTTAGAATTCTGGTCTTTTAATGCCTCAAAGGTTCCATGCCATGGGCTACTCAGCCTAAACATGGGCTACCCATCTTAAACATGGGCTACCCAGCCTAAACAGACTCTTCATACCCCATCGATGTAGAACTCTAGTCAGAAAAATTCACCTCCCATCAACCCCAAATTACCAACCCCAGCAATACCCAGTGGGTTGAAAACATCAAAACATGTCAAACACTCAAGTAGCCCTAGAAAGTTCTTTAGTTTGTCTCCTCAAGAAGAATGTTTCAGCTGTAACCTCTTTTAATAACCAAGTGAGAAGAGTGAGGTTCTTGGGGGTGTCATGCGTTATGGGGAGCTGAAGAAATTTTTTGCCCAAAGATTACATGACTTGTTAATATCAAAACCGGAGACCAGAATCAGGGACTCGAGGCCATGACGTTACCATGTGACACAGGATGAGCTACTGAGTTAGCAGTGTCGTTGTCTTCCTTCCATGTTCTGCACACAGGTTCATTTTCTTTGCAGTAACCACAGGAGACTTGTTCCGAGAACTGCACCTCAGAAGGGATATAAATAAGGTCACCCCTGTAGTTGTTGTATTTTTATATTTTTGTGGGGGGACCCGCCACCCAATTCTCAAATAAATACACAGAGACTTATTCCTCTGTACTAATGCCCAGACTTAGCTTGGCTTGCTTCTAGCCAGCTTTTCTAACTTAAATTATCCCCTTTCTCTTTACATTTTCTATCTAGGATTTTTAACCTTTCTTTGTTCTGTATACTTTTCTTTCCTCCTTATTCCATAGCTGGCTATGTGGCTGACCCCTGGCATCCTCCTCTTCTCTTTTTCTCACTCTTGCTTCCTTCCCTAAATTTCTTCTCCCATTTATTCTCTCTGCCTGGCAACCCCACCTATGCCTCGCCTGCCTAGCTATTGGGCATTCAATTCTTTATTAGACCAATAGGGTGTTTCAGGCAGGCAAAGTATCACAGATTCACAGAGTTAAACAAATGCAGCATAAAAGAATGCAGCACATCTTTGCATCATTACACAACTATTCCACACCATAAAGAAATGTAACACATCCTTCTTTCAAGTCCCCAACTAGTCAAGGCTCCACAAAGTTCACCCTGAGAACTCATGAGTTTATTGGACTTACACCTACAAAACATGGGTGCAGGGTTTCCCACAGGAGTGTAACCCTACACCAGAGTCTGTGTGTAGACTCTGTTCAGCATGGATGACAGCTTCCCTACAGCCTTGTAGATGAAGGCCCCTCAGTTCCCAAGCCTATATAGTCTTGCATCGCCTGAGATTGCATACAATTAGGGCAGAACAGCATACAACTGGGTAGAATGGATGGCGGGAACCTCAGGAGGGTGTACCTTGATCCCCCCAACCTCCTCTCACTCCGAGGGGCTGTCAGTAGTCCACAAGATCAGTAGTGGTAACACGCAACTGGGCATAGCTATTTTGACAAAGAGGGTGGCAGTTTGGCTAGGAAGATAGTCCTATACAGCAGGCCTGAATATGTCCAAGTACACGATCTGCATGTGTGAAAATGTCACAAGGAATCCATGCACGCTCAATGTGGTGCTGTAGGATTTCCTACAGCCAGTAGCCTTCAAGTTACCCACCCACTTGGGCATGACTTCTTATACTATAAATGTCTATGTAAAGCAAACATCCAGCCTCTCTCTTCTGGCAACGCGATTCAGTTCTTGCTCCCTGTTCATGCAGAGGACTGTGATCTGTGAGTCTACCCCTAAATAAATAACCCTTTATTATACTCAATACTGAACTAGTGTGGGATTTCTTTTTAGCGTCCTTCTTTGTCTGGCACCCACGTGAATCTGGACTCCACACCTACCTGGTGGACTGGCATAAAGGCCTAACCAGTCCACAGCCCAGAAAGTCTCCCACCCCTGCCTGCTTGGCCTGCTTTAACCTAGGTGATTTTTTGTAAAAAAAACAAAACAAAACAAAACAAAAAAAAACACCACAGTGGGACGAACTGCATGCAGCAACTTGAAATTTCCCCCTGCTGTGTGGTGACTTGTGCAACTTCCGGTTTGTGCTCCCGGCCATGAGTTCTGGGTTTCTTGCTCTGTGTACAGAATTGATTTAATTGCTTTTAATTTGTCAAGTAAAGAATATTTCTCAGTATTTAACCAGCACCAAGGTGAAAAAACCAAAGCAGCTTACAACTGTTCATGGCAGCAGGTTACACCAGTAGTTGCAACTCTACAACCACAACACCTGATGGACAATTAAGATTATTACACCTAAAACAATTTACCAGACCTCATAACATAATATAAGGTAAATATTTTATTAATTAATAAACCAATAAACTTGAAAGTTATATAATTGCAGACAATATGACCATAGAAGATTTTAGTAAATTTTTTGCTAATACTATGGATTATATTCTGCAAGACTTATATGGTTATTGTGATACATCCATCTATTGGATGTTGGGACTCAGTTTTTTTCTTCATATTATATTCTTAAGAAAATGGTTTGATAACAGCGCCAAGAATGAGGCACTTTTAGAAATGATACAGTATTTATAGACTAATAATGAACAGTTAGCTCACAGGATTAATACCATCAAAAATCAAAGGTTACCTGAAAAAAATAATACTAATGAAAGGGTAACATTAATTTGACAGACAAAATTGAATCCATGTCTAAGAGTACTGAGAAATTATCTGAAAGAATTTTTGTCAAATTGTTGAATTTGACAATCAAAATTTGTTTAAAAGTTATGATAGGTTAGCAGATAGATTATCTCTCCAGGAAGGCAATCTGTATGCTATCCAAATAATGTCCAAAGATGAGATATATCTTTAAAGGAAAAACTTCAAACCTTAGAATCACATGTGCAGAATGAGGACCAGAGGCTAGGTGCCTCGGTGAAACCACTAGAGATATATATACAGGTCAGGAGATTCAGGCTTTACAAAAGACAGTAGTGAAAAGATTTGAAATAATTGAGGAAATTATTGGAGCTGATGAGCAGGGAAAGAAGGTACAAGGACAGGATTCAACATCTCCAGTAGCTGTCAGAGATGACTTACCCAGGGTTTTAGCTTTCTACCCTGTAATCTACTCTGACAAAGCATCAAGTTCTAAAGGCCCAAAAGGATCCAAAGAAAGTAGATGGATACCTATAGGAATGAATGATCTAAAAGAAATGAAGCAAGCTGTAGTAGCTTACGGCTTGCATTCCATATTTGTTAGGGAGATAATAAAGACATGGACTTCTAACATTAAAGCTGTGCCACATAACTGGCTTCAGTTAGTTTCAGCAGTCCTGGATAACAGGCCTCAACTGATGTTTAAATGCTATTTCAAAGAGGAGGCTAAAATTTTAGACCAAGAGGGAAAAGCAAAAGGACTTGAGACTTCCCAAGATCAAGTTATTGGTGAAGGCCCTTATGCTGACCCACAGGTTCAAGCTCTTTATGATGAAGAAATCTTGTCCCTATGCCACAAAGCAGCCTTAAATGCTTGGGACAGGATTTAAGAACTAGGAAAAATTTGAATCATATACCAGGGTTAAACAGGGCCAGAGAGAACTCTTTAGTGGCTTTTTACAAAGACTAACTAAGGCTGTACAAATAGGAGTAACAGACCCAGATGTTAAACAAGTACTTATTGAATCTTTGGTTTTTGAAAATGCCAACTTAGAATGTAAAAAGATACTTGGGTCTTTAAAGGTTAGATCAGCACCAGTGGGTGTATAGATTCTACATGCAATGAACATTGAGACATTTGACTATAATACTGAATCTTGGGTAGGAGAAGCAATTTCCAAAGGAATAAGGAGACATCAAATATTATAAATGTGATAGAATAGAACATCTGAGAAGGGATTGCAGACAAGGAATTCCCAGGAATAATATCTCCTCTGGGAATGGCAAGAATAGAAGGACTCAGCCTTCAGGTATATGTCGAAAGTGTGGCAAAGGCCTACACTGGACCAATGAACGCAGATCAACAAAAGACAGCAATCCAATACCATTGGGAACCTTCTTGGGAGGCTGTTCCCAGGCCCCTGTAACATGACGGGCTGCTTGTTGGGGTTTCTGTCCCATCTGGTACCCCACAGCTGGCAAGCCCCAAAGAAAATCACACAGAGGACTCCATAAGATTATAAATTGATTGGCCCATTAGGTCAGGCTTCTTATTAGCTCTTGTAGCTTATATTAACCCATTATTCTTATCTATGTTAGCCACATGGCTCGGTATCTTTCTCAGCAAGGCAGCTTACATCTTGCCTCTTCAGTGGTCTGGGCAGAACTGGAGGAATGGGCTTCCTCCTTTTCAGCATTCTCCTGTTCTCATCGCCCCGCCTCTACTTCCTGTCTGGTTGACCCACCTATACTTCCTGCCTGGCCAATCAGCATTTTATTAAAATACATGATTGACAGAATACATATAATTCTCCTGCACCGGTCCCCAAGCCAAAAGTGGTCCAGTCATTTCCAGTCACTGTGGAGAACATGTCTCACCAGTAAAATTAAAAAATCCAGAGACTTCTGTAAAAGACCATATTGTTCTGGATTATGGAACAAACATGAAGGATAAATAAAAAATTCCAATAGGAAATAATCCAGAGCCTTCTGTAAAAGACCACATTGTTCTGGATTATGGAACAAGCATGAAGGATAAATAAAAAATTCCAATAGGAAATAAGAAACATATATTCTGGCAGACTTTTATAAATGATCAAAGACCAAAGCTAAGAGTGCATATAAATGGCATTGTACTTGTGGGTTTGATAGACACAGATGTAGAAGTGAATATCATTACTCCAGAATCTCAGCATTGAAATTAGCCTCCTCAGGAGGTAGATGTTCAATTACTAGGAATTGGAACCATATCTCAAGTTAAAGCATGAGATGGGTTGACTGTATTGGGCTAGAAGGTCAAAGAGGGAAACTGAGGTCAAAGAGGGAAATTGCAGTAAATTTATGGGGTCATGACCTGCTGCAGCAATGGAATACCCAGATTATCATTCCTGCAGCCCCAGAAACTCACAATTCTGGAAAGGTTATTATAAGGTACTTTATATAAAGGTCACCGGCCATTCAGGCTGTACAAGAACACAAAGCAACTAGCAACCTTTTAGCGGTATCAACAACCCTCCCTTTAAAATGGTTAACTGAGAAACCAATATGGGTTAAACATTGGCCGTTAACAGAAGACAAACTGTAGGCTTTAGAAACAGCTAGTATAAGAGCAACTAGATGCTCACCATATTGAAGAATCAACCAGCTCTTAGAATTCTCCTGTATTTGTTGTTAAAAAGAAATCTGGTAAATGGAGAATGGTGACAGATCTAAGAGCTGTCAATAAGGTAATTCAATCTATGGGCCCTCTACAACCTGGAATTCCTTTGCCTTCTCTGTTACCAAAAGGATGGCCTCTTATAGTCATTGATTTAAAAAATTGGTTTATTTACTATACCTTTACAAGAAAAGGACAGAAAAAAATTGCCTTCACAGTGCCTACTTATAATAATTCTCAACCTAGTAGGAGATACCAATGGATAATCCTTCCACAGGGATTGCTCAATGGCCCCACCCTATGCCAATTGTTTGTAAGTCAGCCATTGGAAATGAAACATAAAAAATTTTCTAAATCTATAATTTACCATTACATGGATGATATTTTGCTATCTGGTTCAAACATAGATACTTTAGAAAGAATGTTTGAAGAAACGTGTAAAAAAAGCTCTGCTAAAATGGGGATTACAAATTGCTCCTGAAAAAATGCAGAGAGGAGTTTCTGTCAATTACTTAGGTTATAGAATAGGTTTGCAGAAAATTAGAACACAATAGGCACAAATTAGAAGAGACTGTTTGCGGACTCTTATTGACTTTCAAAGATTGTTAGGAGACATTTCCAGTCTATGACCAGCTGTTGGGACAGCACCTGATCTAATAATTCATTTAAACAAAACCTTAGATGATAACAAAGACTTAAATAGTCTTAGAGAATTAACAGCTGAAGCAGAAAAGGAATTGATTGTCATTGAAGAAAAATTACAGGAGGCACATGTGGATAGGGTGAATCCAAATCTTAATTACATTCTAGTCATATTGCCTTCCAGAATTTCCCCCCACAGAAATTTTAATACAAAGGGAAAATATTATCTTAGAATGGATCTTTTTACCATACAAACCAAGTAAAAAATTAAAACCTTATTTGGAAAAAGTCTCTGAATTAATTATGAAAAGAAAATTAAGACTTCATCAACTAGCAGGTATGTACCCAGCTGAGATTATAGCGCTTTTTACTTCTGATGAAATTAAAAAATTATGGGAAGACAATGAACCTTGGCAAAGAGCTTGTACTAATTTTTTAGGAGAGATTAATAGCAATTATCCCAAAAGTGATAGAATTAACCTTATAAAGAGAACTACTTAGATCCTTCCCTGAATTGTATGGGACACACCAATAACTGGAGCCCTTACATTCTATACTGATGCAAATAAATCAGGAAAGGCAGGTTACAAATCAGAACATTTAAGTGAGGTGGAACAAATCCCTTATAATTCTGTCTAAAAGGCAGAATTATATGCCATTCTCATGGTACTAAGGGATTTTAAAGAAACTCTTAATATAGTTACTGATTCACAATATGCAGAAAGAGTTGCTTTGCATATTTAAACTGCTGAATTTATACCAGATGATACAGAATTGACTTTATTATTCATATGGATTCAAGACATAATCAGGAGTAGGCTTTGACCCATATACATAACACACATCTGATCCCATATGGGTCTGCCAGGTTCTCTAGCACAAAGTAATGCAGAAATTGATCGATTGTTGATTGGAAATGTGTTGAAGGCCTCATAATTTTATAAAAACATCATGTAAATAGCAAAGGTTTAAAGAAAGAGTTTTCTATTACATGGCAACAAGCTAAGGAGATTATAAAGAGGTGTCCTACTTGCTCTTTCTCTAGCCAAATACTGCTACCTGCGGGGAGTAACCCAAAGGATACTCAAAGGAATGAAATCTGGCAGATGAATGTGTTCCACTTTGCAGAATTTGGAAAATTAAAATACATACACCACATCATTGACACTTATTCAGGTTTTCAATGGGCAACTACTTTGAGCTCAGAAAAGACTGATTCAGTAATCACACATTTATTAGAAGTTATGGCCATCATGGGTATAACTGAGCAAATAAAGAGAGATAATGGTCCAGCATATGTCTCTAAAAAGTGAAACAGTTTTTTGCTTATTATAATATAAAACATATTACAGGTATAGCAAACAATCCTACAGGTTAGGCAGTTATAGAAAGATCAAATTGAAATATAAAGAATATGTTGAACAAACAAAAAGGGATGGAAAATATCCCAATAAATATTTTACTCAGGTTTTACATGGAATTAGTTGGCCACGTTGGGCCATCAATTGTTGCAAGGGGAGGGCCTGCTTGTTCTTCCTGGCCAGTTCTTCCTGGCCACCCAGATAGCTTAGCCCTGAAGTAATCACACAGAAACTGTATTAATTAAAACACTGCTTGGGCATTAGCTCTAACTTCTTATTGGCTAACTCTTACATATTAGTTTAACCCATCTCCATTAATCTGATTAAGATACTTATACATTGTTTACATTTTGAGATCATTGTCCTCATTTGTTTCACAGTTATTTATTGAATAATATTCTAATATGAAGTCTTAGTCTTTAAATTATATAGGTTAATAATTATAGGTCAATAGTCATCCATGTTTGTAATATTTATAGTTAGACTAATCAGGTTCTTTAGAGACATAGAGACTGTATTCTGCATAGATAGGTAATCTTCAACCACTTCAAAGAGCTGGAGAATATGGCATTTAAATAACTTAGGGTTCTGTTTGACATGAGACATGATTGCTCCTGGCAGCACAGATCTATTCCCAAGAGAATGTTGAGCACCAAAGACACTCCACTTGGAGCTTGTTTTCTTCTCAGCAAAACTGGCCTTTGGGCAAGGAACTGCTCATGCATCAACCACTGACAAAATGCACGATGTCCGGACATGACAAGCAGGATACAAGAAAAAAGATTGTCAAATTTTGCCAAGACAGGGTAAGACAGTTTTGAAAAAAGTCCTGCCTCTGAGAATGGTCTATCAGTTACTCTAGGCCTTAGCCAAAATTGGTTGCTCCAACATTGCAAATGAGACTTTGGGTGATTGCCCAGGAAGACAGTTGTCTCTGTCATTTGTTGCACATTTTGGAAGTTGTTTGATTGCACTTTCTGGTTACTCAAGTAATATTATTTCCCTTCTCGGGTCTTCAATGGGTTGAAGACTAGATAGTTGTAGTTACCTTCATCTCATGACTTGGCCAGTTATTTATAATACAAGACTTAAACTCCTTAGGATAGGATAATTATTGAAACATTTATCACATGTTTCTTGTTTGATATTATTTATGCTGGTTGTAATTCTAATGTTTGTTCCTGATATTTGTTCTTATTGCATATGATTTTGTATTAGGCTTAGAACTTTCTTATTTAAACAGAAGGCAGAGATGCTGTAGGAATTCCTACAGCCAGTAGCCTTTAAGTTACTTGCCCACTTGGGTGTGGCCTCTTATACTATAAATGGTGATGTAAAGCACACATCCAACCTCTCTCTTCCGGTGGCATGATTTGGTTCTTGTTCCCCATTCGTGCAGCAGATTGTGATTTGTGAGTCTACCCCTAAATAAATAACCCTTTATTATACTCAATTCTGAGCTAGTGCGGGATTTCTTTTTAGCGTTCTTCTTCAGTGTGGGCACTGGTAACTGAACTCAGGTCCTCAGTAAATGCAGTAAGTGCCCTTAACTTCCGAGTCATCTCTAGTTCCTCATTCTATTTGCCTCTTCTTCATTCAAGCAAGTGACTGACACCAGCAATCAGTTTGCTATGACTGGCAGCACCCTGGAAGCACAGGTGCCCCCCCCTTGTGTCCTTGCTCATTTTTCTCACATTCTCCCCTCCTGGGGACAGGTGGTCCAGCTGTCTGAGAGAGGAAGTTGAGAACATGTCTGTCCTTTCTCTTCTCCCATCTTTGTGGAGGAACGGTACCTCGCTGCAGGGCTATGTCATGGTGATAAACGATATTTTCTTTCTGGGTTATTTTTAATTCCTCTACTTACAAATAACATATGCAAAATCTAGGCTGGCCAGATGCATCCCTCTAGGATCTAAGTCCATGAATACTTTCATTTCTGACATATTTGATAAAGCAGTACAGATAGTTTTTTGTTTTGTTTAATAACTTATTTATTTTTACTTTATGTTCATTGACACTTTGCCTGCATGTTTGTCTGTGTGAGGATGTCAGATTCCTTGGAACTGGAGTTACAGACAACTGTGAGCTACCATGTGGGTGCTGGAAATCGAACCAGGGTCCTCTGGAAGAGCAGCCAGTACTCTTAAGCAGTGAGCCATCTCTCCAGTGCCTTGTTTTGCTGTTTCTTTGTTTGCTGTTGTTGTTTGAGACAGGGTCTCATATGGTTATGGTTGTCCTAGACCCCACTATATACACCAGGTTGGCCTCAAACTCAGAGATTCACCTGCTTCTCCCCCAACACAGTGCTAAGATTAAAGGTATGCACCACCATGCCTGACCATAAAGCTGCAGAGTTTTAAATAAATAAAACCTATCTCATAGGCCAACCCATATATTCATAAGTGGTAAATCTGACTTCTCATTTGTATGTTTTTTGAGACAGTTCTCCTAAGCTGCAATTTTTCTGCTTTAGCCTTCTGAGTGCTGGGATGGCAGGCGCATCCCGCCACGCCTGGCTCTAGGCTTTTTTTAAGTTGATTTTATTTTTAAGTTTTAGGATGCTTTAATCAGTGTTATTTTATCAAATGCAATTCATATTAATATTTTACAATTTTGCTCTTCTTAGTAAAATGAGGTCTTTGTTTCAATAATGTAAAAATGAAGCAATTAATACAAATATTTATGCAATGACTGATTGAAATAGATTATTGTAGTTTTGTTTTATTGGATACTGTTGTGACACATGACATTAAAATTTAAAGTATTCAATGATATTGTTGCAAATGCCATCATTTTTTAATGACAAACTTCCCTCTGTCTTGTCGCATTGTATAATTATCTGTAAACAGCCTGAGTTTAAATAAAATATTTAAGAATGATGTGGATCGGTAAGCTATGGCGTTAAGGCAGCTATTATTCATGAAAAAGTAATAACCATCTCCTAAGTCAGATGTTTTTGTTTTTAAGTAAAATCTAGACTCAAATGTACATAATTCTGAAAAATATACAAATCCTAAGAGTTTATTTCAATGAATTTTGGTGTTTAAAATTTAATTTAAAAGATATTCAGTTCACGCATCATCCTAGTGTACTCTAGACGCCAGTAAAATCAGACTCCACTCTGTGTGTTCAAAACATAGATGGAAGTTTCCAACAATTTATTTATTTGCTGGTTGGCTGGTTGGTTTTTCGAGACAGGGTTTTTCTGTGTAACAGCACTGGATGTCCAGGAACTGACTTTGTATCCTTTGTATCCCAAGCTGGCTTTGAACTCACTGAGATCCGCCTGCCTCTGCTTCCTGAGTGCTAGGATTAAAGGTGTGTGCTACCACTTCCCAACTTGTTCTAAAATTGTGTTATTATTTGTTATTTGTGTAGCTTAAATTTTAGTGGCCATGAGTTAGAAATTCCTAGCCCCAAAGCTTGAGTCCATGGTGGTAGTGTTGGGGGTGGGGGAGATGACCAGCTATTTTCTCCCCAGGACTCTTGGAACTGTGAGCTTAAATATAGCCCTCCTTCGTTAGCAGGATCTTGCTGGGTGTCTTGTCATATGCCCTGGTAAAAATGACAATGTAGAGAGCTCACCTTGTTCAGTTTCTTCTTTTCTGCTCTGATAAACACCGGGATCAAAAACAGCTTGGGAGAGAATGGCTCACGGCTTACCACTCCTCATGGAGGGAAGCCAAGGCAGGAACCTACAGGCCGGAACTGAAGCCGAGGCCATGAGGGACCTCTGCTTACCGGTTTCTCAGCATGGCTCATTCAACTACCTTTGCTATACAGCCCACTAGGGATTGCTCTGCCCACATTGGCTGGGCCCAGCTACTTCAATTAGTAGTCAAGGAAACAGCAAGTAGATACGCCCACAGGCCAGTCTGATGGTGGCCCTTCCTCAATAGAGAGTCTTTCATCTCAGGTGTGTCTAGCTAGGTTTTTGTCAAACTGACCAAAACTAAACAACTACCTATTCAGGCTCACACACCTAGATAGTGGCCCAGACAGAATTAGACTGTGAATTACCAGCCTGCAAGGACCCTGCCCTTCCTTGGGGCAGAGAAACCCATCTTGCTTTGCCACTGTGTGTAATTGGCAGGCTAACCACTCTGTAGCACTCCCTAATGACATGGAAGGTAGTTGCTCTTTTTCATTACCCTTCCGCTTTGGCTGGGAGTCTGGGGAGTGGGGGGCTGGTGCAGAAAGCCCAACACAGAGCCCTGTCACCTGTCTGAACTCTGGGAAGGCCAATGGACGTGATATAGTCCCTTCTCCAACCCCTTTCATTGTCTGGGGTTCTGCATTCAGCAGTAACTGTGCCCCCCTCCCCACCCTGCTGTTATCTAAGTCCTTCCTAAAGAAGCTCCTCTGACAGCCCAGGCCCTGGTGTGCCACCATGAGCAGCTGCCTCTCCCGTGTTGGCCAGCAGGAAGAGTGCCCACAGCGCTGAGCAGCAAACAGTATGGAACCAACCCCCCTTTCTGGGCTGGGCACCAAAGCAGGTTGTGGTTGCTTGTTACCTTCGCCGCAGAAATCCCTCCAGTGCCAAGGTGATTTATCCTCTGAGCTGCCTGCCAGTCTCTCTGTGCTCACATAAACCTTCCCTTCATTTCAAGTACACAATAGGTGGAATCCATCAGCGAGACAGAATGGCAGATTAAATGTGCAGATTTGGATGCCGGTTCTTCCCTGAATGGAAAAGATATGGTCCATGCTGCTTGGGGGACTTCCAGAATATTACTCTAAGGCCTCATCATATAAAAAAAAAAAAAAAAAAAAACTAGATCCAATTGTTTTTTCCACAGACATGGGGCTGGAGAGGATTTAATGGGTAAGTCTTGACCACCATTTTCAAAATGGCGGATCTTAACAAAATGGCCGCCTGAAGGCTGCTTGGACTCCTCGAGTGTCCAACGAATTGGCGCAATCAGAGAGCTTTGAACTCCACTGGGGTGGAGTCTTTATCATAGCAGAGGTTGGGGAGAGGGATTTCTAAGGTTCAGGACTCCTGATTGGTTGACATTTGTCTAGGGGTTTCCTGGTAAAAGGGGAGGAGCATATGATGTGTGCTGGGTTTTGGAACATTAGGGATTTTCTCTTGGATGGTCTGGTCCTGGGTGGTGCCTGGGTGGCCTTCCTTGGAACCAGCTATTGCCTTAGGGTAAACTGAAACTCAGACCCCTATTGAGCTTGTCATGGCTGGGTCCTGCACCCACATAGCATGGGAAGTGTGGACAGGTTTAGGGTGGAGACACAGAGGGTCCTTAGCCTCTCTGACTAGCCAGTCTAACTGAACAGGCAATCTCCAGGTTCAGAGACAGACCCTGTCCCATGTGACTACCTGTCCAAGGCCTGTACAAGATCAAGTCAGTTAAAAATTTAGCATGGAGTCAGGAGGCAAGGCATGCCAGAGGCCTTGCCTCTAGCTGAGGGCAGTTAGCGGTTGTGATAGCAGCAAGGGTCCCTGTTCTTTAAGTGTTGGCCCCTGGCATGCTCAGTAGATATTCCCACAGCCTTGCACATACGGACAGCACTGGTTGGATTCCCTGGGTCGTCAAAAGAACAGAAAGAGAATTGAAAATGGAACAGATGAGGTAGAGGAGGGGGTGGCAGCTGGACCATGAGGAGCTGAGGGAGGGAAAGGGAGGCGGGTACAATTCAGCTGCAGTGGATGCATCTAAGAAGTTTTCAAAGAATAATAATAAGGTGAAGAAGAGATTGAAGAAGACATCCTGAAGGCAGTCTCTGGCCTCCACATGTTTGATTGGGCATGCCAACATACACACGTGCATGCACACACACACACACACACATATGCATACACACACATGTGCAAAAGGTCTTAACTAAGTGAGCTATAAAAATTTGCTTTCCAAATTATTGCACAGGTGTTTCTAAATTTCAGAAGCACCATGTATGTGCATGCATGTGCGTGTGCGCACATGCGCGTGCATGTGTTCCACCCCTATTTTGAACCCTTAACATGTGAGCAGAGTTTGAGATAGCGAATTACCTATTCGTGAGCTTTAAGCTTCATTTTTGACACATCCTATCTTTAGGGAACCGACATCTCCTACCTTAATGGAAATAAACTGATAAAAAGTTGAGCCAGGGTGAAACTCTGCTGCTCTGTTCAGTGTGAAATGTTTTTCTGACCAAAGTCCACAAGCAATAAGGTCTTTGAGGAGACAATTAATGTTAATTAACCATTAACTTGGGATGAAAGTCAATAAGAACACAGTCTTTGTACCACCCTACCCATGTGCTAGCTTTATCAAACACAGGCAAGGATATGTCCCTGTGATTGTGCTGGTGTGTTTTCTTAATTTTTTGTCTTATTTGTTTGTTTGTTTCTTTCTTTCTTTGTTTAAGACAGTGCTTCTCTATGAAGCCCTGGCTATCCTAGAATTCAATATTTAGGCCAGGCTGGACTCATCCTCAAAATCACGGAAATCTACCCACCTCTGCCTCTGTCTCTGCTTCCCCAATGCTGGGACTAAAGGCATGTGCCAGCATTCCCAGCCTATAAGTATGTTTTCAAAAGAGCTGTTACAGAGAATTTAGCTAATGCTGAGTCCTTCTGGTACGTCCAACCAGAAAAGTGACTTATGTAAAGACATCCCAAGATGTTAGAACAGGGGCTCACATGGGGAATGGTCCCCAGCATGTCTATCATTTCATCCTGGGTAAACGTTGGTTGGGTAGACTAGTAGTGTGCACAGTGTGAGTGATGAACTCGTGCCCTAGGTTTGGGTTTCTAATAGTACTGTGGTCAAGGGAGGCCAGACCAGGCGGAGCTAAGTGAGTTCTTCCAGGAGACAGCCTCCCCGTGAGCGTCACTGAAGACACAGAATCAACCAGCATCCAATCACCCCTGTGTGTGACTCACCACTCAGATGCTGGGGTGAGTAATCACCCACAGAGATCCACCTACATGCTGGGATTAACCCTGATGAGATGGTTGATCGCGATTGTCCACATCACCGGATTTGGAATCCCCTAGGAGACACACTTCTAGGCATTACTAGAGGAGCTCTGCTGAGGTGGGAAGACCCAGCCTGAGTGTGGGCAACATCAGCCCTGGGAACTGGACTGTCGGACTGAATAAACAGAGAAAATGAGCTGAGCACCAGTGACCATCGCTCCGTGCTTCCTGATGGATGCATTGTGAGGGAACAACTCCCACGCCTCCTGCAGAGAGAGCCACTCTTGACACCGCATCTTCCTGTCTGTGGTCGACTCCACCCCTTCAACCTTGGGCCCAAATAGACCCACCCTCTTTAAGTTTCTTCTGTTATACATTTTGTTACAGGAATAAGAAACTAATCAGAGATTTCATCAGAAAAAAAAATCATCAGAGAAGGGACCCTCAGTGGAGAAAATGCCTCCATAGGCTTAATTAACCTTCCTTGTGGGTGGGACCACCCATGAGCTGGTGGTTCTAGGTTCTCTAAGAAAGCAGGCTGAGCAAGCCATGGGGAGCAAGCCACTAAGCAGCACCCCTCCATGGCCTCTGCATCAGCTCCTGCCTCCAGGTTCCTGCCCTGCTTGAGTCCCTGTCTTGACTGCCCTCGTTGATGGACAGTAATGCAGAAATATAAGCTAAATGAACCCTTTCATCTCAGCTAGGGTTTTATTGCTTTGGAAAGATACCATGAACATGGCAACATATTATAAAAGAAAGTATTTAATTGGAGCCTGTCTTTCAGTTCAGATGTTTCGACAGTTATCTGTCAGGGAAACCTGGAGACATGCGGGGCAAACATATCACTACAGAGGTAGTGGATCCACAGGCAGCAGAAAGAGAGAGAGACACTGGGCCTGGCTTGAGCATTTGAACCCTCAAAGCCCACCCCCAGTGACACACTTCCTCCAACAAGGCCACACCTCCTCATCATGACACTCTCTATGGGCCTATGGAGGCCATTCTACTCAAACCACCACCCGTCCTCCCCAGCTCCCTGTGGTCATGCTGTGTTTGTCACAGTGATGGTGACGCTGACGAGAACAGAAATAAAGGATTCTTGTTGATTCAGACCCTGGGTTTGGGGGTGACTTGCTATGTAGTACTAGTTAGCAAATATATTCTAGAAGACTTTATCTACAGCCTTTCCTCAGAGTACATGGAAACAACTGAGGCAGAGTTTCCATCTTCAAGAAACATAGAGTCAGTGGGGATGGCCAACTCGGTAGGGTTTGCTTGCTCTATAGTGTGATGAAGGTCAAAGTCCACAGGTTGGCTTGATCTACTGTTGCTGGGTTACCATCGAGGGTCCCAAAGGAGAGAGAAGTTTTACAGAATCTCAGTTCTCCAGGCAGGCTGGGGAAGGGCGGGAGGCCAGAAGGATATTCTAGGCAAGGAGGATGGAGATATGCAAGTCTAGTCTGCTGGGGTGGCAGGTTGTGACAGGCCCTGCAGAGAAGGCCGATGAGGCACCATGTTACTATGCAAGTCTGCAAAGAAACCCACGAGAGTAGGTATTCTATTGCCACAGATGGAGAAGGGGTCATCTCTGGGGACAAAAGGAGCCAGGACAGAATGACAACCCTCACTTGTCGGGTGCTGCTCCATTGAGTGAGAGAGTGTGATGGATTGAAGAGGGTGGGCAAGATCAAGACTGTGTGGCTTTGAGTGACTACGGCTGACCTTTGCCCCAAATAGGAAGTGGTGTAGACTTTCATATGATGCCTACGGATGGCAACCCAAGAGGGTCAAACAACTGAACTCCCTGGGGCTGGAACCACCTTCCATATAGAAAAGGCTACATGACCGTTGTAGTAGTTTTAATGTTAACTGGCCTCCACAAGCTCATAGGGAATGACACTACCAGAAGCTATGAACTTGTTGGAGGAAGTGTGTCTCTGTGGGGGTGGGCTTTCAGGTCTCATATTTGCTCAAGCCATGCCCAGGATTTCAGTTCACTTCCTGTTGCCTGTGGGATCAAAGATATAGAATTCTCAGCTCCTTCTCCAGCACCATGTCTGCCTGCACACTGCCACGTCTCCGCATGATGGTCATGGACTAAACCTCTGAACTGCAAGCCACCCCAGTGAAATGTTTTCCTTCACAAGAGTTGCCAAGGTCATGGTGTCTCTTCACAGCAATAAAAACTGTAGTTAAGATACCAGTTTGGTAGCTGCCCCTGATGTTTTCCATAGGGGCAGGTCTGGGACGGTGTGGGGCAGGGGGCTGTGATGTGCAGCTGGGCAGCAGCCTCCTGGGAAGTGAATTCTCCCTTTGCTGTCTAAGTATTGGGCAGAAAGACTCAGAGGCCAATTAGGGAGTTTTGTGGGGGAAGTGTAATATGTAGTGATATTTTGTTTGTGCTTTAGCAAATAAAGCTTGCTGGAAGATCAGAGTGCAGAGCTAGCCACACTAGTTAGGCCTAGAGGGCAAACAGTGGTGCACATGCCTTTAACCCCAGCACTCAGGAGATAGAGGCAGACAGATCTCTGTGAGTTCAAGGCCACCCTGGGCTACGCAAAATTGAATCAGTCTAAAAGAAACAGCCAAGTGGTGGTGGCTCACACCTTTAATCCCAGCACTAGGGAGGTAGAGACAGGAAGGGGAATGACTGGCAGAGAGAGAATTATAAGGTGGGAGGAGACGGGAGCTCAGGACTCAGTCTGAGGACTTTGTAGAGACAGACACCCCATTCAGTCCGAGGATCTCGTAGGTAAGAACTAGTGTCTGGCTGTTCTGCTTCTCTGATCTTTCAGCTCTCACCCACAAATATCTGACTCCCAATTTTTATTATTAAGACCAATTAGAAATCATGCTTCAGAGAAGGGACAGGTGTGAGGACTGTGACTTAACGTGTGGTTCTTAGTTGCTGGGCTTCTCATTCCAGCTGGTGTTACTCAAGAAATCTCCCTCTCTCTCTCTCTCTCTCTCTCTCTCTCTCTCTGTGTGTGTGTGTGTGTGTGTGTGTGTGTGTGTGTGTGTGTGGCACACGCACGCCTGTATGGAGGCCAGAGGTTGATCTTGAGTGTCGTTCCTCAGGCACTGTTTACTTTTTTTTTTTTTTAAAGACACTTTGGCCTGGAACTTGCCAGGAGGCTCAGCTACAGTTTGAACTGGCTGTCGAGCCCCAGGGACACACCTATCTCTGCTTCTCAACCATTGGGATCTCAAGCATGTGCCACCATGTCTGACTTTTATATGTTACAGAATACTGGGATTCTGGGGATCAGAGTTGGGACCTTGGGCTCTCTAAGTGCACAAAGTACTGACTGAGTCATCTCCCCAGCCTGAGACGTCCAAGCTCCTCACCAGATACCTCAGCTGATTCTCTCTGAGCTATGTAGTCAGAGGTTACCTCAGCTGATTCTATCTGAGCTATGTAGTCAGAGGTTACCTCAGCTGATTCTAACTGAGCTTTGTAGTCAGAGGTTACCTCAGCTGATTCTAACTGAGCTTTGTAGTCAGAGGTTACCTCAGCTGATTCTAACTGAGCTTTGTAGTCAGAGGTTACCTCAGCTGGCTAGGAAGCTTCTGTAAGGCGGAGGAGTGTATGTGCATGCACTTGTCTGAATGTGCGTATGTGTGTGTATGTTCACGCAGGTGTGTGTGTGTGTGTGCACGTGCATGTGTGTGTCACACTTCCCCATCACAAGCCCCTCATATAAGCTGTCCTACTCACTCCCAGAATGCTCCTTGAATCTTCACACAGGAAGGTCTTGTATACACAGGGAAGGCCATAGATGAGGGACCAGAAAGTGGAGCCCTCCCTCCGTTAGCTTGGCCCAGGATCCCAAACTGCTAGCACCTGACACCACAAAGCTGCAGCCTATCACCCTATAACCAGATTTTTCACCAGGACTGCCCTTATTTGCATGATCCTAATTTGCATGATTCTGATTTGCATGCTCTGGTTGGCATGGCTCCTGTTTGTAAGCACAGCAGCTCACACCATCCTCCTAGAACTGGACACTGGCCAATCTGGGCTACCTCCTTCACACCCCATGAATGAAACGCAGGAACTGACCACAAGGAAACTCACCCTAATTGCAAAACCTTCTCCCAAATGGGCATCCCCACCTCCCTTCCCCTTTCAGCAGATAGGGCCTGCTAGTTAATATTCATTCACTTCCCTTTCCTGTTCCCTAGTGAACTACCTCTTCCTCCTGGAGTTGCCCTAAGCCCAAGTGGTACCCATCACAGCCAGTGTCTGCACAGTCTCCCTCAGCCTCAGAGTTTGTTGCTGCCTCCTGTTGCCTTGTCTCCCCCACCGTGATGGACTCTCCTCCTCTGGAGCTGTTATCAGATGTAAACCCTTTGAGTTACCCTTGGCCATGGTGACACATCCCAACACGTGACCCCTTTCCTGTTTCACGCAGCCTTAGTGTAGAAGGCTGGCTTGTGGGAGCCTTCCTGGAAGTAACTGGGCTTTCCGGCTCCTGAATCTGCTACCCACCCCCTTGCGAGGCCCCTCTGTAGATGGAATCCCCGTCCTCACTTCCACAGAGCAGCTGGGGTAGTTGGGACCTCACCCAGGTAGATGGCTGAAGCTCAGGTGGACCCCCAACACCATCTCTGGGTAAGGCACCAAGCACTGGGGTCCTTGAGGATTGATCCTCCGTGATCATCGTAGAAAACAGGCTCTGATTTTACAAACCTGAATAAGATGGTCCCCAAAGACTCCAAAAGAAGCCATCCAGGCAGAGCTGTCCTGGGACTATAGCTGTAGTTTGAAACAAACCTACTGTTGCCACGGGAGGGGCTATGCTCACTCTCCCACATGCTGACCCCTAGTTGTGGAGTGGTGTAGGAGGTCCTTCTGTCTATGTGTTGTTTCTATTGATTAATGAATGGCTTAGCAGACTAGAGTTAGGCAGGAAAACTAAACTGAATGATGGGAAAAAGAAGGCGGAGTCAGGGAGAAGCCATGAAGCCTGCAAGGGACAGACGACTGCATTGGAGCACGCCACCACGACCTCACGGTGATGCACAGATTAATGGAGATGGGTAAGTTTAGGATATAAGTAAGTCAGAAATACGATTAAGCTATTGGCCAAACAATATTGCAAATAATAGAGTTTCTGAGTGATTATTTCATGGTCTGGGCAGCCAGGAACGAACAAGCTGTCTCCATCTACATTGGAGGGCTGTGAACTGGGCTCTGTTCTCTGGGCAGGACCAGAGGGGTAAGCTGAGGCACATTCCTCCAATGACAGGTGGAGATGTGGAACACACACACACACACACATGCACACACACAGAGACACACACACAGCATGCTAGCTGCTCTCAGGTGGAGACACAGAACACACACACAGACACCCACACGCACACACAAACACTTCATGCTGGCTACTCTCAGGTGGAGACAAGGAACACACATACATACACACACACAGACACCATGCTGGTTGCTCTCAGGTGGATACATGGAACACACACACAGACACACACGTGCACACACAAACACTTCATGCTGGCTGTTCTCAGGTGGAGACAAGGAACACACAAACACACACACACACACACCATGCTGGCCAGGACTCTCCCTCACAGCATCCACCCAGGAGGTGAGCAGATGAGCAGATCTTTCCTGCACCACATCCGACTTCCTTTTCCCTCAACTCAACTGCCCACCTTTTCTGGTTTTAGTCGTGTGTGTGTGTGTGTGTGTGTGTGTGTGTGTGTGTGTGAAGAGAGTATTTGAAGACAAACTCCATCAGCTCATTTACTCATGTTCCATCCCTGCCGAGCACAGTCCTGGCTGTGTATCTTCAAGAGGCATCATTGGGCTTGGTCCTACTCAGTCCCACTCCTGTTAGCAGACATAAGATGAGTTTCCCCAAGCAGGTCCCCTGGTAAGGAGGCCTCTGCATGTTCGCGGAATTCTCTGAAGCTCCCAGGGATCATTTGTCTGAACTTGGAAGAAGACTTTCATGACACCTCAAAGCAGACACTCTCAAGTTGTTGGAAGCCATCTATCCTTTCCCAATTGACCACGCCACCCTATCTAACCCCACCCTACCCGATCCCACCCTACCTCATCCCACCCCCACTCCATCCCACCCCACTCCTTCCAACCCCACCCCATTACACTCAACCCATCTAACCCCAACCCATTCAACATCATTTTGTCCCAGGTATTCTAATATTATCCCGTATAACTCTACCCTACATCACTCCCATCTCTTCCCATCCCGTGCAGTCCCTTCTTTTCCCTCCCATCCCTAAGAGTATCACAGTAGCAGCTGTCCAAAGAGGAGCTTTAGTTGGAGCAAATCACCATCTAGGTGTGAGCACCTTACAACACACAGCAGCCCCCAGAGGTTCTTGGCTGCGTGGCCACAGCTGGCTGGCCAGCTGTCTGTCACATACCGGCTGCCTTCTCTTCTCATTCTACCCCAGGACTTCCTCGAATGACCCCACGGGAGGTGCTTGTCCTGAGAGCTTTGTTTCTGTCTCACCTGGAGGACCAGAACCCTCAGGCACTTTGACTTCTTCTCTCACATCCAAAAATATTCCCTCTACCACCTCCTCCAGGTGCCTAGAATTGTAAATCTGCTTTGAATTGGCAGATGTATGCTATTTGCTTAGAGATGAATGAGGATTCCGAAGGGCAGGGGGTGGTCAAGATCATCTTTCCTGCCTTTGGAAGTCCACAGTGATGGTCAATTCTTTAACACCAGTGGCCCCTCTTCAGCAAGTAGTCCACAGTGATGGTCGATTCTTTAACACCAGTGGCCCGTCTTCAGGAGTAGGCTTTTTTTTACCAGTCCGGGCTCGGTGCTCACCTGAGGCTCAGTTTCAGGAACAAAGCCCTTTGTGTGGTTTTACCACAGTTGTTTTAGATCCATCCCAGCTCAGCACGGAATAGAATTCAGCTCTCAGCAGGGTTTATTATAAAGGGGGTTCTGTTCCTGAAGCTGCTAGAAACTATGGGCTCACAGCCATTTCCAATGCAGTCCAGACAGGTTACAATTAAATACGCCCAACCCTTCACCTGAAGTCTGTGTAATAAGTCCTAGCCATCTCTGTGTAGTAGAAGCGGGGCTTTCATCTAAATGTAAGTGGAGGTTGGAATTAGAGTTCTGTTGTTGCTTTGTTTTGAGACAGGACCTCACCTCACATAGCATAGGCTATCTCCAAACATACTATGAAGCTGAGGATAGCCCTGAATTTCCTCCAAACCCCCTGCTTCCACTTCCTGGGTGCTGGGATTACAGGTATTCCTGCCACCACACCTGACTTTTCAAGCTGGTGATGGAAGCCAGGGCTTCGTGTTGCTAGACAGGAACTCTAGCCACCAAGCTGCTGCCCTGACCCTTGAGTGTACACTGCAGAAATACTGAGGCCTAGAAAAAGATGTGCCTGGCTGGTGTCTTTGAATGAGAGAGGAGAACTGAGGAGAAGGGGAGAGAAATAGAAGAAAAGAATAACAGGAAACTGGGGGTCAGAAAAGATGGGGATCTAATGGAGGATGGGGCCTAAGTGACTGGGGAAGAGGCTTATGAATGGACGAGCATGTGAGCTTATGAATGGACCCAGCAGAACTCCCTGAGATGAAAACATTCTTTGTTCTGTTCAAGAGACACTGATGAACGGCTAGAATACACTCACCAGGAACTGGGTTTTCCTGTTGATTGTTTGTAATTGGCTCTCGTGTAAGTGACTGTCTAAGCCTGGAGACCATATGTCTCAGTGTGGGCTGAGAAGCAGGCTGTCTGAGAAGGGTTTGGAAACAGAGATACTAGGGCTGAATCATGGGTGGGGACCCACAAACTGTCTAAGAAGTGCCCCTTTCTGCTGCAGGAGAATGAAGAGAGAGAAATAAAACCAGTGGTTCTTTGTTTGTTTGTTTTTAATGAGAATTTTTTTGTGCATTAGGTTTTTTGCCTGTGTGTATGTCTGCACTATGTGCAAGTCTGGTACCTATGGAGGCCAGAAGGGGGCATCAGATCCTCTGGAACTGGAGTTAAAGATGCCATGTGGATGTGGGAACTGAACCAGGTCCTCTGGAAGCGCAGTCTTAACGCCAAACCATCTCTCCAGCCCCAATGGTCCGTTATCATCAGTGCCTTGAGCCAGCTTGGGTCGAGATACAGATGAACAGGGAACTGTGGACGCCGGCTAACAGTCTGCTTACTAAACTGTGCCCCGCCACCCAAACTGAAAGCTGAGAGCAGAAAATTACTAACAGCCAAGCTTGCCACAAGGTCACGCTCCCAGTAACAGGATGCAAAATGCAGATGAACACATGCGTGGTTTTATTGAGAAAAAGACCAATCTAAGCTAAAGAGAGAAGCTAAGGCCGAGAAACCAGGTTAATGAGGGAACCTGGGAGGGCGTTCTGGGCTAGCAACCAGCTTCACGAGGTCGTAAAATAAATGGCCTTCCTTTGCTACTCCAAGTCCCTAGTGCTCCTATTATGAAGTGAGGATCACTGTCTCTCACTGGACCCTGTTCAGTTCTGCCGTGAGCGACCCTCCCTGAAGACGGGGCATGTGCCCTAAGAAGGGTAAAAGTGACCAATGAGTCCTGGCTTTGTGGGTAGTAAAATGGACACTTTCTGGCCCTCACCTGCCACCTAAAGTCTGGGAAGGAATTGTTCTGTTTAGAGTTGAGTTCAGTGTGGGCCTAGAGACCATTTCTTTCTCTGTAGACAGGTGGGAAAGACCTATCTATTCATCCTTCCTCAGTGAGAAGCTGCCCTCTGTACTGGGCACAGGGTATATCATGGGAAGTAGGAGGAAGACAGGGAGCCCTCTGTCCCTGGCCCCTCAGCCGTGACTGGATTTGTATACAGATGGTCCCAACTTACAAGGGCTCAGCTCAGGAGTTCTCAGTTCAGGGACGATGTGGCAGTCATGCGCTTCAGTGTCCAGAGTCAGCCCTGCGGTTTCCCCCAGAGTGTGACCCCAAATTCTCCATAACTCCCAACCAGTCACGTAACCACAGGAGGAACACACCAGTAATCAGCCACGGGAGGAACACACCAGTAATCAGCCACGGAAGGAACACACCAGTATTCTATAGTGCTCTGTCTTGGCAAATCATGTCATTATGCTTAGATGGTTAAAGTTACTAAATGCACTGTGTGTGTGTGGACGTGCATGTGTGTATTCGTGTGCATGCATGCGTGTGGGCATGCATGCATGCGTATGCATGTGCCTGTGGAGGCCAGCACTCAACATTAGGTGTTGTCATTGATCACTTTCCACCTTCCTTTTGTGATAGGGTCTCCCCTTGAACCTGGGGCTCACCAATCAGTCTAGGCTGCCTGGGCAGTGAGCTCCCCGGACTTAGGGTTCCTGGCCTGGGTCCTGGCCTGTGTCACCACATCCCACACAGTGAGCAATCTTACAGACTGAGCCATCTATCTTGTCTCAATAAGTGGATTTTGACTTACGATCTTTACAACTTAAGATGAATTTATTAGCACATAATTCATCAAAAGCCAAGGAATATCTGTCACAAGTATGTTGTATGCACACATATGTAAGCAGGCCTCTGCGTGGAACACAGGGTAAGTCCTCTGAGACGTAAATGTGGAAGTTCTGTTGGGGATGGCGCATTTCCACAGCCGGTTATTTTTAGACTAACATACCCTGGAATTAAATGGACATGTTGGGAAGCCTCAATTGGGCCTTTCTTTAGTCTTGGCCTGATTCAGGTCATCTTGGCTTTCATGAGTTTGTGGTCAGCTAGTGGACTGATTACAGCTGGCTTTGCCCGTTTTAGCTGGGACCCTGCCCCGCGGGATAACTGGGCTGACTCTGCCCCATCCTTTGGCTCAATGTCAATCACATTTTTCTGGACTTGTTGACACAGCAGAAATAAGCAAAGCAAGTAAGGCTTGGGGAGGGGTGTACCCTTAAGTACTGGTCTGTTCTTGCTGCTGCTGCTGCTGCTGCTGCTGCTGCTGCTGCTGCTGCTGCTGCTGCTGTTATTGCAATACATCTGAAGCTGGGCAACTGTAGAGAACAAAGATTTATTTAGCTAACAGCCCTGGAGGCTGAAAGTCCAAGAGGACGGAAGCTCTGCTGGTTCTGACTCTAGTGAGGGTCTCGTGACTGTTGACACTGGCAGGGATGTGGGCAGGGATGAGAGGGCAGAAGATGAGGCACATGCTAGAGTGGGAGGGGACTTGCTCTAGAACAACAGTCCTGGTCCCCAAAAGACACGGTCTCTCCAGCACCCAGGAACCTCTCGTCAAGCCGTAACTCTTTCTTTAAAAAACTATTAACACACACCTATTATGCAAAGCAGTAGGTTCCATTGTGGCATTACCGACATATGACATACACTGATCATATTTAGCCTCCCTGCCTCCCTGCTCCCCTCCGCTCCACTTCTGTTTCCCATGTCTGGGTTTTAAAATCTAGATTCTGCGTGTGAAAGAAGTGTGTGTGATGTTTATCTTTCTGAGGCTGGCTTGACCTCACTGAGCGCCATCCCCACAGTTCCATCCACCTAACACGGGGTGGTCATCTTTCGCTTGATTGGCTCATGGTCACCATCTCTTTAACAGGTCTTTTCAGAAACACCTGCGAGGCGTGTATTCTTTGAGGGGGGCACCGAAGCAGAAGCAGCAGGGGGCAGCCCCAAGTGGCCTCTGGGTTTTGACTGACATCAGCTTCTGCCGCAATCACCCAGGACTAGCAGAAGCGTTTCCTCAGCGGACTTAACAGGAATTTATTTAGACAGATCCAGGAAACACAATTTGAAAGCTCGGGATTTATCTCATCTGCTACTGTCAAACTGGAATCTTTCGTGGAGTGAGAAATGCAGCCAAGAATCAGGATGTAAACTAAAGTATGAGCTGTTCTGAAAGCCGGCTCGCCGAGGCAAGCGGTGGAGCTCTGGGGGCACGGGCTCTGTCCGTGAAGTGCTGACCACATGCGCCTGTGGAGCCTGTGGAGCCTGTCCAGTCCTCAGAGGCCATGGGAAAGCCGGTTGCTGTGGCGTGTGATTGCAATCCCAGTGCTGCAGAGGTGGGGACAGGCAGGTCCCTACCCTACATGGTGAGTGTCTGGGGACAGATACTCGAGGTTGACCTCTGCCCTCCACAGGCGAGCACACACATATGCACATGCACCCTTACCCGCCCATACGGAGATAAGATGGCAGGACCAAAGGGACTCCACTCTCCACAGGCCTCACGTTGCCTTTGGACCTGAGCTTACGCGAGGTCACAGGGAAGCCGTCCTGCTCTGCCACAGCATCTGAAACTGTTCGGTTCTATCGTCCTGACGTCTGCTTTTTTACTGTGAACCATGGACTGACAGCATCGCTCTCCCCTGGGTGAAGGCCCTGGTAGGAAGCAGGATCTGCCTTTCACTGGAGCCTCGGTGATAAACAGGCACACTAAAGTTTGCAAGCTCTAGAGAGCCGGAACTGTCAAGTGACCACATCCTAGAGCAATGGTTCTCAACCTGAGGGTCGCAGCCCTGACAGACTCCCATAATCGGATAGTCTGCATATCATAGATTTATATTACAATTCATAACACTAGCCAAATAACAGTTATGTGTAACAATGAAATAATGCTATGGTTGGGATCACCACAACATGAGGAACTGTATCAAAGGGTCACAGCGTTAGGAAGGTTGAGAACCACTGCCTTAGTCACCTGGGAAGGAGTCTCCATGCACAGGGGCCTGTCTGGGAGGGGTAGTCCTGATGTCGGAGATTCCAGCCCACTGTGGGAAGCACCACTCCCTAGTGGTCCTGGGCTGTATGAGAAAGTTGGCTGAGCAGGAACCTGAGAGGACGCCAGCAGCAGCGTTCCTTCATGGCTTCTGCTTCCTGTTCCTGCCCTACCTCCTGCCCATGACGGACTGTGACCCGGAAGTGCAATCCACATACACTCTCTCCTGCCCTAAGTCACTTTGGGTCAGACTGTGTCACCACAGCAAGAGAAAGAAGAGCAGGACACCATCCTCAGTCAGGGCTGGGTCTCAGGACTGCCTGTCACCAATGCTGTGACTTGTCTCAGATACTCGGCCAGGCAACCGGCCTTTGTATAAGTGTTTTACCTGTTTGTTTGTATGTATGTATGCATATATATTTATATACATATATAAGCATATATGCATATAAGTGTGTGTGTGTGTGTGTGTCTATTTCCTATGGAGACCAGAAGATAGCATTGGATCCCCTGCAACTGGAGTTAAAGATGGTTATGAGCCAGCATGTGAGTGCTGGGAACCAAACCAAAGTCCTCTAGGAGAACAGTCAGTGCTCTTGACTGCTGAGCCGTGTCTTGGAAGAATACAAGAACAGGTCATCAATAAATTCTTTAGAGTCAAATCCACGTAGGGAGGGGCTGGACAGATGGTTCGGGGTTAGAGTACTTTCTTCTCTTCCAGAGGATCTGCGTTCGGTTTCCAGCATCCAGGCACCTCACACTGCCTGTAACTTTAATTCTGAGCACACTCATGTGCACATAGACTCTTGCAGGCGCACATACACGAATAAAATAACAAACAGATCAATCTTCAAAAGCCATATGCAACAGGAACCCAGATTTAGCACACTGCCCAACCTCTGCCAGCAGGAAGCAGTCCAGGTTCCTGACCAGAGACTATTTCCCTAAACGGTCTCACCCTAATCATACACTGTCCTGTGGCCTCCTGAGGGTCCACCTGGCTTGTGGATAGATAGGGTGAACCATTCAGATGTCATGCTGGGAGGCTGATTCTGGGTGGTACTGAACTTCTTTCTACTTGTGAAGAAAAATAAAGTTGGCTACTAAAAATAGTGATCACCTACGAATTCACCATGAATTTGTGTCAGGCCATCAGGACTGGGGTAGTTCACTGGGCTGTAAGGGGGAATTTTGTTAGCTAAATGGATAGATTGGACATAAAAGCAGAGGGTATATTTAGCTATTTTGGGGTGTCATTTTTCAATCTCTTTAATGAAGGCTATGTGAATACACAGTTAAAATAGTAACCAAAGTAGGTGGTTTTCCTTTTTCCTTTATTTCGTGTGTGTGTGTGTGTGTGTGTGTGTGTGTGTATGTGTGCTTGGTTGTATGTATGTGTTTGTATGTATGCATGGGTACCAGAGGTCAATACCAGATGTCTTCCTTAACTGCCATCTATCTTTGCTTGTTGAGACAAGATCGCTGGCTGGACATGGAGCTCACCAGCTCAGCAAGGCCAGCCAAAAGTAAGAATATTTTTAACTGACACATTGGTCCCTATTGATTCCTTGAGCCCTGGGGCTCTGATCTTCCACCAAGCAAAGTTATATTCAACTTTCACCAACATGGTGGAAAAACACCCCAGGGCTGGCTGGCCAGCTCTCCCTGGCCTTGCAGACCCGGACAAGCTGCAGCGCCGGGCTATCGCCAGAGAAGCTGGTTCAGCAGTGAACAAGGCCCTTTGTGAGAGAGATCCTGCCCTGTGCACAGGCCAAAGGGGCTGCGAGTGGAATTTTTCTCTTTGCCCCTTTCTGGCAGGCAGACAGAGCCGTCTTCAGAGTTCGCTGGAAAGGTATGTTTTGACAAGCGCACACATACTTCTTTAGAAAAGCCAGGGAGGCAAATGCCTTTGTTGCCCCTGACCCCACTCCCTTCCACCCAGGAGGTGAAGCCCTTTCAGAAGCCACAGAACGGGAAGGGAGCCAGCGCTTGCTTGTACAGTTCCCCGAAAGTACATAACTTCCATTCTGTGGTTCCACGCAGCAAACTCACTTCCCCTCACAAATGCAAACGCTGGCAGGGCCATTTGTCCATCGGCTGGCCAGCCGGGGACTGGCAGGACCCGCAAGGCTTCTTTCTGTGAGGCTTTGATTTCCTGGCCAGCTGAACCCAGTCCCGTTATTGTCCCCGCGTCTGCCAGATGAAACAAGGAGGGAACCTGACCTTGTGACTGTGAGATGAGGGAGGGACCACAGCTGAGCCGGGAGCCTGGGAGCTCAACCCAGGCCTTGCAAGGCCCAGGGGCTCCCTTCTCCAGCAAGGGGTGGGGCTCTGCTTTGTGGAATGTGGGCCTGGCTCACAGCTGGCCCTGGGATTACCTTTGCACTAACACAGGCCTGACTTCATAACACTATGACTGTAGGTGGGTCTCTGGGATTCGGGGCGAGCATTTTCAGCAAATGAATCTCACCTGTAGTGTAAAGGACTCTGGCATGCTGGAAGCCCTGGGTGTGGTTCCCAGCACCGCATAAATCATAGTGGCTCATGTCTGCAATCCTAGCACTTGGGAGACAGAGGCAGGCTCAGGGATTCAAGGCCATCCTCGTCATGTAGTAGGTTGCAGGGCGCCTTGGGGTGCATGAGACCCTGACCAAAAATAAGTAAATAGGTAGAACAAAGAAAGCATTGCAAGCAGAATCCTACCCAGAGCAAATGACCCTGTCCCCTCCCAGAATATCCCCTGAGTTCCCTTTTCATGGCTCTTTAACTTAAGGCCACTAATTAAGAATCACTACAGCACTGTTTCCAGAAAGTTCTCGGTAAACACACATTTTAAATTCTCAGTTAAATCCTAGTTAAAATGTACAAGCAAATTTGAAAGTCTATGGAGACCTCACTGATGGGGGTCTAGAGGCCACCCCTCCCTTTCCTGTCCACGGCTGCATCTCTGGCAAGGGATCCAGGGCAGATCTCTGCTCTGGGACCTCCCCTGGCATGAAGGGCCTCATCCTATCTTAGACTAACCACTTTCTCATGACTGAACTGGTATGCTAAACGCCAAAGCTACCAGCATCTGATACTTAAAACACAAAGATGCTGTCTCCCTGGTGATGCAGCAGTTATTGGGTGCGGAACCCCCAGCTCCCAAATGTGATTTTGTAGATGTGAGAAGGGTTGGAAACTCGGGGGGGGGGCATCTTTTCAAATATCAGTGCACTGTATTGTTGGGTTTTTGTTCTGTTCTGTTTTGTTTTAAATAAACGTCTTTGTAAGCCTCATACAAAATACCTGTGTTCAGCCCTGCAGAGGTTGTTGGGGTGGGGTTGGACTTGGCTTCCTTGAAGAAGAACAGAGTAAGGGACAATACCCAGACTGGTGGTCACCAGAGGTGCTGACTCTTGTGGTCACTTCAGATCCTCGCTCTCCGACCATCTTCTTGTTCTAACAATTATTCTCTGATGCTTGAGGTCTGAGCATTTCACTTCTATTAACTCTGGGTCACATTTTTTGCTGTTTCCTAGTCTTCTCAAGCCTAACCTGAGGAAGAGTGGAGACCCACAAGCCTAGGACGAATACAGAATGGAAAAGCCCTGATTCTAAGCCAGTCCTATCTTTGGATAAATATGTAAAATTGTAATTTTTAAAAATCCTATGTGCTAGTCAGGTATGATGACACATGTCTTTAATCCCAACACTCAGGGGGTAGAGATAGGCAGATCTCTGAGTTTGAGGCCAGCCTGGTCTACAAAGTGAGTTCCATGACAGCCACAGGGTGTCTGTCTGTCTGTCTGTCTGCCTGTCTGTGTGTTGCACCTATGTGTTCCATTATGTGAAGGCCAGAGCGTGGCCTTGGATGCTATTTCTCGGGCACTAGCTACCTTTTCAAGATTATTTTTAGTTCTGACAGGCATCTCTCTTTGACTTGTAAGTCACCAAGCAGGCTGGGCTGGTGGGCCGACATATCTCCAGCATCTGTCTCCACCTTGCAAGCGACCACCACCATTTCAGTTTTTTTTTTTTTCTTTAAGGTAGGCTCCAGACTCAAACGCAGGTCCAGTTTGCAAGGAGAGTATTTTACAAACTTTGTCATCTCCCCAGCCTGAATTTTCATTTTTTTTTATACAAAGGAAGTCACATGGCAAGACATGAATGGAGAAGGCTAGGAAGAATCCCAGGTTGGGGAGGGCAGAGGAAATGTGGCAAACGATGCTAGGGACCCAGGACCACGGATGTCCACAGATGCTAGGGACCCAGGACCACGGATGTCCACAGACGCTAGGGACCCAGGACCACGGATGTCCACAGACGCTAGGGACCCAGGACCACGGATGTCCACAGACGCTAGGGACCCAGGACCACGGATGTCCACAGACGCTAGGGACCCAGGACCACGGATGTCCACAGCCTGACTGAGGCACAGCTGGGAGTCATCATCTGAATGGTCCGGAGGACAGCATGAGCCTCTGAGTCCAGTGAACCATGCTGGTGTTGTGACCATGCCACACAGAACCCCAAACGAGACCACCACAGAGCTGGTATCTGATGCAAACACACCGGGGTTTATTGAATACAAACTAGCCCGCGCTGTGATCCAACTCACCGAAGCAGCAGGTGGTGGAGGAAACAGCCCCAAGACCAGGATAAGGGGCTCTAAAGGAAAACCGCAAGCAGAGTGGTACAAGCCTTGGTGTTCCAGGACTGCGTAAAAGTACAACCTTTGGATTCATTGGTAAGGATATAGCAGAATTTGAAAACAATGATTGCAAACAACAGTTAATCAGATACCTACAGGGATGGCCGAAGCAAGCAGATGTAAGCAGATGTTGTCTGGACACCCTGGTGGGTCACTTTGACCAGGGTTGGCACAGATTCTTGGAAATGTTTATGACTTTGCTGAACTGCGTTCACCCCCCTTAGTTAGGCCCTGTCTCACATGGAGTTCTTTCTGCTCCTTCGCTGGCAGTTCCTAACAGTTCTGGTTCTAGGACTGGAGATGACCTCAGAGATAGAGCAGTTCATGGTGAAACCTCTTAGTGGGTCCAGATCCCAAGGGCCCACTAAGCAGAGGTCAAAATGGCAGGCAGCAGCAAGGACTTGGGACTTGGAAGGGATGGTGAACACACTTCCAACTGGACCCCAACAGTGGACATGACAGACATGAGCTGGAAGGCTTTCTTCATCAGCCACAGATGTCTAGGGTGAGGCAGGGGACCTGGTGGGGCAGACAGGTAAGTGTTCAAGGACTGGAGTCGGCACAGGACTCACCTAGACCAAGTTCTCAGCACAAAGGAGATTACTTGTCCCAGAGGGACAAAACCCAGGGATAGGAGACAAAGGAGAGGGGAGAAAAGGAGCAAGAGAGAGGGAGAAGGGATATTTGCTCCAGACAGAGAGGGCGGCCTCTGGATAGAGAGGGGACAGACATGGTACACAGGCAAATGGCCGTTTACAAAGTGAAAAGGGGAACCCCATGTTAGGATGAGGGTTTAATTTTAATTGGGTGTGCTAATTAGGTGAGCCAAAGGGGGCTTTAGATTGCTGGACTTTAATCCTTTAATAGCTGGATCTTATTGGTCAGCCTCAGGAAGAAGTGGCCAGAAAAAGGACATAGACCTTTGTGGCTTGCTTTAGGCATATAATCTAATGGTTTTTAGCCAGGGGGAGAAGGGTAAAAGGCAAAACCTGTTGGTGCCGTGTTCACAATGCTCAGGATTGCTAGAGGTGTCTTCAGGGTGTGTGGGGGGTGGGGGACAAAACCCACCAGACTTTCTTCTGTAGAGTGTGGTTGAGTCCCTAAGACGGGGTCTCATTATTAAACAGTTATTCCACAGCCAGGTGTGGCTGTTTGTGTTTGTGATCTCAGCACTTGGGAAACTGAGGCAGGAAGATTGTTGTGAGTTTGAGGCAAATCAGGCCTTCAGAATTAGACCTTGTCTCAAAAAAAAAAAAAAAAACCCGAAATAAAGAGAAATTGTTTTATGCCTTGCACCACACTAAGGACAGAGTCTACTGTGGAGAACAAGGGCAAAAGTTCTGACAGCACTCTGTTCTCATGACTCTCAAGTGCAGGTGGGACCTCAGACATTTAGGAGACACAAAGCTTGTTGGGTAACAGGACGTTTGCATGGGAGGCGCAACACACACACCTCCTAACTCCAGTAAGGGGGCCCCTTCAGACTAGAGTACAAACACTACCAAGTCTACCTTTGTGAACCAGGAGGGGTTTTTTTTTGAGATTGCTTATAAGAATTTTAGTGAGGGTTTGGTTACAGGAGCAGAAATGACTCACAGACAACTGCATCGGCAAAGCCCACCCAGCACGGTGACAGATCACAAAGCTGGGACCCTGGAGGACACTACACAGCCTGTGAGCAGCTCAGCAGGCCAGAGAGTGTCCTTTCCAAGGGACTCAGTTGGTTAAACCTCTTCCAGGAAGCTTACTCAGCTGTTTCAATTGTTCATATAGTCTTGGTAAAAAGGGAACCTAGTGAATCTGGTCAGTTTCAAGGACTTCCTGAAGCTATATTGTTGTTTACCTTCTGGCTTTGGGAATGTCACAGCTGGGTTCCTATTACTGTGAAGAGACTCCATGACTATGGAAACTCTTACAAAGGAAAACATTTAATTGGGGTTGGCTTACAGTTCAGAGGTTCAGTCCATTGTCCTTATGGCGGGAAAGATGGTGGTGTGCAGGCAGGGCAGACGTGGTGCTGGAGAGGAGCTGAGTTCTGTCTACACCTGGACCCACAGGCAGCAGGCAGAGAGTGACACTGGGCCTGGCTTGAACACTTGACCCATTGTGAAAAATCTGCAAAGATACTTCTTAATGCTTCAGTCTGTACCAAAGCAAGAGAGGTTTCAGTTCCCCCAGACAAAGTGGGTCCCTACTTAAAGGCTTCCAAGGGAGTGGAAGATTCTAGGAATCTCAATTAATGTGCGACCCGCCTGCTCTCCTGTTGTTGGCTGTTCCGGGGTAGGTGGGGAGCTCACTCTCTGTGAGGGCAGCTTGTCACAGAGGCATCTAGAGGGCGGAGTGATGGCAGGGGTGAGTAGGCAGATCTTTGGCTTTTGGAGGAGCATGGGAGGTCTGTGCACTAACATCTTCTCCATGAAGCCTGACAGTGTGAACTTCTCATGTCAGCAGTGATGGAGAGGATGCTGAGAGCCCAGACTGATCTCAGAACCCTGCAGAAGTACAGTTTTGGCAGGTTTGACAATGGGTTGGCCTTTCCAGGACCTGATTCTGCTTACTTCCAGCGCTATGTACTCTGTAAGGAGCCCACACATGGTGGTGTAGCCCTTGGCACCCAACTCCTGAGGGTACACCTGCTGCCCTTAATTCCAGTGTCTTCTGAGGCCTTGAAGAATTCCTTTGTGTCCTTACTCACTGTTCACCATGGTGTTCCCCAGGCCCCACATGCCTGGCTTAACTTGACATCAGCTCCAGGTGGCCCAGGCTGTAGCACCTGCTGCTCACCACTCTCAGTCCCACACTGTGGATGTGGTGGACCTTCCTCCACTCTGCCCCACCCACACCCTGGGTGTGGTGAATCTTCCACTATGTTCCACACTGTCAGTGTGACGGATCCTCTGCTCTGCCTTACACAGTGGGTGTGACGGATCCTCCACTCTGCCCTATACCATGGGTGTGATGGATTTTCCACGCTGCCCCAGCAACTACAGTCTGACCTAGCTAGATTGCTCTTCACCAGCCTTTTCTCTCCCCAGTCACATGGCTCTGACATCATTCCCAGCTTTACAACAACAGCTTTACAATTCATCCCAATTCTGGTTGGGAGAGTATACTACTTGCCAATAACTAAGCTTGCTCCAACCTGCACGTGCCCTATGGACTCACATACTATTGGTCTCCTGCCTATAGGCTCCTCCCCTCTTCGAGAACTCTTGCCCCTCTCTTATCTGTATTTGACCTACTCCCTTTCTGCTTCTGTGGCATACAAACTCAAGCTGAAACCAGCCTGCAGTGCCCCTTTGGTCTGATAGCTTCTCCAGCTCTGGGTGGTTGGTAGAACAGCCGGGAGGTCACTATCTGAAGAGATTATGTGGCTCAGTCTTGGCCAGATAAAAGCTTCTGTGTGTGAGCCCCTGGCCTGCCACCCTGCCACACCCACCCAAGTTACAGTCGTGGGAGTTGGATGTACTGAACCTGCCTTGGTCTGTAGGCCTATGCAGGATGACTGTGTACAAGTGTGTGGTTGTGGATATGCCTACTCGTGTATATACACCACAATAACACTACCTCATCCTTTTGTTTTGTTTGTTTGTTTTTCCTGAGTTTCTCTGTGTATCTCTGGCTGTCCTGGAACTCACTCTGAAGAACAGGCTGGCCTTGACCTCAGAGATCCACCTGCCTCTGCCTCTGGGATTAAAGGCCCAGGCTGCTACTGCCACCACCGCCACCACCGCCATCCCCTAGCTCAACCTTACCCCATCCATATTATCATTATTTTAGTTTATATGAGAGCGTCCATGTGCAGATTCGAATTCAAAGAGTCTAGTATCCGTACAAGACAGGTTCTTGAAACAATCACAAAACAGCTCCTCCCTGGGTGTAAAACTACACTGGTTCTGGTCAGTGTTCTACTCACTACGCGCTATGGGAACTAGGCTGAAAATTTAAAAACATACACACACAGACAGAGACAAACAGACTGGACCATGGGGACATCCTTGAGACAAGAATGTCCACTTTATTGTGCTCAGGGGCAGCTTATGTAGGGCTCTGGCCACGCCCCAGCTCTTGGGATCTTTCAGCTGCAGACTCATCAGAACCCGCTCCCCTGCCATTAGGGTCTCGTGCTCAGAGCAGCTGCAGGCTCATCAGAACCCGCTCCCCTGCCATTAGGGTCTCGTGCTCAGAGCAGCTGCAGGCTCATCAGAACCCGCTCCCCTGCCATCAGGGTCTCGTCTCAGAGCAGCTGCAGGCTCATCAGAACCCGCTCCCCTGCCATTAGGGTCTCTTCTCAGAGCAGCTGCAGGCTCATCAGAACCCGCTCCCCTGCCATCAGGGTCTCGTCTCAGAGCAGCTGCAGACTCATCAGAACCCGCTCCCCTGCCATTAGGGTCTCGTGCTCAGAGCAGCTGCAGGCTCATCAGAACCCGCTCCCCTGCCATCAGGGTCTCGTCTCAGAGCAGCTGCAGGCTGCTCAGAGCGGAGGAAAGCAAGTTGTTTATAAGAAATTCAGGGTCTGGTGGTCTGCAGTCCCCAACACCTGGGTGCTTTTATCTTCCTATGTAGTGTTTTTCAGATAATTTTCCCTCACAACAAGACTCTGCCACTTTAGGAGAGTGTATCCTGCTGCCACGGTGCGCTGATCCCTCTTCTCCTGGCTAAAACCAAACATCCGACAAACAGTGGTTTAAGAAGGAAGGATCATTCTGACCAACTTTGAGAAGTTATTGTCATGCAGGTGGACAAGGCATGGCCACAGGTGTGGGGCATGATTGGTCACCTTGGATCTGCAGTTAGGGGGCCAACAGGACAGAAGTGGGGCCAGCCTGGAAAACATTAATACTCGCTTCCTCATGACCCACTTCCTCAATCAAGGTTCACCTTCCAAAGGTTCTGCAGCCTTTCAAAGTAACGCCAAACTGGGGCCATGTGTTCAAACACACGAACACACACTCAGCTTCCCACTACCTCACTACGTACTCAAACACATATTCAAACGTGAGGGGACAGCTTACACTGAAGCACACACTCAATTTCCTCCACCTTACCATGTGCTCAAACACACAGACCTGTGTTTGAACATTCTAGAGCCAAAACTTTGGGTAAAATGACAGAGTCAAAGACTCTAGAGTTAGACAGAGTGTTTCATGGAAACTTCAGCATTATTCAAAAGGCACACATACAGGGTGATCTCAGCTTGAAGAGACCTTCACTCTGACATCTTATGACAGAAGCTCTGGGGCTGGAGAGATAGCTCAGTGGGTAAGAGCACTGGCTGCTCTTACAGAGGACCCGGGTTTATCTCCTAGCACCCACATGGCAGCTCACAGCTGTCTATAACTCAATCATAGAGATCTGGCGCCCTCTTCTGGCCTACTCACTGCAAGCACATGGTGACCATGCACATAAACGTGCACATAAAATTTTTTAATTAATTATTTAAATGGAAGGTCTGAAAGTTTCGGGCTGGGGAGAGAGCTGAAGCAAAGGCCAAAAGCTTTTGCTCAGCACTGCGTTCTTCCTTTTTGTGGAAACTTCTCTTACATTGGCCCCTCCCCCTACAACTTTTGTCTTCTGTCTGCCCTTCCTCCCAAGTGAGGAAGTGCGCTGTTGCCTTCTCCTCCCAGCAGACACTGAAGACAGGGCCAGGCGTCCCCCAGGGAACCCTGTTTGGTGCTGACCTGCAGTGACACCTTTGTTCCTGGAAATTCTAATATGCGATGTGATCTTTGCTCCTGCAGAAGTGCTCCTGAACTCTTTGCCTTATCGCTCTGCCTTGGCAGATGCTGGGTAATTAGATCTGGGTTTGCCTTCTCAATCCTGGGCCAGCAGAAGGGTGGGGGTGAGGGGGGCAGCTGTCTCTTCTGACACTGCTGGCATTCGGGGAAGAGTCAGTACAGCAGTTAAACAGGTGCTAGACAAGGAGCAAACTCCCCACACTTCCACCTAAGTCCGCAGCGACGGTTTGTCTCTGTTTCCTTCAGCTCAGAGGTGGATCTTCATGGGGTTCTTGGCATCCATGGAACTTTGCGGCATCTTGGGTAGCGTAGCTTCATGAGCAGAGGACATAATGACCCTGGTGTGACCCTGGCTGATTCCTTATCAATGACTTACTGTCTCTAGCGGAGCTAGAGTGTGAAGTGGTGAAGGGAAGGACAACCGGTTGGTATTAGGTTGTCTGGAGTATCCTGGTGGTGTGGGTGTTGCCCTGATGGTGATGCCCCAGGTACTGTAACCACGTTTTAAACTGTAGCTATGGGGTTAGTAGATCAAGGCGAAGCTACTGAGCCCGAGCATCTGACCCACTTAAACATGACACTCTCTTTACAAATCGGCCCCTCGGGGTTGTATTTCCTCTGCCTGGCTGCAAGGGAAAAGTCTCTCTCGCTCCTGGAATGAAAACAGGAGCAGGAAAAGGAGGCTACAGTCAAGGGACAGCAGCCCTCTGACAAAGTCCTCTGCTCTCGAAGCCACCAGCCTGGGGCCCTGCTGCACATCCCACCAGAAACAGGCTCAGCTCACCTATGCTGGCTCCATATTCCAGTAAGGCCGGGGCGCTGTGCCTGGATCTATCATTGTCCCAACCAGGTCAGCCATCATTTGGAGGAGCCTTTTCAAGGTCCCCTCCCTCAACTCACCCCACCCTCTCCCTGCTGCTGTCACCAGGATGTCAGCGTCCAAATTAGCACAGGGCCCCAACCCAAGCAACAGCTGCATTGACAGCCCAGTGAGTGACCCACCCTGGGGACCCACTGTGGGAGTCTCAGCTGTCACCTTCCTGTGGCCTTCCACTTTCCCCAGACACAGACAGCAGGAAACAGCAGCCGGGTTCCTCCCTGTTTATAAGGTCAGATAAACACAGGGAGACAGACAGCTCTCTATCTCCCTTAGGACAGCCACGTCTTAACTTAGCCCCAAGCCAACGACCTCTAAAACTCTAAAACCAGTTGCAACTGAAGTTCCAGAATTGGGGGTGGCGGGGGTGGGGCACAGTGAAAACCAACGACGTCCCCTGCAGGTGCCAGTCAAGGAAAGGATTTGAACAACAAGGTGACCTGATGTCCATCTCCCTAAGGAGGGGAGAAGTCACTGGTGAGGTGAAATCTGCCAGGTCCAGATCTGCGTTTCAAAGCTTTCCCATGATTTTGAGTCATCCGCTTAAGTTCAATACCTAAAACAAATAGAACGAGTCATGGAACAGACGAGAGGCACTTGTTAATTTTCCCGCTATCCTGTGATGTGAATGAAAGCTGCATTCTGGGGATGGTGTCTCCTCCTGGTTCTCTCTGGGGAGGCACCGGCAGACCCAAACATCCTTACTGTTTCCTTTACTGACCTCATGGCTTTTTCTACACATGTTAACAAAACGTGTATATTTCATGGTGCATCTGAGTCATCGATAGGAATTCAAGTCCATGGTTGTCTGTAGGGTCTCCTTGACCATAAAAGTCACTCAGGTCGTGTGACAGACCAACACACAGGAGTGTTAGAGCATGTGACCAGCCTGTCTTAGGGCATCTAGCTCTTGGCTCTCCGAGTGAGCTCTAGCCCAGCTCTGACTGGAGCCCAGTCAAATAATCATGATAATTTCACATTTCTGTATCACCTTTCATCAGAGAAGATGAAAGGACTTGGGAAACGCGGTGCCCTCTTTGATCTAGGCTCCCGGCTAGCGCACTCGCCTCCATTGTACATTCGGCACCCTGCAGATGCCCCCCCCTCCCTTACGCAGGCCGGCTCCCAGGAGGACCCGGAAGCTCCAGGACGACCCTGGGCGGCAGTTCTGCAGAACTGTCTCTGGGGCAGAGAGAAGGAATGTAGAAGCTGCTCAGGGTGGGTACTGAATGGGGTAGGTACTGCCTGAGGCTCTGACTTTGCTCCCTTCTGGGCACACCCAGCACTTTGGTTCTTAGCCGTATGAGAAAGACTCTGAAATATATATCCCAGGCTCAGATTGTCCCTTGGTGTAGGGAGCCGCCTGGATGTGGCCTTGGCCAGATAGTGCCAGCACTCCTACAGCCTGGAGGTATACATATCCTTTGATGTTGCCGCCTTAGGCCGGTGTGCTGGAGCCTTGTTTTGCATTTCAAGAGACTCGGTCTCCTGACCTGTCCCGTGGCCTTGGATCCTAGTAGAATGGCATCAACCAATCAGCATTCGAGCCTCTCACCCTAGAAAAGCGGCTGTCTTTGGATTTTTCGCTCTCTCTCGTCATCCCTGTTCCCCATTCCCCCTTTCAAGCAAGGAGCTCTAATAAATTGTGATTGAGAAGGATTCTTTATTTTGTGATCGTCCTTTCCTGCTGGTCAGGAAGCGCGTCACATTTTGGTGCTGAAAACCGGGACGCCGGATTTGAACAAGCCAAGGAGGGAGCAGAATTCAGAACTCAACACAAAGAGCGGTGACTGACGTCAGGAAATCCTCCAGATGTAAGCTGATTGCTAAGGCTGGTCCAGAGTGGTAATGTGTGCATTTGTTCTTCTCTGTTGCTTTGGGTTGCGCTGTGATTAACCAGGTGGTGAGTGCCTTTGCTGCTGTGACTGCAGCTCTAGTCAAAAGTAAAACTAAGTCCGCAGTAGATCAAGCAGCATTTTTCTAAAAGGACTTCCTTGTAAGTAAAAAGGAGGTTTTTTTCTTTAGCCCAGGGGGTAAGTGCGCACCATGGGCAATTCTTATGGAGCCAGTTCGAACCCCAGGGAGATTTATCGCTCAATCCAGGCACTTTTGCGACAGCGTGATTTAAAGATCTCTTCTAGCACTGTCGCTAACATTGTAAAAGACATTATTGATGTCTCACCTTGGTTTGCAGCTTCAGGTGACCTAACTTTACCATCTTGGAATAAGCTAGGCAGGGATTTGGAACAAGCAGAAGGAAATATTGGGAGAGGCACACTTCCTTTTTGGAGGATGGTGCGGGACTGCTTGAAGGAAGAACGTAATATAGAGATATTAAAACAGGGTCGCAAGGCATTACAGAAACATCAGGACAGCTTTTCAGAATCAGATCAGAAGGAGGAACAAGAGTGTAGGCCTAGAAAGAAAAAGGAAAAATTAAAAGATAAGGATCCGGAAATAAAAAAAGGAGAAAAGGGGAAGAGAAGCCCCATAGCTTTAGTAGTGAAAGAATTTGTAGATTTAGATTTATCAGAGGAGGAAGAACAACTAGAGGGAACGGCTGCTAAATCCGAGAAAGAGCAGCAAGGTAGCCGGAGGCGGGGCGATGTTGATGTGTTTACTACAAAGGGCAGAAGAGACGAGGCGCCAGTTCCTGCTGCCCTCCCCCCATCCGCCCCTCCACCCATGTACCAGCAGGTAGCTACAGAAGGTCACAGCTTCATAGGAAGGCAAACTTGGTCGCAACTGGCTGCTGCCTTTCCTGTTTTTGAGGAGCCACAGAATTACAATAGGTGGTATGAACCAATCCCATACAGACAGCTGAAGGATTTGGTTGAAGCTGCGAGAAATTATGGAGCAAATGCCAGTTATACAATCGCATTATTGAGAAGGATTGTTACAGTAGCACTGACTCCTACAGACTGGCAGGAGATTGCAAGAGCAGCTCTTCCAGCAGGGCAGTTCCTGGATTTTAAATCTATAGTCCAGGACAAGGCTCAGACCCAAGAGCGCATTAACATACAAAGTGGCCACCCAGAGTGGACGGCTGATATGCTTCTTGGACAGGGGGCATTTGCTGGAAATCAGAATCATTATCCTTGGGAGGTTTATAGGCAGGTTAGTGAGATTCATTATAGAGCATGGAAATCACTCCCTAATAAAGGTGAAACAGCTGGTAACCTAACCAAGATTATTCAAGGTGCTGCAGAGCCATTCTCTGATTATGTGGCTAGGATGACAGAGGCAGCTGAAAGAATGTTTGGGAATTTAGATATTTCATTGCCTTTTGTCCAGCTAATAATATTTGAGCAGAGCACCAAGGAATGTCAAAGAGCAATAGGTCCAGTAAAGGGAAAGGGATTAGAAGCCTGGATCAAAGCCTGCCGTGAAGTTGGGGGGCCTCTAACCAATGCAGGGCTGGCGGCTGCTGTGCTTGCTGCTGCCAGAGGTGTCAGAGGAGATAAGGGAAAGGCATGCTTTAAATGTGGACAGTTGGGGCATTTCAAAAAACAATGTCCCAATAGTCATAATGCCTCAGATTCTTCAGGGCTCTCAGCTGCAACATCGCAGAGGCAGCCAGACATTTGTCCCAGATGCAAGAAAGGGAAACATTGGGCTAATGAGTGCAGATCAGTTAGAGATATAAATGGACAACTTATTCCTATGCCTATTCAGTCATTGTCAAAAAACGGATTGAGGGGCCCATGCACCCAGGGCCCAAAAATATTTGGGGCAATTCAGAACACGATGGCAGTCCCCGAGATGACTCCATCGTCCCAACAAGAAGGACAGCCAAAGGCTCCGGAGGGCTGGACCTCTGTGCCACCTCCAAACTGCTATTAACTCAGGATATGGGAGTTCAGGTCATAGAAACTGACATGTTTGGGCCATTAGAAAAAGATACTGTTGGCATAGTCTTAGGACATTCATCCTCAATTATGAAAGGCCTGATAGTCCATCCTGGAGCCATAGACCCCGCCTATGAAGGTTGCATTAAAATTCTTTGCCATTCTCCATACGGGGTAGTTTCCATCGCCCCAGGAGACAGAATAGCTCAACTCTTAGTTCTGCCTTCAGGGCGTAATAAGCTTCCAGCGGAGGGGCTTGTCTTAAAGGACAAAAGCCTTGCTCCCATGGGAGTAGATTTGGCTTGTTTATCCTTGGAGCTTGATCAGCGACCAATCTTAAATTTAGAAATAGAAGGAAAGATTTTTTCAGGCCTGGTGGATACTGGAGCAGATAAAAGTATCATCAGATCCCAAGCATGGCCAAAACGCTGGCCCTTACAACAGGCCTCCCAGTCCCTTCAAGGGCTGGGGTATGCACAAACACCGCATATAAGTGCTAAGGAGTTAGTCTGGAGAACAGAAGATCAGAGAGGGACTTTTCAGCCTTTTGTGGTTGATTTGCCCATCAACCTATGGGGCAGGGATGTGCAGTCTCAAATGAGATTGAGACTTACAAATGATTATTCTGATACCAGTAAGCAAATGATGGCACGTCAGGGCTATGTTCCCAATAAGGGACTTGGTAAATGTCTCCAAGGTAGACAGAATCCTATTGAGACTGTCTCCAAGTTAGATAGAAAAGGCTTGGGTTTTTCATAGGGGCCACTGAAGCTGTAGCTTCCACACAAAAGACATTGCCCATCCCTTGGCTAGTAGATAAGCCGGTATGGGTCCCTCAGTGGCCCCTTTCCTTGGAAAAGCTGGAAGCTGCAAGACAATTAGTACAAGAACAGTTAGAACTAGGACATTTAGAACATTCTGTATCACGTTGGAATACGCCTATTTTTGTGATTAAAAAGGCTTCTGGAGGTTGGAGGTTACTGCATGACCTTAGGGCAGTCAATGCTCAGATGCAGGTCATGGGCCCAGCCCAGCAGGGTCTTCCATTGCTTTCAGCAATACCAAAGAATTGGCCTGTAATTTCCTTGGACATCAAGGACTGTTTCTTTTCAATTCCCGTGTGTCCCCAGGACCGGGAAAGGTTTGCATTTACTCTTCCATCTGTTAACAATGAGCAACCCAATGCTCGGTTTCAATGGAAAACTTTGCCTCAGGGAATGGCCAATAGCGCCCTCATATGTCAGTTATATGTAGATGCAGCATTGAGTCCTGTTAGGAGACAATTTCCTACGGTAAAAATTGTTCACTACATGGATGATTTATTATTATCTGCCCCACATCAGGAGACCCTGAAGGAAGTTTTCCAAAAGGTTACATCCCTTTTGGAGGAGCAAGGACTCCACATAGCCTCAAATAAAGTACAAACATCTTCGATGGTGAAATTTTTGGGGACTATAATCACCCCTGAAAGCATCAGGCCTCAGAAAGTGCTTATTCGCACCCATCACCTTAAAACTCTTAATGATTTCCAGCAGTTGCTGGGAGATATAAATTGGATTAGAGGATATCTAAATATACCTCGATCTGAGCTCTTGCCTTTGTTTTCCATCTTAGAAGGCAATCCTGATATCTGTTCACCTAGAGCCATGACCCCGGCTGCAATGCAGACCCTTAAGAGGGTAGAATCTGCTATTACTACAGCTCAATTACAGCGAGTGAATCCATCCTTACCAATTTTGCTATGCATTCTCAAAACAAAAAATTATCCCACTGGAGTGTTATGGCAAGATGGACCCCTCTGGTGGATGCATGGAAATTCCATAGGAGCAAGATCTGTTCAATATTATCCAGAATTGGTGGCTGGCCAAGCATTAATGGGAATAAAGCTTTGCTTAGCCCACTTTGCGAGAATGCCTGACAAGTTGATAATTCCCTATACGAGGGAACAGGTAGAAGTTTTGACAGCCACAGTAGATGGCTGGGCTATCCTGCTTTGTGCATTCCCTAATGTTATTGACAATCATGTGCCAAGGCACCCCTTAATAAATTTTGTGGAGAAAAATTTGGTGTATTTTCCCAGGATTACCTCACCCCACCCATTAGAAGGAGCCTTAACTATCTATACAGATGGCTCAAAGACCGGAAAAGGGGCTCTGGTGGCAGGAAATGCTAAACCTGTGGTCTTTCAATTTCGGCCTGATTCCCCCCAAGTCACTGAGTGCTTGGTGGTTTTGGAGGTGTTTCAGAGATTTCTTGAGCCATTTAATTTAATTTCAGATTCACAATATGTGGTCAATGCTGTGGCCTCTCTTGAGGTTGCAGCCTCAATTCGCAGCTCAAGTACAGTGTCTAATATTCTTTTACAAATACAAAAACATATTTTAAAAAGAGAAAATCCCTTTTATGTTGCTCATATTCGAGCCCATTCTCTCTTGCCAGGACCTATGGCAGAGGCTAATGCTCAAGCTGATGGTGCTACTCGAGCACTCGCCCTTGTGGCTACAGATTCACTCCAGCTAGCTAGAGATTTCCATCAGCTTTATCATGTTCCAGCGAATACACTTCGCTTAAAGTTTAAGATCTCTAGGGAAAATGCCAGGAGGATAGTAAAAGCCTGTCCCTCCTGCGTGACCATGTTACATCCCCCACATATTGGGGTAAATCCCAGGGGGTTAAAGCCAAACTCACTCTGGCAAATGGATGTGACTCACATCTCGGAGTTTGGCAGACAAAAGTATGTTCATGTGTCGGTGGACACATGCTCTGGAATAATTCATGCCACCCCACTGGCAGGGGAAAAGGTAACTCATGTAAAAATGCATTGCTTAGAGGCCTGGGCAGCTTGGGGAAAGCCAAGTCGTTTAAAAACCGACAATGGCCCAGCATATGCCTCACAGGGCTTTAAAGCCTTTTGCAAGCAATTACAAGTTGAACATACCACTGGCCTACCATACAATCCTCAAAGCCAGGGTATCGTAGAAAGAGCAAATAGAAATTTAAAGGAAATTTTGCGAAAGCAAAAAGGGGGAATAGCTATAGCAGCTTCCCCCAGAGAAAGGATTTCTCTTGCACTCTTTACACTTAATTTTTTAATTCAAAATATTGCTGGAAAAACAGCAGCAGACAGGCATGCCCTGTTTGAAAGCTCTACAGAGCGAGATTTGGTCATGTGGAAGGATGTATTGATTAATAAATGGTGTGGACCGGATCAGGTAATTACCAGATCCAGGGGAGCAATTTGCATTTTCCCTCAGAATCGTGAAGATCCAATCTGGGTGCCAACGAGACTGACAAGAGAAATAAAGAAGAAAGATGATCCAGTGGATGCTGAGTGTCCTGCTGTGGAAGATTCGTGCGGAGGCAGCAGTGATGACCCTCTGGGCGGTGTCAAGAGCAACTGTTTCACGTTATCACCTTGAGCAGCACCCTGTGCAACCTCTTATCTCTTAACAATTTTCTGACTGACTCTATTCTGCCTTTCTCCCTCCTTGGGGATGGGTGGGAGCAGAGATATCCTTGGCATGCTGTGTCTAGGTGGAAGTGCTGTATGTCTTTGATTGGTGTGCTACCTGCTAGCCCAAGTGAGGAGGGACAAGGTCTTTGTGGCACAGGCCTTGGCAGTCTTGGAATGTGTATCCTCACCCCAGGTTTGGCTCTCAGCCTCAAAAGAGCTCACAGGCAATTAGCCATGCATAGCCTTTGCACCCTCTAGGGACCAGATAGTCCCACGGCACAGAGGAAGGTATGCATAGGCGGAGGGTGTGCAGACACAGCCCTAGCACTCCCAGGGAAGTAATTGTCCCATTGCACGGGAAGGGTGTGTCTTGCTTTTCTTTTCTTTAATCAGTCCACACATCATGAGGTGGGGACCAGATTGGAAAATAGTTTTGCCTTATTGCTCTAAAAGACAATAAAAGGAGGAGCTGTAGGGAGCCGCCTGGATGTGGCCTTGGCCAGATAGTGCCAGCACTCCTACAGCCTGGAGGTATACATATCCTTTGATGTTGCCGCCTTAGGCCGGTGTGCTGGAGCCTTGTTTTGCATTTCAAGAGACTCGGTCTCCTGACCTGTCCCGTGGCCTTGGATCCTAGTAGAATGGCATCAACCAATCAGCATTCGAGCCTCTCACCCTAGAAAAGCGGCTGTCTTTGGATTTTTCGCTCTCTCTCGTCATCCCTGTTCCCCATTCCCCCTTTCAAGCAAGGAGCTCTAATAAATTGTGATTGAGAAGGATTCTTTATTTTGTGATCGTCCTTTCCTGCTGGTCAGGAAGCGCGTCACACCTTGGGTCCAGCCAGGCATCCCAGCTGTCTCCCAGGCATTTCCAGCCTCATGTTTCACTAAATACAGGCTCAGCTTCCAGCACACGATGTGTGGCCCGGTTCTGTCCCGGCTCTCCCTCCCAAATGGCTTCTTTTCCAAACACTCGGATTCTAGCTGTTAGCGTCACAGCTGCAGGGACGGTGGTCAGCGGCTGTGCGCTCTCAGAAAACCTGCATTTCAGAGAGAGGTGAGGGAGGATGTCTCAGCAGGAGGAGGCTGTGGTGGGCTGCAGGTTTAGGGGGCGATAGGGCAGGACCGTGGGTCTTCTTGGACAGGTCTCAACACTGGCTTCCTCGAGAAGACAGTAGGAACAGCAAGCCCGAGGCAGCAAGGAGGCTTTGTTCATGGAGCAGAAAAGATCCAGGCTGCCCCACCAAGCCAGCCACCGTCCTCAATAGGCCAATTTACACAATTTACAAAATCAGTAGCGTACAGTGGGAAAGGAAGATTTAGTCAATGTGACCAAATGGGGGAGAGGAACAGTGAAGTTCAGGGGTGCCCCCAAAGTCCTTTTGTGGGTGTCTTGACCTGAGGTTTAGGTTTAAATAGAGCAAAAGAGGCAGCGTAGTGAAGCAGAATGGTTCAAACATTGTCACTGGACTCAGGTGTGTGTGCGCGTGCGTGCGTGTGTGCATGTGTGTGCGTGCACGCATGTGTGTGTGCTCGTGTGTGTGCGTGCGCGCGCGTGTATGTGTGTGTCCACCGGCAAGGTGGCCTGACAACTTGTCAGGCTGTGTGAAATCTTCCTGGAAGACAAGCTCCCTCTGGCTGGAAGCAATCTTCAGCCTCCTCCTTGGCCCAGCATGGGGTTGGTGGCAGAAATTCCAATTTCTTGGGGTCCTTTGTCTCAGCAGTCTGAGTAGCCGAAGGGAGGCACTCGGGGATTTCTTTAGAATATGTCTGCTGCTGCCTGGACAGTCACACACAGTAGGGGTGGGGACGACAGGACAGGGATAAGGCAACAGAGAATTTGCTCTGTATCACAAGTACCATCCATGCCCAAGGAGAGTTTTCAGTCGGGTGCTTACTGGAGCCCACGTCCATCCCTGGCGTCCTTAGCTGAGACTTTAAGGGTTTGCCCCTCTGCCCGTTCTCCCCCTCCACACAGGCAGTGCCCAGCGTGGAATGGGGGCAAGGTTTCCTGTTCTCCATCTAGGGTCCTCAACAGAGCCCTCTGTGTTCAAAAGGACCAGCAGCCAAACCGAAAACAAAGAGTCCTTCTGCCATCACTGGGAAAGTACCACATAGCCTGGGGCCTGGAAGCTGGGTTGGGCTCCACACTAAATCTTGCTTCTTCATTCTCTGAGAATTTAAACCTTGAGGCCCACCTGTTGGGGCATGCCCACTGAGAGAGCGGGGAAGAGTGGGTGGTCTACTGGAGACTGCTGCCCACCCCCACTGCCCACCTGCTGAGTGCTGGAAATCAGGCTTGGCCCCTTTCCCAGCCTGTGGAGGTCACACGCCTGCCCCAGCAGGGGCAGCAGGTAGCAGGGCTGTTAAACTGGAGCAGAAGAGAGCCTCTGGTGAGCCCAGGCTGTGCCCTGCTCTAGTGACTCCGCACTGTAGAAGGCCATGGTTTTTCATCATGCACCTCGCCCCAGGAGACTCTATTTTACAAGCAGCTTTTGACTTTATTTTGAGAGCGGGTAATCCAGGCCTGGATTAATGCAGAGCCTCCACGATCTGTCGGGCACACCCAACAATCACGTGACTTATTCCTGGGAATAGAAAGAGGGGCACCCTGTAAGATTATTGGGGTGGATTGAGACTGTAGGGATCATGGGCATATTCAGATCATACCATCGAAACCAGACCCAAGAATTTACCAGACAAGGTAGACAAGAAACACGTGTCATACCTTCACCCGAAGCCCTGGGAACCTATGGGGGCAGGCGGTAGGGTGCAGGCTACAGATGGAGTGGACTCCATGGGAATCCTTGAAGGCACCCACTGCCCCTTTACTAATAATTCTGGATTTTAAAAATCTTGCTCTTTTCAGTATCTCATAAGATCTGCCCAGAGGGGACGTGGCTGCCTCCCAGGAGGCTCCCACCAGGATTTAACCATCCAGCCTGTGAATTCTTAATGGGCTCAGGATCAGCCTGGCTGCTAGAAGCTAAATCTGTGGGCTCTTATGGGGAGGTACGCTGCCTAGGTGTTCTTGCCCCGGGACACAGCCACACAGCTGAGCCCCTCCCATGTCCATGCCCGTAGGGATCTCTGGATCTGTCAGATGTGGGTCCCTGCCAGCCTCTTTGGTGGTTGGGTGGGGGGTGTGGAAGGGCACAGAAGGACCGGTCTGGGAAGGAACAAACCGGCATCATGTGAGCAGAGTGTCATTTGCCCCCTCTTGACCTGGCAGATGTTAGGAGCTGCCTGTGTTCTTCAGAATGCTCTGGGGGGCTCCTCGAAGGCTGCTACTGGGGCGCCCCATTCCTACACGAGGCTTCACGAGGCTTCTTTCTGTGCTGAGCCTCCTGCCACAGCTCTGGGAGTCCCAGCTTTCCCACTCCCTCCCAACCTCCCAACTTGCTTGAAGCAAGCGCCAAACTCTCATCCCCTACTGTGAGACCTGATTTTCCCAGAGTGGCAGTGTGTTCCGTGTTGTTCTTGGGTGTCCCAGAGAAACCACTGAACCACCTTGGTAAATTTGAGGCAGCTAACCTCTCTCTCCGCTGAAGTGGAGAAGGAAGCCCTTGGCATGGAAACAGCATTTTCTCAAACAGAAAACTAAATTAAACACACAAACATAAACATATTTTCCCCACTATATATTTGGGATCTCAGAACAAATGGGACAGAGCTCGGGACTCTTGAAGGCAGCTCCTGACGATCCCTGCAACCTCCTTGCTCAAGGTTGTGGGTGTGTGGGAAGGCTGAAAGTCAAAGGTCATGGGTGTGTGGGAAACTAGGAGTTAAGGGTTGGGGGGGTGAGGGAGGCTGGGAGTCAAGGGTGGGGGGAGTCAAATCATGGTGTCTCTGAGTTGAGAGCTAGCCTGCTGCTTCACTTGCTTGTTTGTTGAGGGTTTTGCTTTTTTTATTTTGGTTTTTGTTTTTTAGTTTTAATTAGTTGGTAGTTTTGTTTGTTTTTGGTTTGGTTTGGTTTTCTGAGGTGCATCCCAGGCTAATTTAAAATAATATCCTACCTCCCAAGTGTTGGGATGCTAAGCATGAGCCACCATGCACGGTCACGTGCAGGGTTTGATGTGACCGCTCAAAGACGATGTAGGGGAAGCGACACATGTCCCAGTGATCTAGTTAAAGAAAAGAATTAAACACATTTGATGAAGTTTCACTAGTGACTTGGTCCTGAAGATGTGTGTGGCAGGGTTAGTGAGATGACTCCGTGGGTGGGGGTGCTTGCTGCCAAACTGTCTTCCTGAGTTCCATCCCTGCCTGTGCATGTTCATGGTGGGAGAAGAGAAACAGCTCCACATGATGTTGCACGTGGGGACACACACACACTCACACACACACACACAAGAACTAAATAGTAAAAAAATGAACGTTAAAAATACGTGTGACTCCGGCTCCCCCGGATTAATCCTTCCCCAGTTACCCCAGGACTCTAGCCTGAATCATGAAACAAATCCTACTCTGTCTTTGAAGTATAGGGATCTAAAATACCTTGAAAAGAACTCTGGATGTGTTACAGAACAGTGATTTTTCCAAAAATACCCATCGCCTTACATTTTCATTCGGAGGGGCCGGCAGGAGCCCTCTGCCCCCACAGCCAGGTCCACCACATTAAAGCGAACGAGAACACGAAACAGATGATTGACAGGCGTCAGTCTTCCCACAGCCATTTCATTATCACAGCCTGCCCCGTTGCCGCTGGATCATGTAAAATCAAGAGGCTCCTCCAAGCAGACCCACCAGGAAGAGCGGCTTTGATGGGATGAAACAATGCATCATCCCAGGCCTGTGCTCAAGTCCTCCTGTGGAAGGGAAACAAGAGGAGAGACTCAGGTGAACACGTCAGATGATCAGAGAAGCCTCTGGAACAGCGTTTCAGAATGGTGTGCATGGAATAGTCGAAGCCTGCCCCTCTGAATCAAGAAAACCATGGCCTTGGGCTGGGGGTGACCAGTGGCTCAGGAGAGAAAGCACTTACCTTGCAAGTGTAAGGACCACAGTCCCGTCCCCAGAACCCAGGCAAAAATGTCGGGTGCAATGGTAAATGTCGGGTGTAATGGCACATGCTTGTCCTTCAGTGCTGGGGAGGCAAAGACAGGAGCCTCCCTGAGGCTCACGGTGGTGAGCTCCAGGCCCATGCAAAGGTGGAGGCTGGTGTCCCTGAAGATGAACCCTGAGGTGGTCCTCTGACCTCCACATGGGCACACACACACACACACACACACACACAGAGAGAGAGAGAGAGAGAGAGAGAGAGAGAGAGAGAGAGAGAGAGAAACTGGCTCTTCTTCCTCTTCCTCTTCTTCTTCTTTTTCCTCCTCCTCCTCCTCCTCCTTCTTGTGCATACCCGAGACACCGTGCCTTGGGCCAGAAGGCTTGCTTTCCTCATCTCCAGACACAAGTGGTCTTCAGTGTGGGCTGCTCCAGCAACAGGCCCAGAGACAGGGATCGGAATGTGACTGGTTTATTTGGCGGGGTGGGGGGAGGTCCCAGGAAGTACTGCCGAGGTGGAGAAGGCAAACAGGCAGAATAAGACAACCAACAAAAAAAAGATACATCCTCAAACAAACTGCCTCATCAAGGGTCACAAGCTCATGTGTAAGGTCCCAGGGGTGGGGCAAGGTGTTGGGGTATTTAGGTGTTTTTAATTTTATCTGAGTGCTTTGCCTGAGTGTATATGTGCACCATATGTGTGCAGTGCCTACAGAGGCCAGAGAGGGTAACAGGTCTCCTGGAACTGGAGTTATAGAAAGCTGTGAGCCTCCACATGGGTGCTGAGAACCAAACCCAGGTCCTCTGTAAGAGCAGCCATGCTCTTAATCTCTCAGGACCCAGTGGTCACCTCTCCAGTCCAGTGCTGGACAACCCAGCCCAGCATCCAGCAATCCAGGCCTCCCTCTGTGGGTGGAGACAGCTCTAGTCATCAGAGAAAACTCTAAGGCCAGGCCTCACATGTGCCCGCGGTTGGAAAATGGGCCAACAGGCTAGGGAATGGCAAATGTCTCCCCTGTGTCCACACTTCCACAGTGACGGAAGGAGCGGTCTCACTGGAGGAGTGCTCGACGGCAGAGTCCGTCAGGCATGCTGTCTGGATCTGAGATACTTTCGAGGTCCTGTGAAAGCGTTTTGCCAGTCATAAATTCCCACAGGATATGCTAAAGAGGATGTACGATCAGGAATTCCAGGCCAACCTGGGATACACATTTTTTTTAACTGGACGTTGTGGTACACACCTTTAATGCCAGCACTTGGAAGGCAGAGGCAGGCAGATCTTTGTAAGTTCAAAGCCAGACTGTTCTACATAGTGAGTCCCAGGACAGCCAGAGCCAAGACAAACAAAAGCAAAAACAAGCCTCAATTTTAATTTCAGTTAGGATCAGAAGAGAGGCTAGAGAGAGTCTGGGTAAATTTTAAATATAAGTGTGAAGGCCAAACAAATTATTCTTTAAATAAAGTAGGAGAATATATTTTTAATCTTAAGTTAAACAAGAAACAGAATCACGGACTGATCACAAGAAAGCAATTCTAAAAGTAATACTCAAAATTATGAACTATGGTGGTAGATGACTCAGTGGTGAGATGCAGAGAACCTGGGCTCAGCTCCCACCACCCATGTGGTGTCCCGCGCTACCGTCTCGCCAGCAAGAACCACACGGAACACTAGGATCCTTCTGCAGAATAGCTTTATGTCTCTTGGGAGCAGAGCATAAGCCAACACGGCCGTGGGGACCCAGATAAGATGGAACCCATCCCTTATAAAGGAAACAGACCCTGCTCTGGACGTGTCATTCCCGGATTGGCTGACTGCTCCCAGTCCCAGGTGAAACCTCGGGAGTAGGCAGGGACGCAGCGGTAGAGAGTTACAAAGCACGTGCGCTGGGATTAAAGGCGTGTGCCGCCACACCTTGGGGTCACAGAGGTCAATCTCTACCTTTGTTCCTAGAAGCAATGGAGAATGTGGTCCGGCCCTCCACATATCCCCCTTTTTTTACTTCTTTGCAGAAAGGCAACTCCCTAGGAAGGTAAAGATAGAGGTCGCACTTCCCAAAATGAAAACATAAAAATGGGCTTACACGGAATCTGTCCCTAGGCTCATGACACCTGGAACCTATCCGGCCTGCCCTCTGCCATTTTTCTGGGAAAGGGAATATACAGCAGAAAACCCTTAAGCAGAGCGACTTATCTCTCAGAGAGGGCCATTCTCTGTGCGATGCTCTTCAGCTCGACAACCTTCAGGGCTAGCTAAGCCAAACACTCCACCCTGTGCAATGGACCACAGTCCTAGGGGTGCAGGAGCTGGTTGGCTTAAACCTTACTGCTTTAACATAGATAACCACATATCAGTAGAGGCTCCCAGTTCCAGGGCAGCCAGCGCTGTGCAAAAACCACTTTATCCCTATGGCTTTGGGATTTGAGTCAGCAGACCATCCAGAGGAGAAACACTATTCCATAGCAGGACCGTTCCAAAACACTTCCACCCCCACCCATTCCTTGAAGTAGGAGATGAAGGACACAACCCAGGACTGGAATTCTTCAGCCAGGCTTATGTCCACTCGCGTGGAGTTGATTGTCATGATGGACCATCTCAAGGAGGACAGCAAATCATCAAAATTCTCCTGCAAGATACAAAGACAATTCTCGGGACAAGTTAGCCACTTTTATAAAGTTCTCATATGGTACACTGGTCACACATAAGGCTGGAGTTTTCCATTCACAGCCCAATTGGGCAAGCTGCCATAAGCTATCCACCTGTTTTTTATTCTACCTCTAATAGATGTATCTATGGTAGCCTGTTGATCCAGGGCTGTAGCCACTGTGGTCGATAACTGATTGAGGGTCTTTGCTTTTTACGATATAGGCCGTGCTGCCCCAGTGGCGCCTAGGAAAAACCCAGGCCCTGTTTGCTGATATTAGGTTTAAGATTTATTGGCTCCCGTATTCCTTGCCAGTACGGTGGCCTCGGGTTCCAGAGCCCGCCCGCCATCCAAGGGCTGTGTGCGTGTGCGGCCCTGGGCCTGCTCGCTGCGCGGCTCCCCGTGTCCCGCTGTGCGGCTCCGCCTGTCCCAGGCCAGGAAGTGGCGGCTCCACCCCCAGGTGCCCCAGCCTTTTCCGCGGGGCTAGCCTAGTCCTCCACGGCGGCTGTGTTGGTGGGGGAGTGTGGCGGGAGCCGACACTCAGACCGTGGCGGCACAGGCCGGCAACATCTCAAGGTCCGCGCCAGAGCCGCTGCGGCTCAAGGGGCCAATGGGAGAGGCGGCGAACAGGGCCGCTTTCCTACTAGCCAACTCTCAACACCTGTGCCACAGCAAAAGCAGCTGTAAACAAACTCTCACAGACCCAGCCAACGACCCAATCACTTTAAAAATCTAAGGGCTTTTTGCATCTACCTCCCTGTGGATCCTGAAACATTAGATTTAAAACCAAATAGTTGTAAGCTGCCATGTGGTCACTGGGGAATTGAACTCACGACCCTTGGAAGAGCAGGCAGCATTCTTAACCCCTATGCTATCTCTTCAGTTCCTTATTCAGATGGAAAATCTCTCGGGCTAGTAGCCAGCATTGTTCGCCCCGCCCGTTGCCCCAGGCTATGCCTTTGTTACCTAGGATCAGCACAGCTCAGCTCAGCCAAGCGGAACAGAAGCCACTCCAGCCTCAGAGCCCCTCACAGTTTCAGGCACATTGCAAGCCTTCTGACCTGGCAGCTTGTGGCACCGTTCTCATTCTCGGTACTGCTGTGATATCCTCCAGGCCAGGCACCAACTGAGCCTGCGCAATATGCCTCCCACCATAGCCACAGAGCAAAGCTCCGCTCCAGCCGCCCTCCAGCCCCAGCTGCACCCACTCCGAGCCCAAACCGGTGCACGGAGCAAAGCTGAACTCAGAGAAGCAGGCTTGAAAGGACCTCATTTAATCTTTAAGGGAATTTGGGCGTCGTTTAGTCTCTTTGGCTGCTTCCTGCTGTTATTGGGCCGTTGCATTCTTAGGGGTAAACACTACAACATTTCAGGAGGTCTCGGTGATCCAAACCACGCGGATCTCAAGCACATACTCAGGCTCCCATCCTCCGTGGAGGCGAAAACAGAACCTCTCCCCCACAACATCACACTCTTAAGCCCATGCCTTAAATCTAAACTACCTTTTTTAGCAGCTCCCAAATTCAAATATCCCTCTCCTGTCCAGTACACAAAAAACAACACGAACAACACAACACAAAGCTTCTGACCCTGCAAATCAGTCTTCTCCCCCATCTCCACTCTCCCAAAATCACCGGGAGGTCCTTTTTAACTTTTTTTTTTTTGTCTCCCCCATTCTTTACCGGAGGGTCCTTTTTAACTTATTTTCTTTTCTGTCTCCCCCATTCTTTACCGGGGGGTCCTTTTTAACTTATCTGGGTGCGCGCACAACCTCCCACTGCTGCTCAGTTTCTGATATGCTCTCTGGACTTTAGAGCGTACCTTTCTAAGCTTGCATGCCTGCAGTTCTGAATCCTCCTTGTGTCCAAGGGGTCTCCGGTGGTGCAAAGTTCTTCTTTTTCTTCTTCTTCCCGGGTTTCGGCACCAGATGTCCCGCGCTACCGCTACCGTCTCGCCAGCAAGAACCACACGGAACACTAGGATCCTTCTGCAGAATAGCTTTATGTCTCTTGGGAGCAGAGCATAAGCCAACACGGCCGTGGGGACCCAGATAAGATGGAACCCATCCCTTATAAAGGAAACAGACCCTGCCCTGGACGTGTCATTCCCGGATTGGCTGACTGCTCCCAGTCCCAGGTGAAACCTTGGGAGTAGGCAGGGACGCAGCGGTAGAGAGTTACAAAGCTGGGATTAAAGGCGTGTGCCGCCACACCTTGGGGTCACAGAGGTCAATCTCTACCTTTGTTCCTAGAAGCAATGGAGAATGTGGTCCGGCCCTCCACAATGTGGTGCCTCACAAGCGTCTGTAACTCCAGCTCCAGGGGACCTGTCACCCACTTCCGGTCTCTGCAGGCACTGCACTCATATAAACAAGTAACAAAATAAATCCTTTTTTTAATGTGTGAACTTTGGTCATTAAAAAAGAGAAGGAAAACAGAAGCTACTGAGTGGAAGAAAATATTTGGAAGTTCTCATAGAGGCCTTGTATCTGGGATCTGAAGAACTTTGGATTATTAAGAAAAATGTGCAGAGAGAAATGAAGAGCGAGCCTGAATAGGTGTGTTATCGGAAGAGGGGAAGCCGCCCATCAACTGAAAAGGTGTGTGCTGTGGGATAATGGCCTTGCACCCTGCAAAGATTTGTCATTTGTATTGATTTAATAAAACACTGATTAGCCTGTAGCCAGGCAGGAAGTTTGGGGGGGGGCACCAGAATAGGAGAATTCTGGGAAGAGGAAAGGCTCAGTCTGCAGTCCTAGACACAGAGGAAGCAAGATGAGAATGCCTCACTGATAAAAGGTACCATGCCACATGGCTAACACGGACAAGAATTATGGGTTAATGTAAGATGTAAGAGTTAATTAATAAGAAAGTCTGAGCTAATAGGCCAACCAGTTTATCATTAACGTAGGCCTCTGTGTGTTTCTTTGGGACTGAATGGCTGGGGGACCGGGTGGGACAGAAACCCCACCAACAGGTGTGTAAGCAGAAGAGGGGAAGCCACCCAACAACGTGAAAGTGTGATTGCTCCAGTCCAGTGTGGGAAGGGAAAACTGCCGTGGGAAGTGCCGAGGAGGTGGCTGAGGAGGAAACCAAAGCCTCTGAGGTGAGGAAGACATTCATTCACTTAAAGCTTTTTTAAAAATTACATTATTCTTGTGCATGTGAGTGTGTGCACACGCACATGAGTGCACATGTGCACATGAGAACGTGCATGATACAGGGCCTATGTGAAAATCAGAGGATAGTTTGTGGGAGTGGGTCTTCTCCTCTCACCATGGGAGTCCCAGGGATCAAACCCAGATCACTGGGCTTGGGGGTGGGCATCTTCCTCTCTGAGCCACCTCAGCAGCCGAGCCTCACTTTTCCTTCTCATTGTTCTCGTACCTCTCTAACCCTAAGAAGAAGAGAAGCAAGGCCTATATAAGTTAGAGAGGGGAAACAACAATGCCAAGAGCAAAAGCGCTGGCACCAACCCTGTCTTCTCGCTCGTGCACACATCAGTGAACAGCCGGAGACTGATTGACGCTCTAGGGTCTGACAGTTACACAGAGGCTAATTAATGGCTAAGGAATCAGCTGGTGGAGCAGTCCGGCATGTGAGTCAGGCTCCCTCAACACTTCTTTTCTTTTTCAGTAGCAAAGTCCTTCAACAAGATACCTTGGTTCTCAGAGAAATTAAACGCTGGTCTGGGATGATCATTCGCCTGCTTGAAATAAAATGTCTTTCAGATATTTCTGGTGGGGTAATGCTAGTTTGGATAGCCCACTCATGCACAACTTTCCTGAGTGCCTGCGTGTGACAGGAATGGGTCAGGTGCAAATCTGCTATGTCTCTAGTGCAGTGATTCTCAAACTGTGGGTTGTAACCCTTTCCCAGGGGTGGGCAAGACCACCAGAAATATCCGATATTTATATTGCAGTTCGTATCAGTAACAAGATGACAGTTATGAAGTAGCAATGAAGTAAGGTTATAGCTGGGGTCACCACAGCATGAGGAACTGTATTAAAGGGCCACAGCATTAGGGAGATCGAGAACCTCCAGAAGGGAAGCGAGAACAAAGCCATGAAAACATGAACAATGATGCTAGGACTGACGTGGGCCACAGAGAAATTTAAGCCAAGTGTTATGAAAAGCTAATCCTGATGGTCGATTTAGCAGAATCTAGACTCAGAAAAGAGACAAATCTTTGTCTGTGAGGGCATTTCTAGATTAGGTTAACTGAGGAGCAGGGATCCACCCTGAATGGAGATGGCACCATGCCACAGGCTGGGGTCTGAGTCACAGGGAGGGGGGAGAGACTGGCTAAGCACCAGCAACATCACTCTTTGCGTCCTGATGATTGATTATCCTGATAGGGCATCCTGATTGGGCATTCGGATAGGGTGTTCTGACTGGACATCCTGATTGGGCATCCTGATTGGGCGTTCTGATTGGGCATCCTAATAGGGCGTTCTGATTGGGCATCCTGATAGGGCACCCTAATAGGGCATCCTGATTGGGCATCCTGACTGGGCACGTGAGCCATGAGCTCAATAGATTTTTGTCAACTTGGCGTAAGCATGGGTCTATGGAGAAGAGAGAATCTCAGCTGAGAAAATACCCCCATGAGACTCGTCTGTAGGCAAGTGTCTGTGGCATTTGCTTCTCTATTAATGATTGATGTGACTCGGGTGGTATCACCCCTGGATTGTATGCAAATCCAGGCTGAGCAAGCCCTGGGAGCCAGGCAGTAGGCAGCATTTCTCCTTGGCATTTGCTTCAGTCCCTGCTCTGACCTCCTTCAGGGATGGACAGTGGCCCAGGACATGGGAGCCGATAAAACCTTTCCTCCCCAAGTCACTTGACCTTGTGACGTTTATCACAAAAATCTAACTAGGATGCCATGTGACCATCTACCCACGCTCCTGCCTCTGTCTTCCTCATCTTTGATGGACTATACTTTACAAATTGTGAGTCCCGAACACCCTCCCTCTTTCTCTCCCTCCCTCCCATTCTCCCTCCCTCCCTCCCAGTGCTTTGGTCAGTGTTCTGTCACCTCAGTGAGAAAGAAGTCATAGCAGCATAGTCAGGTAGGGCAGCCAAGTAAAGCCTGCACAGGGTGGGGCTTTTTCTTGAAGAGGGCCTTGCAAGGAGTCTTCAGAAACAGCTCCAGGCAGATGAAGCTTGACTGGCTCCAAAGGCAGTGTGTTAAGAGCTCAGGGCTGGTGACTATTGGGAAGTGATTGTCGTAAGGGTTTTGACCTCATCGGTGGGTGACTCCATTGATGTGCACAGGGAAGCAGACTCAACCCCCGTAGTGTCTCCATCATGATACCCTGCTTGCTCTCAGGCTCAGAGTCACGGGACCAGGTGATCACGATCTGAGTCCTCTGAACCTGAGAGCTGAAATACCTGCCTCCTCCTCTAGGTTGCTTTCTGCAGATGTCCTGCCATAGTGACAGGACTCTATCGCAGGACTTACGGGATGGAATGGAACTCGGGGGAGATGAAGTCACCACAGATTACTGACTGCTGCCCACCTGGCTGCACCCATGAGCTGAGCCTGCACGTGCTGAGCTGGGAGCAGGTGGTGCTTCTGCCTACACAGAAAGGGCAGGTTACCACCTCTGCTCCCAGGACTATCCATTCCGATTCCAGAGTGTCTGTAGACGTCTTCTGGTCTGGAGTGAGGGTCGATCTGCAAGACTCTCAGGCTAAGTCTGTATTATCTCATGTGAAGAAGACATCACCAGCTGCCACCACAAACTGAGGGTCGTGTTCCCCCACCAGGTACCCAGATGGCACTCCTCTATGTCCCAGTCCAGACTCCACGCCTGCACCCAATCCACTGTCTGCCTTCAGGTCTGCATTCATCTCTGCTTCTTTCTGTTTGCTGTTCTTTCACAGTTAGCGTTGGTTCACTGTTCTATTACTGTGAAGAGACACCATGACCAAGCAACTCATGTAAGAGAAAACATTTCACCGGGGTTGGCTCACAGCTTCTGAGGTTTACGCCATTGTCATCATGGTGGGAAGTATGGCAACACCCATGAGGCTGGAGCAGTAGCTGAGAGCTACACTTGATCCACAGTGGGGAAGTGGTGGGGGCAGAAATGCTGGCCTGGTATGGGCTTTTGAAAGCCTCAAACCCCACCCCTAGTGACGCATTTCCTCCAACAAGGCCACACCTCCTAGTCCTTCTAATCCTATCAAAGAGTTCTACTCCCTGGTGACTAAGTTTTCAAAAATATGAGCCTATGGGGGTTATTCTTATTCAAACCCACACCATAGCTCAAATATTTAGCAGCCCAAATACTGGCTCTCCTTTCTTTGACAGCAGTAGGAGGTTGGTTGCCTTCAAACCTTGTCAGACAGTGAGGAAGAACCCATCCATCCCATCCTGGTGGGTGGAATGTGCCTGCCATATCCAAAGTGGATTATGACCCAAAATGAGGTAAGAAAAAGGAGGAAGCCCAACTGTTAGTGTGGGAAGCCAGGCAGAGGGTGCAGATGGTTTGTGTTCTCCTGGTGTAAGCACCTGCCCCCAGGTTGGCTCCCCATCCCTCAGAAGCTGAGCGGGTGTGAAACCCTGCGTGGTGGCACACTCCCTAGAGGAACGTGCCTGGTGATTTTGTTGTTTGCCTTTGGGCTGTGTGTGTGTGTGTGTGTGTGTGTGTGTGTGTGTGTGTGTGTGTGTGTGAAAAGAGGGAGCAAGGGGAAGAAGCCGCAGGAAAGGAGGGGAGGGAATTTAAGAAGCTAGCTTTCATGATTTTGGAGACTTGGCAAGACCAGTGCCGTCTTGGTGCCCACAGACCGGAAGAGCAGAGAGGAGCTATAACTCGAGCACAAAGGCGGTTTGCTGGCAGGATTCCATCCCCTTTTAGGGCTAAACCCTGACTGATTAGAGGCCCCCACACATTATAAACAGTAACCTGCTGTGCTCAAGGTTCATAGGTTTAACAATTAACCGTCCCCAAACATCCTCCTCAAACTATCCAGCATAATGTTTGACCAAATATCCAAGCACCATTGCCCGGCTGGGGTGACACACAGGGCTCCCCGTTAGGATTCAGGTAGCTGTGGGACATCTGAGGGGCTGGCTGTGTGCAAGGGCCTCAGGTCCAGCTGTGGGACATCTGAGGGGCTGGCTGTGTGCAAGGGCCTCAGCTCCAGCTTCTCACCTCAAACATGTCATCCCTTTCCTCTTTCTATAGCTGTCTATTTATAGAGTGGGGTTTCTGAGCTCCATTTTGGATGACCTAATTCTCAGAAGTTGACTTTTCATTTGGAAGCCTATTACAGCTCTCAGCTGACAGACTTGAGAAAAGCAGCTCTTCAGTGCTGGGCTGAGATGACGGTGATGATGCTGCGGTACCCCTGGCCCCACAGATCGCAGCACCAGAGACACCGTCGTTAGTTTTAGCACCTGCAGCTCACACGTCTTCACCTGATGTGTGAACAGAAATGTGAGTTAAAGATTTGAGAGCTCAGAGAGTGATTGCTTTCTGAGGCCAGCTGATGCAGATGAGGTGAATGCTGGCCTCAAGTAACCAGGACTTCAGGTGAATCTGGAACCCACTCCGGACTCACACCCCACAGTTGTAGAAAGTTATCTGCCCAGTGGATAAACCTTGGCATTGTATTAGTGCCAGTGATGAGGGTAAAGTCCACACAGTCTGTTGGTGCTCTTCTTGGAACATTCATACTGTTTCCTTTGAAGCTCGGGGAATCAGGAACATTAGGTCTACAGCTGGAAGAAGCCATGTGTGGTGAGGCTACCTCAGGCAGTGTTTGCATGCCCTGGTTTTATTTCTGTCACTGAAATTTAAAAAATAAAAAGCAAAGCAAAAACAAAACAAAACAAAAAGCTGGGAGGTGGTGTTGATGCACACCTTTAATCCCAGCACTTGGGAGGCATAGGCAGGCAGATCTCTGTGAGTTCAAGGCCAGTCTGGTCTACAAGAGCTAGTTCCAGGACAGGCTCCAAAGCTACAAAGAAACTCTGTCTTGAAAAACAAACAAAAATAGATGGCAACAACAACAACAACGATGATGGAAAATAGCTTCAGGAAAAAGGTTTTCTTGCTCATGATCTCAGGCTATAATCCATCTCTGTGGGGAAGTCGAGGCTGCAGGAGCGGAGCAGCTGGCCACATACAGTCAAGAGCAGAGAGAGAAGAAAAGCCTGCGTGCTGGTCAGTGCTGGGCTCCCTCTATGTTTATATCATTTGGGACCCAAACCCAGAACGGTGACATCCATTTTACACTGGGTCTTCCCTCATCAGCTAACAATCATGACAACCTCTCCCCCCACCCGTGACTTCCCACAGGCCACCCCGCTCTGGACAATCCCTGAAGCTCTCTCCCAAGGGGAAAGACTGTGCCAAGGTGACAACAAAAACAACAATCCCTGAGTCCTGGCGCTTTCGACAGCACCCATTCATCCTTTGTGATAAACCATTAATTTTGTTTGGTTGTTTGTTTGTTTGTTTTTCGAGACAGGGTTTCTCTGTAGCTTTGGAGCCTGTCCTGGAACTAGCTCTTATAGACCAGGCTGGCCTCAAACTCACAGAGATCCACCTGCCTCTGCCTCCAAAGTGCTGGGATTAAAGGCGGGCACCACCACCGCCTGCCATCCGTCCTTTGTGAGGTGGGGATCAGCTCCAGGCTCTGAGCCTTGGGTTGCCCATTTTGCTTCCCCGAACCCCACATGAAAGTCCCGCAGCATCCTGAAGAATCTCTTCTCATGGTGAAGGTTAAATGATCCAGACGTGAGAGAACTGTGAGGTGATCTTAAATACATTAAATGAACTTCACTGTGAAAAACCTGTTTCCCCTACTGCATGGCCAAAAGCAAAGTTCAAGGAACTATTCCTGAGAGTTGTGTGTGCCCACGCACACACAGGCACACATATAAAACATTATATATCTATAGAATCCTACACTGTTTCCTTCTGTTTCTTTGTTTGAGGAACTTTTTTGTTCTTTTGTTTTTATTTTGGAGAGTTTTTGTGATGGACTTTTTATTTTTGAGACAGAGTCTCACTATGTAGACCTGGCTCGCCTGGAATGCGCTGTGTGCATCAGGCTAACCTCAAACCCACAGCCCCACCTACCCCTGCCTCCCAGTCATCTACCTTGAGCTAGTAATGGTTACCCCCGATTATTCTCTCAGTGAAAGAAAGGATTTGCGCTCTCTAAATCTGTGCAAATATGGAATTTAAGATTGTGCTGGAACAACACAGATTTCAAAACCACTTTCCGAACCACAGGTCCAACCCTCAAGGTCTAACTGGAATCTTTGGCTGCTGTTTTCCGAGGGAATGATGTCTTGGGAGGGGTTGCCTGTTGGAAAGACAATTCCCAATAGTCCAAGGATCCCAAACTGCCGATGTGGCCATGGCTCCTCCATTGCCAAGCTGGGCAAACCCTTCTGCCCTTAAACAGTTGGTAGCATGGGGGTGGGGAGAGGGGAAGAGAACGCAGTCACCCTTTTAAGGAAGGAAGCCTGCTTTGGCTGGGAGAACTGAAGGCTGTGAACATCAGAGCAAGTCCATATTCTAAGTCTTCAATGGACATGTCCTTTGAACATGAAAGCCTTCACTCAGGCTCCTAAGGCATGAGATCCCCGAGTGATGGTCACCCTGGGCTAAGGTCCAGCTGAGAAGAAAGATGAAACTTCAAGGCTCCAACCTTTGTAAGAACGGGACATTTAACTACACCACGAACATCCAAAAATAACGCTGCATGCCGGAAGTGGGAAGACTGGGACATTTAACTACACCACGGACATCCAGAAGTATGCTGAAGGCCAGAAGTGGGAAGAACAGGACCTTTAACTACACCACGGACATCCAAAAATACGCTGCAGGCCGGAAGTGGGAGGAGAGCCCCGTGGCTTTGGCTTCCCTGCCGTTGCCACCTCAGGCTAGCACAGAGCCCTGCCTCCCTCTCCCAGTTTCTACTTCAGGACTGAGTGAGTGACGTCACTCCAAGGCTGTGGGCGCCATACCTTAGATCTTTCTAGCCATTATTTCTCAAGTTACAAAAGAGTATGTTTTGGAAGGTAGTCTGCTCAGGCATCTACTCAACTGCCTGTGTCTTTCCCTGTCCCCTTCCCTCCCTTCCCGTTCCTCCCCTCCCCTTCTTTCCTTCCCACAGATGGGGTCTGGGTGCAATACATAGAAGAAGGAATCATTCTGTCTCTCGTCTCCCATAGTCAGACACTATTGATGCCATTTGCAGCCCTGTCCAGACGCTAAAACTTACTACTATCTCTGAATCTTAAAATAATTAGTGGGGTTCTAGAAGAATTCTCTTTTCCCCACACAAGACATGCACTGGCTTTATACCTCATTCTTTGCATCTGAGTTCCCCTTTGAGTTTTGTTTTACTGTCCTTTCTGGTGATCCCTATCTTCCTGGTCTCTCTCTCTCTCTCTCTCTCTCTCTTTCCCTCTCTCTCTCCCTCCCTCCCTCCCTCTTCCTCTCCCTTCTTCTGGATGCTCTGTTCTTCTGGGTACTGTCAAGATTACTTATTGTAAGGCTGGAGAGATGGCTCAGCAGTTAAGAACCTGGCTGCTCTTGCAAAGGACCCAAGTTCAGTTCCTGATACCCACATCAGATGGCTCACAGCTTCCTATAACTTCAGCTCCAGGGGAAGCAGCACCCTCTTCTGGCCTCTGAGGGCACTGCACTCAGGTGCATATACCCATGCGTATGTACATAAATAAGAATTGTGTAAACATCTCTAGAACTAAGTCTTGCTTCTGCATCACTGGCTACTAGCCTCAGGCTATAACAGTCTGCCCTGTCAGGACTTCGGTATCTAACCAAATGACCAAATGTGATTATGCCTTGAGGAATTAACAATAGCTTGAGACATAGCTCGAAGATCTAGATGGAAAACCAAAACTAGGGACACAGAACTTGGGCCAATGTGATGCTTATTTTCGATCGTCACCTTGGTGGTACTTAGAATTGCCATGGAAACAAACCTCGGCGTATCTGTGAGGGATCTTAGATTGAATAAAAAGGAGAAAATCAGAGGAGCATCAGCATCCGTGTGTGCGTTGGCCGGGGTTCTGTAGGGGAACAGAAATGGTAGGATGAGCATATGTGTTTAAAAGTGGCTTTAGAGTGGCTGACAGACTGATCAGGCTTGTCCAACAATGGCTGCCACTTAACAGCAAGGCCAAGCATCAGTAGACCTCGAGACTGGCTGTCTCTGCTGGTCTCTGGCTGTGTAGGGTCCTGAAGAGCTATGTCCACTGCCAGTGAAGGGCAGCAGGATAGATGGACTTAGCAGGGAGAGTGAGGGCAAGCAGGTGAAAAGCAAAAGCTTCCTTCTTCCATGGTCTTTTATACAGACTGCCAGAAGTTATGGCCCAGACTCAGGGTTGGCTTTCTGCCCTCAAATGACCCAATCGAGAAAACGCTGCAAGGTGTGCCCAGCTGTGTGCGTTTTAGTTGATTCCCACGTGATTGAGTTGACAACCAAAATTAGCCACCACACCCTCTCACTGCTACTTCATCATGGATGCCCTGTGACCAGCTGGCTCACCCTTCTGCCACCGTGCCTTCCCAGCCACAATGGACTAGACTAAAATGAGCCCCGCCTTCCTTAGGCTGCCTTGCCAGGCATTTTGTCCCCATCATGAGAACAATAGCTAGCATAGTACATTTTGCACTAGTTGTTGCTAGTTATAAGGCTCAGACTCAAGTTCAAGTGATAAGGCTCAGACTGTCCTATTCTGGATCACTCTGATCCAATCTCTTTGTTCCACGGAACTCAGTTACCTGTGATGGTTGTGGGGTACTCTTTTTGTCCACTGTGAAGATGTGTCTCTGCCAAGACACCCTGTGATTGGTTAATAAAGAGCTGAGTGGCCAATAGCTAGGCGGTAGATGATAGGACTTCCAGGGAGAGAGAGGAACTCTGGGAGAAATCAGACTCAGAGGGATTCAAACATACAGAATGGAGGTGAGGTAACACGCTACATGGCAGAACACAGATTAATACAAATAGGGTAGTTTAAGTTATAAGAGCAGGTCAGGAGCAAGCCTAAAGTAAGGCCAAACTTTCATAATTAATAAGAAGTCTTCATGTCATCATTTGGAAGCTGGTGGTCCAAACAGAGTCCAGCTGCTAGCGGCATCCGTTGTTGAACATGTATATCCAAACACAGAGCAGTTGGTGCACTACCTGGTGGGAGACCAGACTAGCGCAGGCCCAACAACTTCCCAGAGCTGGGGCTGGTAAAAGCAGTTCCTGGCTGATGCCAGTGGGCATGAGGCTTGACTACAGAGTCCTCATGACTTACTATTACATGCCATGCTTTCATATGGCTGTAGATCGAGATTTACATTACGGTTTGGTTATGCAGTCCAAAGAGAGCTATAAAGCTGACAGCTGTCTTTTACCTGCTCAAACATAGAGCAGAGCATCATCTTTAGCTGGTTTCTGCACACCGCGCTTTCCCTACTTGTGTTAATGCAGATATGTATGGTACCTTTAAGTTTGTGTGTTTTCACAACAAAAGGACCAGACACCAATGAAGACAAGTAGCCCAGGCGATCCAGACTCTCAGAAAGCTTCTGTTGCAGTTTCCTCAAAATTCTGCCTCCAGAACAACTTCAAAGCTGCTAGCCGAGATGGTCCAGCCTCACAGACTACTCCAGCTAGGACTTCAAATAAGCTCTACACTTTCCCACCACACAGAGACTGGGCAACAAATGATGCAACTGGCTCTCCCAGGACATTATCCCAATTTTCTCAGGGTTCCCTAAAGATGTGGTTGCCCCCAGGAACAGGAAGCAATTTGAGAACATGATGCCCACATCCCCAAGAGGTGGGAAGGGTGGCTTTTGGTCATTCAGTGGGTTAGGATGTTTGTCATTGTTTAGGGGGGTTAGTTGCAAGTTGCTTTTGGTGATGGTCAGGAAGGAAGCTAAGCAAAGGAGGTTAGATTCAGGGATCTCTTTCTGAAAAGAAAAAAATGGGGGATATAAGAATGATAAGAGGGCTGGAGAGATGGCTCAGAGGTTAAGAGCACCAGCTGCTCTTCCAGAGGTCCTGAGTTCAATTCCCAGCAACCACATGGTGGCTCACAGCCATCTGTAATGAGGTCTGGTGCTCTCTTCTGGCCTGCAAGTATACATGCAAGCAGAACACTGTGTATGTAATAAATAAATCTTTAAAAAAGAATAATAAGATAAAAAATAGAATATTGAATCTGCTAAAAATCAGCTACTCAAATATTTTACATTGGCATGGGTTTTTGCATATTGATACAAATTTAAGGTTGTTTCTGTTTTTAAAATACTGTATATATGTATCTGTTCGTGTTTAAGGTATTATACCTATACAGTTCATTTAAAAAATGTAATAATGAAGTTCTAGTCCTTGAGAGCGATTATTAAAAACTACTTAGGATAATTTAAAAATATAAGTTAGTAGTTAGTAATCCATAACAATCAAACTTGTATTCCTGTTAGGTATGTTTTCAAGGTCAAACAGAGATATATTTTAGATTTACAGAATATGGCATTTAAGATGTTTTAATAACAGAAGACTTTTCTTGACAGTGAGATAAGTCTGCTCCTGGCAGCATCAATCTACTTCAGAGAGGATGATGGGCACTGAAGAGACTCCAAATGGAATTTACTTTCAATGTGGCCAAGAATGTCCTGTTGCTAGAACAGGACAAGTCACATTCACACCCCTTGAGAGAGCAGAACTCTCTGATCTAAATCTAGGTAGGACCTTTGTTTGAAGAGAAACACAAGAACCTTGAAGGACTAGAGGTAAGTTCCAACCCTCTGACCTTTGGTCAAGGTGGAAATAGGCTCATATTTTGGGGCCTCCACACAAAGGTAGGTGCTCCAATGTTGCAGGGAAAACTTGGATGACTGTCTAGGCAGCCAGCTGTCTCTGTCATTCCTATAATTTTGGAATTTGCTTGCTCTGTACTTCCTGTTTACTCAGGTAATATTTTATCCTTCTAGGGTCTCTGACAGGGTTGAAGACTAGATATGTATACCATTTTCTTTGTTACCAAATTCAGAAAAGAAACTTACAAATTACAAAAGAGATATAAAGTTTATAAGGTTGAGACATATAAAAGCTTAAATTGTTTATCTAAGAACATGTTTTAAGGTCTAAAACGGTATTTTTAGGTTGTTGATACAAGTTACAATAGAAAGTGATTTAGATAAAAAAAAAAACACTTTGGACTAGGCCAGGTGGTGGTGCTGCTTGCCTTTAATCCCAGCACTGGAGAGGCAGAGGCAGGTGAATCTCAGTGAGTTCAAGGTCAACCTGATTTACAAAGCAAGTTCCAGGACAGCCAGGACTGTTACACAGAGAAACCTTGTCTTAAAAAACCAAAAAATAAAAAATAAAAATAAAAATAAATTGTACTCACCACGATAGGGCAGATAATAGAGCACGTTCTCTGAATTCCCCAAATACAAATAGACTGGATCTTGTGACTATAGTTCTTACCTGATAATTGTTTATTGCATATAGTTTTACTGTGTTAATGTTAAAACCTTTTCTTCTTATTTAAATAAAAAGAGGAAAATACTGTGGGATAATCTTTCTGTACACTATGAAGATGTGTCTCTGCAAGGCCCCTTCTAATTGATATAATAAGGAGCCAAACGATTAGTAGCTTGGTGAGAAAGGATAGGTAGGACTTCCAGGGAGAGAGAGGAACTCTGGGAAGAGTCTGAGGTGTGGAGGATTTGCCAGCAAGATGCGGAGCAAATCAGATGTGCAGTACGGAGGAGAGGTAACAAGCCAGGTGGCAGAATATAGATTAATAGAAATGGGTTAAGTTATAAGGGCTAGTTGGGAAGAAGCCCAAGCTAAGGCCAAGCTTTCATGCTTAATAAGAAGTCCCTGTGTCTTCTTATTTATTAATTTGAGAACTCATGGTACAAAGAAAGACCTGCTCCACGTGATGTTAGAGCTGACAGTGGAGAATCTCTAAGACCCTTCACGTCAGAAGTGTCTTGTTCTCTGCAAACGTTGTCTGAGGATGTTTTACTTACAAGCACGAGTATATATGGTCTGTGGTGTGTGTGTGTGTGTGTGTGTGTGTGTGTGTGTGCATGTATGTGTGTGTGTGTGATGCACACTCATATGTGTGGATGCCCACATGCCTATGTGGGGAGGCTAGAGAAGGATTTGTGTGTCCAGCTCTATCACTCTATGCCTTAAGTCCCCTGAGACAGGATCTCTCACCGAGCCTGGAGCTAGGATGGCAGCCATCAAGGCCCAGTAATTCCCCTGCCTCTGCCCTTCACAGTGCTGGGTTATAGTGTGTAGTCATGCCCAGCTTTTTAAACCTGTGTGCTGGGATCTGAACTCAGGCCCTCACACTTATGTAGCAAGCACTGTCACATACTGAGTGGTCTCTCCAGCCCTCAAGGCTCATCTCTGTGTTGCCTTAGAGAAGACAGTACGTGTAATTCTACGGTAGTTCAGTGTGCAGAGGAACATGTGAGTCAGGGTGTCGTACATAGTCATGGAGCCGAGAATCCTGGTGCCAGCTTGTCCTGGTGACATGTCGGGTGACTTTGCAGCTCCGCCAGTGTTGTAGTTTCTCATAAATTCTGGTTGTCAAAGCCTCCAGAAGCACCTGTGAGGTGCAGGGAGAGCCACTTGCTTATTGCTACTTTGATTTAAACAAAATTCCAAAGTGAGATTTTCATTCTCTCTCGTCTCTAGCTGCTCCAACAGCACATGTCCACAGCACATTACTTCTTCCTCTCCTGTACCTTGTAATAAGAGAGCCGTTCTTTCAGGGAACCAGATACTGCAGCTAGCAAAAAAGAGGGACCAGTCATCTGTCTGATGACTAAGACAGCCCAGCTGTGTGTCTGACTTCCTAATATAGGAAGAGCCAGAGAGAGCTATGTGTGAAAAGGAGAGTCTACACATGCTCACAGACACACACATGCATGGCTCATCCCAGGACTACACAGCAGTGAAGACATAAATCACAAAACAATCCCACACCAGTTTGGAAAAGGGAAAACTTACAGATCACCGTCCTAAACAACAGTCCTTTGTGCAACCAGGAAAGGAGTCTAGGAGCTGGAAGCAGAGTCTGAGAGAGAGAGCAGGGCTACCACTGCTTTTTAAAGCGAAAGAGACCATGCCCAAGTGGGCTGGTATCTTAAAGGCTATTGGCTGAAGGAGTGGAAGGAGCTCCCCCAGCACAGCAGGATGAGTCTTAAGAGCTGGAAGGGGGAATGAAACTGTGGAAACCTCACTGTGGGAAGCTGAGGTCTCTTTGCCAGGTGTTTGGCACAGAGAGGTGAACCAGTTGGCCCTGTACTTACTGTTAAGAACCCTTCACAGGGATCTCCCCACCTGGCCCTCAGCAAGAAACTGCCCTAGCCCTAGATGTCAGGCTTCATTCCCCCACAAGGGGTTTGCATTTTTGTTTTGTTTAATTTATTTATTTGTATGGCTTTTTCTGTTTTTATCCCCAGGTTGATGTTTAGTACATTGAGAAGCAAAACTTAAAAACCAGAAACCCCTTTCCCTCCCTGTGTGTACTTGGTCTCTCGACCCAAGTCCTTGGTTTTAATCTGATCAGAAAGACCACAGTAGCCGCTAGGGGTGTGGTTCCTCTGGTAGCCTGTTGGCCTAGCCGGCAGGAAGTCCTGCATCTGACCCTCAGCCCTGGCTGGACTGAGGGTGGTAATGCGTGTCTGTGGTCCAGCACCCAGCGCCCAGCGCCCAGGAGGTGGAAGCAGGAAGAGCAGAAGTCCAGCATCATCCGTGAAACAGAGTGAGTTTGAGGCCCACTTGGTCTACACGTAACCCTACCAGAAAGGAAGGGAGGGAAAGAGGGCATCCATCAATCCCAGCATGCACCAGCACTCTGGAGGCAATGGCAAGTGGATTTCGGTGAGTTCCAGGCCAGCCACAGTTGCACAGTGGAACAGTCTTAAACAAACAAACAATCAAAACCAGGAATGGCGGCACACACTTTTAATCCCTATGTTAGAGAGAGGCAGAGACAGGTGGATTCCTGGGGCTTGCCGGCCAGCCAGTCTAACTTACTTGGCAAGTTCCAAGTCAGTGAGAGATCGTCTCTAAAACAGGCGGACAGACACCTGAGGTTGTATTCCGGCCCCCACACAGACATATGTACACACGTACTCAGTACACAAATTGCAATTTACCTTTCTGAGGATCTGCTGTCTCGAGAAAGGGGGAAAGAGAACACAAAGCAGCCATGTTCAGCAACCCTGAGCTCACACTCCCCATATCTAGGCCATGGTCAGGGCCAGGAAGGAGCCAGTGATTGCTTCAGGTTTGCATACCACACCACTCTACTCCCGTAACTGTACTGCATAACCGTACTGCTTAACCATACTGTTGCTTAAACACAGCCACCGACAGAACCCAAAAGTGGTCCTCGCGGGCTTCTGAGAAGACTTGATTTGGAAAGAGCCATCTTATTGGGTCAGTGACCACGGGACTCTGCAGATGGCCTACCCACTGCAATCTACAAATCCCCGGCCCAGGAACTGACAGCGAGTGATAGAATTAAGCGATACAGTTCAGTAGCCATGGTAATGAGAACACACAGCTGCAATGGGTTTGCCAAGCTAAGGCCAAGGGCAGTTCCCACACAAGGGCTGATCTGCTCTAAATTTAGACACCACATTTAAGTTTGGGGGTCCTCGGGCCCACCTTCTCCTCTGACCAACTGGTTACACTCGAGAGTCGCCATGGCCTCCTTCTGGTTTGACAGTTAACCACAATGGCTCTGAAGACTTCTAAAAATGCGCTGTATTTACTATTATAGAGACTGGAGAGACGGCTCAGTGGGTCAGAATGCTTTCTGTACAAGCATTAAGGCCCTGAGTTCAGAACTCAACACCCGCATAGAAACAAGGGATGGCCGTGAACTCGCCTGTAACTCCAGCACTGAGAAGGGTGTGGAGACCGGAGCATCGCCTGCTTCCAGCTTCTATGTGAGACCCTGTTTCGAGAGCATAAGGCAGAGTGAGAGGGCAGGGCACCTGATGTCTTCCTCGGGCCTCCACCTGTGTGCACAGGCTCACACGTGCATGTACACCTACACGTGCACCACACATGCAAACACTCACACACACCCTCACACTCACACATACACAGGGTCTTTTGTTTTGGTTTTTAGTAGCAAAAGGATACAAACTAGGGAGCCACAAAATAAGATGGAGGAGGATCTCAGACACAAACTTCTAGTTCTCTTCCCCCACGGAGTCCTTGACGACGACGTCTTACCGTAGAAATAATCTGTGGCAGTATTTGAGAGGGCTGCTAACCTGTGAGGCTCACGGGTGCCCCATGTTCCAGGATTTGATCACCTACTGCCTACAGGGGTTGGCCTTCAGTTTCCAGCTAGTCTTGGTGGTCGGAGCTTCCTTTCTTCCTTCCTTCCTTGCTTCCTTGCTTCCTTCCTTTCTTTCTTTTTTCTTGGTTTTGGTTTTTTGAAACAGGATTTCTCTGTGTAGCTTTGAAGCCTGTCCTGGAACTCACTCTGTAGACCAGGTTGGCCTCAAACTCACAAAGATCCGCCTGCCTCTGCCTCCCGAGTGCTGGGATTAAAGGTGTGCACCACCACCACCAATCTCAAGGGGCTTTGGTTCTTACCTCTGCTTCCTAAACTGGAACTGGCAAGTGATGATGACTCTGGGGTCCAGTGGCCAAACCTCAGGCCAACAAACACACGTCCATCAGACAAGCATTCCAGGGACCGGGCAGTCAGCTTCCAAGACACGGATTTCTGTCTTGTTTGCACCTGTGTGTCCTGTGCTGAGCCGAGCCTGGCATGAAGCAGACTCTCTCAAATTAGTGCTGTTAAATATTTCACTATCAGGATATATCAAGTATCAATCACATCGTCAGTCCTTTATTGAGCCTGTAGAGTTCCAGCGGACAAGGCTTGGAGGTTCACATCAATTAAAGTAGCTGTCTTAGTTAGGTTTCTATCGCCGTGACCCGTGACGAAACATCATGACCAAAATCAGCTTGGCAGGGGATGGGGAGGGTTTACTTCATCTTACAGTTCCACGTCATACTCCATCACTGAGGGACCTCAGGACAAAAATTCAAGGCAGGAACCTGCAAGCAGAAGCTGGTGCAGAGGCCATGGAGGGGTGCTGCTTACTGGCTTGCTCCTCAGGGCTTGCTCAGCCTGTTTCCCTACAGCACCCAGGACCTCCTGCCCAGAGTGGCACCGACCACAGTAAGCTGGGCCCTCCCACATCAGTTATCAATCAAGACAGTGCCCTAAGACTCATCTACAAACAAGTCTCATGGAGGCGTATTTTCAATTAAAAGTTCGTCTTCCCAGCTACGTCTATGTTTGTGTTGTGTGCACAAACCAACCAGCACAGCAGGCTTCCTTTCGAGAACACTGTACCTCAGTTTACCTACTTTTTCTCATGTGACCCTTTGCCTGACGGTGCTCACACATGCCCTAATGACTAGCAGGAGCTGTTTCTATGTCCTCCCTCCATTTAAATTCTACTCTGCGACAGGGCTTGAATAATTTAAATTTGTGACTAATGATTCTATTTTTATATTATCTCCCCTGGAACACTTGCACGCACTAATCAGCACACATACGCCCACTCTTCACTTCAGATTAACTTGCGCACGTAGAAAAGCTTGAAATGACTTTCCATCACCCTTTGGTAGAATTGCTTAGACTATCTTTTTTAGGGTTTATTTTATTTTTGTTTTTGTGGATGCATGTGTGTGTGTGTGTGTGTGTGATGCAGTGCCCACAGAGGCTGGAAGGGGGCATCAGATGCCCTGGAATTGTAGTTACAGATAGCTGTGCGCCACTATCTGTCCCAGCGTGAATTCTCTGCAAGGGCAGCCAGTGCTCTTCTCCTGCTGAGCCCGGAGCTCCCCAGAACAGGTGGACTGACTGCCCATGTAGCTCCAAGGGTCCCCATCTCTGCCTTCCCAGTACTGGGCTTTCAGTCCCAACCACACTCAGCTTGCACTCGGCTGTAGAGATCCCTAACTCAGTAGAGATCCCTAACTCGGTGGAGATCACTAACTCAGTAGAGATCCCTAACTCAGAGGAGATCCCTAACTCGGTGGAGATCCCTAACTCGGTGGAGATCACTAACTCAGTGGAGATCACTAACTCAGTAGAGATCCCTAACTCAGAGGAGATCCCTAACTCGGTGGAGATCCCTAACTCAGTGGAGATCACTAACTCAGTGGAGATCACTAACTCAGTAGAGATCCCTAACTCAGTAGAGATCCCTAACTCAGTGGAGATCCCTAACTCAGTGGAGATCCCTAACTCAGAGGAGATCCCTAACTCAGAGGTGATCCCTAACTCAGGTGATGATCCCTAACTCAGTAGAGATTCCTAACTCAGTGGAGATCCCTAACTAACTCAGTGGAGATCCCTAACTAACTCAGTGGAGATCCCTAACTCAGTGGAGATCCCTAACTCAGTGGAGATCCCTAACTCAGTGGAGATCCCTAACTCAGTGGAGATCCCTAACTCAGAGGAGATCCCTAACTCAGAGGTGATCCCTAACTCAGGTAGAATCCCTAATTCAGTGGAGATCCCTAACTCAGGTCCTTCTTCTGCAGCAAGCACTTTACCCGCCGAACCATCACCCCAGCCGCAGACCCAGAGTAAGTCATCCTCCTTTTAAGTAAAGGAAGAAGTAGGATGGGGTGGGGCGGGAATCAAAGAAGCATGTGACTGGGAAGTCCCTGGTTTTTCTGTGAAGCTCATCTGACGAAGCTCCTCCCTTCTGCCTCCTCCAGTAGGTGGAAGCAACTCTTCTGGTCCTTTGCATATCTACAAGTGATTCCAGCCCAGTCAGAAATCACAAAATTCCTTTTGTTAAAGAAGGAAGAGGGAAACCCCCTCTAGCTGCTTTTCAAACCCGGAGGGTCTGACTGCAGATCCACCCAGTTCAAATCTGTGAGCAGCCACCAGCCAGGTTGCCCATAAGCCCTTGAAATGCAGCTAATCAATATAGTAGTTCCAGTGACCCCTAAAGAGTAGAACAGATTTTTGTAGAGGAAAGTTTTAAAGAAATCTAATTTCCCCCTAGAGACAACTGAATGCCTAGTGAGTCCATTAAATAAGAATCGGTGGCTGTAGGAGAGCGGGGAGGGAATAGGAGTGAGTTCATGAAAGTTAATTAATACAACTGGACATTAAAGGGATCCCTGCCACAAACTCCCAACACAAAAAGGCTGGGGTTGGGATGTAAAGGAAGGACGTGAGAGGGTGGGATGAGGGGTCCGTTGCAGGGTTGGTGAAACAGAGGAAAGTAGCTACAGGGTTGCAGTATGCTTCATGTCTGACCCCTTCCTCCCTGTGAGAGCTGAGGGCCACACAGACACCAGGGCACCTAGGGACTCTGGATAAGCCTGGGTGTGGCTGCTGTGCTGGTCACTTGCTGCTCAGTGTTTAGGGGAAGGGACAGATGGGGAGGGGGAGAGAAAAGAGGAAGGGAGAGAAGAGGGGGGAGAGAGATGGGGAGGGAAGGAAAGGAAGAGAAAAGAGGAGGGAGAGAGATGAAGGTGAAGGCGTAAGTCACAGACAATCCCGGGAAAGGGACTGGAGGAGAGAGAATAGGAAGGGGTGGGCTGCTGAGAACAGCCTCACTTTTATTTCCCTGGTTTTCAGTGAGACTTTAATAAAAATGGTGCAGTATGCAATGAGAGACGTCCAGGGAAGAAGGGAATGGGCCGCAAGGGGAAACAGTGTTGCTGGTAGAGTCCTGATTCTGAACAAATGACTAGGGAAACTTCAAATATAGAACCAGAACTTTCCAAGGAAGGAACAAATACCAAGTACCCTGAGAAGGGCAAACAGTGTGACCACACCCTGGGACTGTCATCTGCCTTTCTGTTGGAAAATTAGGAGTGGGAGCCAGCTCAGTGGCTTCTGGGAGGTCCCATCACCTCTGGACCCCAGATCTGTGTCATGTTAACTGGGCTCCATGGATCCTTTAGCCGGCCATTTCTCCTCTGTGTCTGACCGAAGCACACTTAACACTTGGCTCTGAAAGGAATCTGGACAAACATTTAAACACAGCGTCCCAGTGTTAATTTGAAATTTGATTTTGTTTTCATCCAAAGGGAAAGAGGAATGGTGTTGTGCCCCATTGTCCATGTGTTTATGCTTTGAATTGTCTTTATTTTCCACGTTATAATACCACACTGTTATAGAAGTGCTAAATGATGTGGGAGGTCCTTCTGTATATGTGCTGCTTTTATTGGCTGATGAATAAAGCTCTTTTGGCCAATGACTTAGCAGAGTAAATCCAGGCGGGAAATCTGAACAGAGGTATATAGGAAGAGCAGGTGGAATCAAGGAAACTCCATGTAACTGCCGAAGGAGAAAGATGCCAGAACATTACCAGTAAACCACAGCCTCGTGGCTATATATAGATTAATAGAAATAGATTAAGATGTAAGAACTAGCTAAGAATACACGCGAGTCATTGGCCAAAGAGTTTTGTAATTAATATTGTTTCTGTGTGTTTAATTGGGCAGCTGGGAAATGGAAATTCAGTCTCTGTCTACATTAAACTTGCCTCAGTATCCCTCTGGTGATCAGTGTCCAAGAGGACAAAACCAAAATGGTTTGGTGACTTGTAAAAGGAAACCAAGAAACAAACAAACAGAGTCTGGGAAGATGAGTAGGTGACGTGCTTGTCTGGCAAGTTTGACTTAAATTTGGTCTCTCAACCTTGCATTCAAACAGCTTAAAAACAAAGACAAGCAAACCGAAAGTGGACACAGAGTTGTAATCCAGCACTGGGGAGAGATAGGGTGTGGGAGAATTATCTGTATTCTGTCAATCATGTATTTTAATAAAACGCTGATTGGCCAGGCAGGCAGTATAGGCGGGTCAACCAGACAGGAAGTAGATGCGGGGCAAAGAGAATAGAATAAGGTTACGGAGGAGGAAGGTCCCTCCGGCATTCCTGTGCAGACCACCGAAGAGGCAACATGTAAGCTGTCACATTGAGAAAGGTATGGAGCCATTATGGCTAACATAGATCAGAATAATGGGTTAAGATAAGTCATAAGAACTAATAAGTAGCCTGACCTAATGAGCCAATCAGTTTATAACCTTATGGAGTCTTGTGTGTGATTTTCTTTGTTGCTTGCCAGCTGTTGGGGTACTTGGAGGGATGGAAACCCCAACAAGTCGGCCCCTCATGTTACAATAGGGACAGGCAGAGCCCCGAGGCTTGCCAGCCAGTCAGACTAGCTGAACTGATCAATCAGGCCAATGAGAGACCTTGTCTCAAAAAATAAGGTAGATGCTACCTAAGGGATAACAGCCAGAGGTGACCTCTAGCCTTACACACACACACGCACGCGCGCGCGCATATACATGCACGCACATGCACACATGTACACACACATGTTCACACATACATATGTGCACAAACGCAATGCACAATGCACGCACGTGTGCACACAAGTGAATTCACACAAGAAAAATAATATTGTAACTGTTGAACACTTTTATAAATGCCTGGGTGCTCCCAGGTAGGCAGAAGATAGACACACACTAAGCACCTGCAATTGTATTATCCTATGAATCCTTGGCTTATGATGAAAAGAAACATCACTGGGTCCCTCGAGCCTGGAGTCCCAGACTTTCACCCAGGTTTCTGTTACCCAGCCTGCCTGTCTCTGACATAAGCATCCCCAGCCTCTGATGGGAGGGGTTAACTACCCAACAGCAGAACTGTAAGAAAATCCAATCTGACAGGCTTCGCCTGCCCCAGACTCAGAGAATTATCCATTCATCTGGCCTTAGCTATGCATTCCAACTGTACAGGAAATGTAAAAGTATACATACTAAGTCTACAATCCCCAGAGTGACAGCATTTGCTGACATTAAAGCCAACACTTTCACACTGAGACTTGATGACCTCCCTGGTGTGGTCACAAGCCCATGTTGGCAAACAGGCAAGAAGCACTTTGAGCAGACATGTGATCCAGACCACCGAAGTTCAGTCACAGTAGACCTGGGGTGCAGTCTCCCTGAGTCCACTGGTTAAGCAACAGCCCAACATGGCCAGTGGGGAAATGGACCCTGTCCCTCCACTGTCACAAGCTCCCCAGGAATGTATGTGCACGTTAAAGTTGGAAGACTGGGTCACAGTGTTTCTTTCCGTAGTCTAATGAAAATACAGAAATGGTCACAAACTTCTCTCACTTCTAGCTGTATGTCTATAACGGTCTGTTCTGTCCCTTTAAAAGACAAGCTCCGCCCACTCTTCCCTTCCTCCTAGGCCAGCAGATCTTCCTTCTGCTTCCAGCCTCTGCTCTCTCTGCCCTGCCTGTCTTCAGAAGTGGCTGCTGCCATAACTTCTCTCCTCTCTCCCCTCCCCTCCTCTCCTCTCTCCTCCCCCCCTCCATCTCTGAGATTTAAGTCACTTTTATCACCGCTACAATGAAATACACAACAAAAACAATTTCAGGAAGGGAGGGTTGATCTTGGCTCATGGTTTGATGGTGGAGTCCATCACGGTGAGTGTGCTGGTCCATCATGGTGAGCAGGCTGGTCCATCACGGTAAGCATGCCAGACAGTTTTACATCAACTTGACACAACTTGACTTGGTAGAGTCATCTGAGAGGAGGGAACCTCAGTGAAGGAAATGCCTCCGTAAGACTGAGGCAAGCTTGTAAAGCATTTTCCTAATTAGTGATTGATGGGAGAGAGCACCTGTGGGCTGATGGTTCTCAGTTCTATAAGAAAGCAGACTGAGTGAGTCATGAAGAACAAGCCAGTAAGAAGCACTGTCCCCACAGCCTCTGCATCAGCTCTGCCCCCAGGTTCCTGCCCTGTTTGAGTCCCTGCCCTGACTTCCTTCAGTGGTGAACAGCGATGTAGAAAATAAGTCGCATAAACCCTAAGTCGCATAAACCCTTTCCTCCTGTGCTTGCTTTTGGTCATGGATTCCTCATAGCAATAGAAATACTAACTAAGACAAGTTGGTCCTAGGACTGCGGAATTCTGTGGGGTGCTGTGGGGGACTGCGGGATTCTGTGCTGTGATGACCTGACCACAGTATTTTGGGGAGGATTTGGAAGGTCTTTGAGACTTTGGGGTAGGCTGTTCTGTAGGAGCTCAGAAGGTAAGAATGTTGAGGGTAACGCAAAAGACAGAGGCCTGGCCTGCAGTCAGTACGGAACACACCCAGACACCAAATTTGGTGCTTTCTCAGCACAAAGGAGATTTGCTACCCCAGAGGGGTAAGCAGGGTAGGGTGGGTGGATGGGAGTGAGTCTGGATCAGGCAAAGTTAGACAGCAAGCAGCAGGTGTTTTTGTAGGAGTGGGTTTGTTTGAGTTTTGCAAAACAGGGTTTCTCTGTATTGCCCCGGCTGGCCTGTAACTCTCTCTGTAGACCTGGCTGGTCTCGAACTCACAGAGTTCTACCTGTTTCTGCCTCCCAAGTGGCTTGGGCTAAAAGTGTGCACCACCACTGCCCAGTTTAGGAGTGGGTTTTTAAGGAGAAAAAGGGCAGTCTGTACTGGGGCAAGTTGGTTAACTCCTGATTGGACAGGTGAGCCAGAGTAACCAAACAATGAATTGTGATTGCTGGACCTTGGTGTTTAGTCTCAGGAATGAGTCAGTGACCAAATAAGGGAATGGACCTTGGGGGCTCTCATTAGGAATGCAATCTAACAGTTAGCGAGGGAAAGGGAATGGGAAAGGGCAAACTCTGTCTGCACTGCTTGGTCCTCCTAGCAAGCCATTCAGAGATGATCACCGATGCATTAATTCAGTCTCGAACCACAGTCCATGAGGTGGGGTTGCCCACATTCAGGATGGGTCTTCCCTCCTCAGTTCAAGCTCTCTGAGAATGCCCTCACAGACACACCCCTAAGTGTGTCTCCCAGGTGACTCCAAATCAAGCTGACATTGAAGATGAACTGCCACATTGTTTCCTTGGGATTAAAGAATCCTTACCTGGCTGAGTAGTGGTGGTGCACACTTTTAATCCCAGCACTTGGGAGACAGAGGCAGTAGAATCTCAGTGAGTTTGAGGCCAGCTTGGTCTACAAAGCGAGTTCCAGGACAACCTGGACTGTTACACAGAAAAATTCTGTCTTGAAAAACCAAAAAAAAAAAAAAAAAAAAAAAGCCTTTATCTGTTATCTGTCTGGGCAGTGGTGGCATACAGCTTTAATCCCAGCACTCAGGAGGCAGAGGCAGGCAGATCTCTGTGGGTTCAAGGTCAGCCTCCTCTACAAGAGCTAGTTCCAGATCACACCCCAAGCTACAGTGAAACCCCATCTCAAAAAACCAGAAAAATGCAAAGAATCCTTCTCTGGGCTTTGCAGGTGCTGTGGAACTGACTGTGGACAACTTCTGTGCACCTTAACCACAAGCCATTCCTTCTGCAGTCAAGAGAACACCTTTCACCCCATCTTCCCACAGCATCCCGTATCTTTGTGCTGTTTGTGCCTACAAAATCTTTGTGGTCTTTTGGGCTCCGTGCTTTCCTTATGCCTTTCAAATCTTACTGCCTTATGTCTGTAGATAAATGCGTAATTCTCTTTACCAAAGAAGTTTCCCTTTACCACAGATGGGGACCATTGCCAAAATTCACAGCTGGCAAAGGTGCACAGAACAGCTTATGTGGTATGCCCAGCCCCCACAGATCCATCTACAACCCAATTCCTGCCCCCAGAGTACAGGGAACAAAAGACTGGTATAAGTCAGAATATGGAGAAATCTGGTGTGAGATAGAGGCCCCTAGAAATGGCAGGGGAGCTATATCCATGCTACCAAAACAATATGGCAGCCTGAACAAGACCCAGATAATGGCAACACTAACAGATGAGCTCACATGAGAAAGGGAAACCTCGTGGCCCCATCCCTAGACAAAGAGCTACAGGCAAATGAGGAATTTGAGAATTAGTCTTTCCTGGAGATAAGCCCCTTAATTGTTTATCCAATACCAAGTGGTCAGTCCTGAAACAGTGTACATACAATCAACATACATTGACTCATCCTGCTTTCCTGTGTGTAGTCACACACGCTTGCCTGTGTGTGTGTGTGTGTGTGTGTGTGTGTGTGTGTGTGTGTGTAGCAATAATAATCAAAGGTGAAAAAGGCCACGAATTTGAAAGGAAAAAGGGAAGAGGGCAATAATGTAATTATATTATAATTAAAAGTTTTCTAAAAGAATTCTTATCTGTGGAAGCTGCGGAGGCCAGAGAAGATGAGTGGCATTTACTAAAAAATGAAAACATTCTGTATAAATAATATTGGAGTATAAAACCTACAAAGTTCCCCACAAATCCAATCTCATGAACGAGACGAATGCCCACCTTGCTCTCCTCCAGCCACCCTTACGAGCTCTGGCCTTCCAAATGTCAGGACTCCATTGCAGCCTGGCTAATTTTCTGCTGCTGGTTTGGCAGCCTTCTGTAGACAAAAAGGAAATGAGAGCAAGGTTCCATCTTTGGGTCACCAGGTCAACTGAATACTAATCAGGAAAACTGTTTATCTATTAAATGCTCCATTGAGCCCTTTAAATATCGCCTATGTGTCATACGTTTGGATTAATGAGAGAATCAATCTTTACCATATGCAAATTAAGGATGGAAGGAGAGTGTCCTCATGAGTCCCAGCTGTCCCTCCACATGCCTGTCACTAGGTCTCATTTAACTGCCAGACTCTCTTCTACTTGGCTTCTTGTTGTGGCTTGAAGCTCATTAACCCCCAGAGAGTTTGCATTCAGGCAGCTGTAGCCCTGCCCATGGCCTTCAGGGACCAGCTGGCTTGGTTCCTCACATCCTCTGTGCAGATCCAGGCATTGGCCGGCAGGGAACCCCAGCCAGAGCTGTGAGACCATCTCTCTGAAACTGGATGTTGATTGTACTGACCATAGCAGCTGTGTGCCCATGCCTAGGACTATAAAGGCGGGAATGTTCTAGATTCTCAGGAGCCAAATTCTTAGTTCCTGTCTAGAATTCCTCAGTGCTGAGAGCCCTGAGTGAGCATGAGACTTCTCAGAGTGGGCTGGACCTTCGGGTGTAGGGTAGCAAGCAGAGAGTAGACAGGGGTTTGTACCTAACTACAGGCAGAGAATCCAGCCAATGCCAGTGAGTGGCAGAAGTCTCTGGCTACCCGGGGACTTACCTACATTCTGCCTTTCTGTTGGACAAGCTTGCAGTCAGTAGTATGAAGCTGACAAGCCTGCTTGGGAACCTCCTGGAATGGGTTAAAACAGGAAGAGCTGGAATGGGTAACAAGAAATGACATGCTTAATTATTTGCTAAAGCCTAACAGTGGAAGATCTGGCTAGATCCTCTCAACAGTACAAAGTGCAAGGTTGTTATTATCAATATCTCCTTTGATAATGCGGAAACTGAGTTCAGGGAGGTTACATTACAGGCACAACGAGATCTTTAATGTGGTTAGACACGGCAGTGAGTTAATCTCAGCACTCAGGAGACTAAAACCGGAGATCCATAGTTTACAGCCAGCCTGGGTGAGGGCCAGCCTGATCTAGGGAACTAAGACCTTGTCTCAGAAACCCAAAACAGACTAACAACCTTAAAACACGTCATATTGGGTATGGAGAGATGATCTGTCATACAAGCACAAGAAGGTGAGTTCTGATCCCAGCACCCAATGTAAAAAGTGTGGTGCGGTGACTGAGTCTGTTATCTCTGTATTGGGCAGCAGAGACGGGGATCCTGAGAGGTCACAGACCAGCTGATCCAGCCAGCATGAAGTCTGGTTCTTTTAGGAGACTAAGCATTTAAATGGGGTTTGTGAGCAACATGTTACAAACTGCTTAATGGTGCCACATAGACCTGCTGCATACTTGGAACTGGGACAGTGTGCAAGGCTTGCAGAGGCAGTGAACATGCCACCAGCATGTTGGACTGGGTGGAGCCAAAAGGCAAAGCAGCCTTGGCCCAGTCATACCAATGCTTAGCATTTTAAGAAGCTCTCCAGGACAGAAAAGGATTTCAGATACACAACAGGACAGATTCAGACATTAAAAAACAAAAAACAAAAAAAAACAAAAACAAAAACAAAACCTCTAAATGAGACACAGTATGTTTTAAAAATGTACATAAGCTTGGGAGAGAGAAGAAAAAGAGTAAAGAGACAGTAAGCATAATATAAAAGAGTAAAGAGAGTTATAGAGTAAAGGAATAAAGATAATAAAATAAATACTAAACTTGAAGAAAAAGTAATAGAGTATGAAAAATAAACCACGTAAAAATGGAATATACAGGGCTAGAGAGATGGCTCAGAGGTTGAGAGCATTGACTGCTCTTCCTGATGTTCAGAATTCGATTCCCAGCCACCGCATCGTGGCTCACAACCATCTGTAATGAAATCTGGTGCCCTCTTCTGGCGAGTAGGCATATATGCAGACAGAACACTATATACATAATAAATAAAAATCTTTATAAAAAAAATTGAATATACCCAGAAAGTCTGGATTGTGTATATTATTGTATTTTCTTTGAATTTTTTGACTGTAAAGGAACTAAGCACAGAGAGACATGTCATTGTATGAACTGCTAAGTTAAACCAAAATAAAGGTGTCTTGACTTCAAAATGTGGGTCTAAGGATATGTTGCTTTGGAAAATAAATTCTTTTGTTTCCACAGAAGATGAAAACCTATGGATTCCTTCAAGACTAATGTGGTTTGATGTACCAAGATCCCCCAAAAGGTTGCCATGAACACCCCCCCCCCAATTACTTTGCCCAACAAGAAGCAGGAAGCAGTTTGGAGAGAACTACTTCAAATTCCCAAATATTGTTTATAAATGTTTGTTTAGATTTAAAGGGTGATATGCTATAGAAATTTGCATTGGTATGGATCTTGGTTTATTGATGCGAATTTAAGATCAATTTTGCTATATGTATATATCTGCTCTTGATTAAGATATTGTGTTTATGTAGCTCATTTAAAATGTAATGTATAATTAAGAAATAATGGTTACTAGATAATCATCTATAATAGTCAAGCTTGTAGTCATGTTAGTTAGGTTTTATAGATGTACAGAGATATATTTCAGATGGATAGGCATTCTTCAAACCTTTCAAAGACTACAGGATATGAAATTTAAAATGTTTTAAGAATTTAGACTTTTCATGACAATGAGACATGTCTGCTCCTGGCAACACCAATTACTTCAAGAGGAAGATGGGTATTGAAGAGGCTTCTTATGGAGTTGGCTAACCATTTGGGCAAGAAATTGTTCTTACCTGGACTGCTTGATGTTATGTTGTATAAACTGGACATGCAGGACCCACAGAGAAATGACTACTGAACTTGCCTAAAGGTGAGGGAGTGCTTTGGTGTTCCTGCTTCATGAAAGAGACTGCCAGACATTCTGCAGAACATAGAAAAAAGTGACTGCCAAACTCCCAATATAGACAAAACTGTCTTTGAAATTTCCTGCTTCATGGAAAAGTCTGCCAGATACTATAAGCCTGTAAGCTGAAGATTGATGCTCCAATGTTACAAAAGAACTTTGGGTGACTCTCCGGGCAGTGAGAGGTCTCTGTCAATTTTAGAGTTTTAAAAGTTGCTTACAATGCACTTCCTGTTTACCTAGGTAATATTATATCCATCTGGGGTCTTTGATAGAGTTGAAGAATATAGATAGTTATAGTTTTTCTTAGTTATGATAAAAGATAAAGTAGATATAAATATTGTAACTATAATTCTTGTTCAATAATTGTTTTGTTATATGTAATTTTTCCGTGTTAAAGTTAAAACCTTCCCTTTTTTAACAGAAAAGGAGAAATGGTGTGGGAGATCCTTCTGTCTATATGTTGCTTTTATTGGTTAATGAATAAAGAAGTTGTTTTGGCCAGTGGCTTAGCAGAATAGAGTTAGATAGGAAAAACTAAACTGAATGCTGGGAGAAGAAGGCAGAGTCAGTGAGACACTACGTAGCCCCACCGGAGACAGATGCTGGAACTTTACCCAGTAAGCCACAGCCTTGTGGCGATACACAGTTTAATGGAGGTGGGTTACTTTAAGATATGATTTAGCCAGAAATATGCTTAAGCCATTGACTAAACAGTATTGCAAATAATATGGTTTCTGTGTGGTTATTTCAGGGCTGAACAGCCAGGAACAAACAAGTGGTCTCCTACAACCCCTTTCCTCCCTGTTGCCCTCATTCCTATGTCTTAACCCTGACTTTTAAACTTTTACAGAAGTTCCTCCTGCATGGAATCCCCCATCCCCCACACGGCAGGAAGCAAAAACAATACTTCTCCTATAATCACTCCAGCCTCCCAAAATGTTTAAATGGTACCCCCTCTGCCATTAGGAAGCTGCCAGACAGCACATGACATTCTCTATCCTTTATATATAAAGGTTCTGGATTAAAGGAGAACCCCACTCCAAAGCCAGGCCATAAAAGAGGCCCAAGGCTTCAAGAAACCTGCCACCCATGGAGTTCTAGAAAGTGGACAGCCTCCGTGACATCCTCAGAGTCCGGAAGTCACAGAAACAGGCACTCTGACTGCTTATCTCCCAACTTGTAGTTAAAAAAAAGTTAAATAAAATAAAACAAAAAAACCCCTACTTTCTTCCCTAGGGACACCAGGTCCTTCCACTCCCTACTTTCAGGCCCAGCATGGTGTGTTCTGTACGCTCTGATATTGAGCTACAGGGTTTAAGGAAACCAAACTCTCAGAGTAATCAAGGCTGCTGTTGAGGGTTTGTGGTTAAAAAAAAGTGATGCAAGGGTGGGGGAACTGGAGAGCCGGCTCGGCAGCTCAAACACTTGTTGCTCTCGCAGAGGCCACAGGTTCAGTTCCCAGCACACACAGTGGCTCGCAACTTACAGAGTTACCATCTGTAACTCCAGTTCCGGAAACCTGTTGCCTTGCTCTGACCTCTGTGTTCACCAGACACCCATGTGACACAAATGTATACCTACAGATAGACAAAACACTCATATACATAAAATAAACAAATCTAGAAATATTTTTTAAACTAGCAAGTGTGACGAGAGCTGTCGAGATGGCTCAATGGGTAAAGGTGCTGGCTTCCACGCCTGGCAGCCCGAGATTGATTTCTAGGCCCCCACATGGTGGAAGAAGATAATTGATTCTTGAAACTTGTCTTCTGGCCTCCACATGTGCACTCCGGCGGGTGAACCCGTACACACGCATGCACAAAGATGTAATTAAAAAGTGACCAATTGATAAAATTTCAGTTGCTCACAAGGAATTATATGACAAAATAGTATATTAAAATGTGGGTCATACCAGGAGTGCTTTGATATCAATTAAAAGTCACCAAACACAATTATTTCCATGAAACTATTTTGTCCATTTCTACCTAATTTATCTTTAACAAGATCACAAAGATCTGGTGGCGACCCATCTGGGATGTCACTGCCTTCCTGGGTCACCTCTGCAGTTCTCTATATTTATCTTGCCCCTTCACAAAGCACCGTTGGTGTTTGGAAAAATGGTTTTGTAAAAGTTGGTAAATTGCTAGGTAAAACCATTTTCTCGGATAATGGTGTGCCTGACACTTTAAACATCTGAGAACTCCCCAAGTGCTTAGATCTCAGGTGGAGGAGGTCAGATAATGTCCCTGGAGATGGCTCCTATTAGCTGGTCTTTGGGTGATGTAAAATACAAGACGAGGGTGGAGAGATGGGGCAGAAGCCGCAGAATCCTAAGCAGTCCTGCAGATTGCCGAGCCATGCATCCCTGCTGCTTTTGTCTATGCAGGGGGAGGAAATTGAATCTGCGAGGGAAACATCCAGGGCCTGTGAGGAGAATGTGACAGGCTCAAATTCTGCTTCTCAAACAATCCCTGGCTCAGATTTTAGCTCAGAAAGCTTTTGGAAGCTCTGATTTTAGCATTTTTGATTTGGGCACATTTAAATGTTAATGGGTGTCTTTTGTAAGTCACTAAACTCATTTGGAAACAGTCGTAGGCTGTTTTGAATATGGTTTTTTTTTAATTAGTCTGGAATGTGCTTCCTCTTTTATGTATTTTTTAAAAATACCTGTAGAGTAAATATTAATGATTTTATTAATAATCACGCTGCTATTTTCAGTGTGTGAGGGACTGTGTTGAGTTGCTGGTGTATGTTAAGCAGCTCTTGCTGACCCTGGAACTGAACCTCAGAGAATCTGAACACAGAGGCCAGCTGCACAGGTCCACTGTGGGTGGCCCATTCCCTTAAACCTTCATAGACCACACTGCTACACTGGGCACAACTCTGTGTGTCTGTCTGTCTGCCTGTCTGTTTTTCTGTGCATCTCTCTGTGTGAGACTCTATATGTATGTCTATGTGTCTGTGCATATCTGTCTGTACATGTCTGACTCTGTGTGTATGTCTTATGTGTCTGTGTCTCTGTACATCTGTCTGTCTGTGTCTTTATATGTGTCTATGTGTATGTCTGTGTGTGTTTGTATGTGTGTGTCTGTGTTATGTTTAACTACCACATTTTAATACATTCAGCATAGACATTCTACATTTATTATAGCACCTGCACATGGAAAACTAATTGATACTGTCTTTTGAAAAGGTGAGTTCCCCAAGACTCTTGTTTGTGGCTCCTATGTCCTCATATAAACCAACAACTCATATTTATCCATTTTTCTTAGCTTCAGTATTACTTTTAGCATGTTTCTCTGCATTCTGGGAGTGTCTCAAGGTTATTGTCCACAGTACTCCTCACAGTGACCTGGACCTTTCTTTGTATGTAGCTGGGCCGATTCTATTTCAGGAGAAGCTGGTTTTGTTCTAGGGCTGGTGGCTTTCCTGTAACATGTCCTTGTCATTCATTTCCCTTTTCTTCTCCTCCTGAGCCTTTCTTTACCCTGCTCCTACTTTATGACTATACACTTTGGGTCCCTGGAGACTCTCACTCTACAATCTCCTAATGCCAAATGAAGCTGGGTGGTGGAGGCGCACAATTTTAATCCCAGCACTTGGAAGGCAGAGACTGGGAGATCTCTGTGAGTTCGAGGCCAGCCTGGTCTACAGAGTGAGTTTCAGGACAGCCAGGGCTGCTCAAAGAAACCCTGTCTCAAAAAACAAACAAACAAACAAACAAACAAAAATCCCAAACAAATAAAAGAAAACAAAAATCTAAATTATGGGCCTTCCATACCCAAGAGTATTTAGGTATTACAAACTAGATTTGATTTAAAAAAAAAAAAAAAAAAAGTGTGAGTGTTTTGCCGGCATATATGTCTGCACCACTTGAGTGTGGGGGCTGAGTGCTCCCCAAGTCAGTAGAGTGCTCCAGGTCCCTTGAAACTGGAGTGTAGTTAGTTATGAGTCACCATGTGAATGTGGAAACTGAACCCTGGTCCTCTGCAAGAGCAGCCAATGCTCCTAACCACTGAGCCATCTCTGCAGTCCTGACAAACAGGAATTCTGCTGAATAAATTATTAACAAGATCTATACACAAAGCAAGAGCCCAAACTTTCTGAGGAGTTTAGGTTCCTTTTGCTAAACACATTTGGTTGCCTCATTTTCTTATTAATGATTTATGGATTTCTGTTTTCTCTCATTTTGTCCTGTTAGAACTGGCCAGAATATATTCTATACTATTATTTATCTTTTTCTCCCAAAGGAACAGCTTTTAAAGGCCCTTATCAGTTCTGCTGAAGGTCTGCTGACTAACTAATTAACTTCTGCTTTTTACCACCCTTGGTTTCTTCTCCCCATTTGATGTTGTTTATTGAACTTACTGAATGGAACTGGTAACCCATTCACTTTTGTTCTGTTTATTAATAACATAATGTAGGGATACTGATTTCCCATTTGGTTTTTAAAAAGCTTCAAGGCCTGCTGTGGGGTAATGCTATTGTACACTGTAAAGATTTGTCACTCATACTGGTTTAGTAAAATGCTGATTGGCCAGTAGCCAGGCAGGAAGTATAGGTGGGGCAGCCAGACTAAGAGAATTTGGGGAAGAGGAAAGGCAGTCTCAGTCACCAGGCAGACACAGAGGAAGCAAGAAGAAAATGTCTCACTGAGAAAAGGTACCAAAACATGTAACTAAACAAAGACAACAATTATGGGTTAATTTAAGTTGCAAGAGCTAGTAAATAATAAGCCTAAGCTAATAGGCCAAACAGTTTATAATTAATATAAGCCTCTGTGTGTTTCCTCGGGACTGAACAGCTGAGGGACTAGACAGGACAGAAACTCCATCTACAGGGGCCCATTCCACAAAATATTGTTATACAATCATTTCGCTGTTCTAACTGAAATTTGGATTTTTCTCTTTGACCCAAGAGTTAGTTATGCAGTACTTATTTATTTATTTGATTATTTCTGAGACAGGCTCTCTCACTATGTCACCCTGGCTGTCGTAGAACTCACTATGTAGACAAGCCTGACTTCAAACTCACAGAGATTCACCTGCCTCTGCCTCCTAAGTGTTGGGATTGTGCCCTACCAGGCTCTGATAGTCATGTAGTATTTTTAAATTTTCTCTGTGTTAAAATGAGTTATAAGCTAGTCAGGGCTACATAAAAGAGGCTCTCTTTTAAAAAATTAGTTCCTGAGTGTTAGGGTATTTTATCATTACTTTAGTATTGTATGTGATTGTACACAGTGTGAATATTGTATAATATTTGTTATATGTAGGACAAGAGATAAGATATATTCCTTATGTAGAAAGCAAAGTCTTAAGTACTGATTTTATTTCATCTTTTTAGAAGTGTGTTTTATCATTTATTTTTTTTTAAATATTTATTTATTTATTATATATACTATATTCTGTCTGTGTGTGTGCCTGAAGGCCAGAAGAGGGCACCAGACCTCATTACAGATGGTTGTGAGCCACCATGTGGTTGCCGGGAATTGAACTCAGGACCTTTGGAAGAGCAGGCAATGCTCTTAACCACTGAGCCATCTCTCCAGCCCGTGTTTTATCATTTAATTGTGTGTGTTTGTGTGTGTATTGGTTTATGCACATGTGAGTGCAGTGCCATCAGAGGCCAGAAGAGGGCACTGGATCCCCTGCAGCTGGACTTAGAGTTGCATGTGAGCTGTCAGATGTGAATGCTGGGAATGGAACTTGTGTCCTCTCCAGCCCCTTGGATACCAACACCGGTTTCATTATTCATCTTGTTCTATCATAATTAGTAGATTATCTAAACTTTCAAAGATGGGGAGATGGTTATTAAAATTTTCTGATTTCCACATATGATTTCACTTTTAGGTCAATGTTGTGAAATGTTCTTTTTATCTGCACTTGGTGATGTATCGTGTACCTGTCCTTTTAAATGCAACCTTTTTTATAGTTGTTTCAGGTTACATCCATACAGTTTGCAATTGATATAAACCTACGTGTGTTTCTTTAGGACTGAATGGCTGCGGGACTGGGCAGAGCAGAAACTTCCATTTATACATAGCATTATCCATGACAGATATCCCAGATGTTCATCAGCTGATGAATGACAGGCAGTATATCCATAATGTGGAATATTATGTAATGTGAAGGGAAATGGTGTGCTGAGAAAATCTGTAACAGGCATGAGGGACTCACTGTCTTAGACTCTTTTCTTCCGCTGTAACAAAACACCATGACCAAGGCAGCTTATAAAAGCTGCCAGGGTGTCCTGGCTCCTGAGGGTTAGAGTCCATGACCATCATGGTGGAACCCTAGCAGCAGGCAGGCAGGCATCATGCTGCATCAGTAGCCGAGAGCTTACATATTGAAACAACAACCACAAGGAAGAGAGAGAGCCAGCTGGGAAAATGTGAGCCAACAAGACCACACCTCCTAATCTTTCCCAAACAGTTCCAAACTAGGACCAAGCATTCAAACATAAGAGCCTTTGGTGGCCGTTTTCATTTAAACCACAGCATGAACCTTAAAGCCATGCTGACAAACTAATGAAAAAGTCACAAAAGCCACATGGTGCATGATTACATACACACACACACACACACACACACACACACACACACATACACACACACACACACACACACATACACACACACACACACACACACACACACACACACACACAAAGTGGAGAGTGACAGGAAAGAGACCAGTGGTGGTCTCAGATGCATCTGGGGGTAGAGAGAGGTGACCTTGACTGAAAGTGGATTTTCTGTCTTTTTTTATTTAAAGATTTACTCCATTTTGATTTATGTGTATGTGCTTACATATACAGGTGCTCCTGGAAGGCGGAAGATGGAGACAGATCCTCTGGAGCTGGAGTTACAGGCAGCTGTGACCTAACGTAGGCGCTCAGAACCATACTCCAGTCGTCTGCAAGGGCCGTAAGCACCCTTAACTGCTGAGACATCAAAATGAGGTTGTGGTGATGGACACAATGCTATGAATGTCAAAACCGAAGTGTACACTTCAAATAGATGAATTTTATGGTATATAAATTATACATCTATGAAACTGATTAAATAAAACCAACACTAACGCCATACAGGGACGGCCCCATAGCTAATCCACATGGAAATGGAGACAGACTAGTCACTGTGATCATGGACTTAAGTCTGTGACAACAGCAAGAGGCTACCGTGAACACTGAGGGAATCATGGCTACAGATGCCGTGTGATGGGTAAACCCAGAAGCACACAGAGTCTGTGTCTCCTCAGCCCTGTTCTAGAGAACACCATGCAGAGTTTGTATTTTGATCCCAATCTTTACTCCTGCCATCAAAATCAAGACTCGAAGGAGGAAGCCTTTGTACTGACCCTGCTGAAACCAGGGTGGGGGAGGGGACTGGACTTTCTTCCTCTGTATGAGGACATCAGACTGAAGCACTGGACCCTGTAACCTAAGACACACACACACACACACGTACTCATACTGACACAGACACTCACACATGCACTCACACATTTAGACACGCACTCACTCACACACATGTACTCATACAAGCACTCATACACACACACTCACACACACACACTCACACACACACATCATCTTGGGGAGGCTTTTGAGAAAAACATTTCTTCTATATTGTCTATTATTCGATCTGCACATTTGTGCCTAATTTGTACACACTCTCCCTAAATGAGTTTACTTAGCATCCTGACAGTCTAACTTTCCTGTAGAGAACATGGTCTCACTATGCTGGAATCCTCCCGTCCTTGAAACAATTCATTACCTGAGAAACCGTTTGGGTCACTGCCGGCTGAGTCTTTCTTGATTCCTATTTTTTAGAGGGTGAATTTTGGTAATCCTTGTGTTTTTCTGAAACACAATTTTATCCAGTTTCATTAATATGTATCTAAGGATATCAAAGAGCCCATGAACCATCTTTTAATGTACCATGATCTCTCATTAAGTCTCATGTGTAATTTTTTGTTTTTGATCTCCCTTTTTTGCTCCTCTTCCTCCTTCTCCTCCTCCTCCTTTTCTTCCTCCTTCTCCTCTTCCTCCTCCTGTTCTTCCTCCTTCTTCTCCTCTTCCTCCTATTTTTTTCATTTCCTCCACCTCTTTCTTCTTGGTTTGACTTATAATATTTTTTTTTCTGAGAATCCAATTTTCTGGTTGGAAACTCCCTATGCAGACCGGGCTGGCCTTAATCTTGTAGCAATTCCCCTACCTCTGCCTCCTGAATGCTGAGATTACAGGCCTGCACCCCTACACCTGGCTTTATTTGTAAGTGATTTTATGTGCCAATTTTTAAATCAATTTCCTCCTTTTCCTGTAATGCGTTGCTTTCTGTTTTATTTTTATTATTTTCATATGTTCTTGTTACTCTTTATGTTTTCTCTTAACTTCCACAGCACACTTAAAATTATTTCCTTGTTAATATCTGACTCGCCTTCACACTTTCCCAGGAAATCAGCTTTGACTGTCTTTCATTAGTCTCCAAATAGTGTCATTTATTATTACTAATTTCTAGAGTGAAATTAGTTGGAAGTGATTCCAACTTCAGTTTTTCTTATTGGCCCAAAAGTGGTGTCAGAGAAAAATTCATAGTTTTTTTTTTTCCCTCTTATCATGACTTTTTGAGATATTTTAATTACACTGTTAAACTTGATGATGCTTGCTGGTTTATAATAAATGCTATTTATCATGCTAGAAAGACTTAGCTCTAGTCCCAGCAGGAAAATAGAACCCTGAAAAGATGGAATGAAATGGAATTGAGTGAGAAAAGCCAGGGAGAAGATGAAGGCTGGGCTATGGAGTCGTGAAAAGATGGGCGGCAGCCAGGAACAGCAACAGTGGATCTGCTGCTCCCCAGGGGCCCGTGGGGCCGTTCGAGCAGAAGGATCGCCGGGATGTGAAAGTCAGACTTGCTGGGACTGCCTGCAGGAGTTGAGCCTGGATAGAGAACCCTGAAAGGTCTGAAGAAGGAGCGAGGGAGGGAGGATGGCATGGAGTGGGGGAGAGGGTCAAAAATAATTACTCCAAGCCTTTTCCAAAGTTAGGCTTGGTGTGTGTGTGTGTGTGTGTGTGCGTGTGTGTGCGTGTGTGTGCGTGTGTGTGTGCGTGCGTGCGTGCGTGCGTGTGTGTGTGTGTGTGTGTGTGTATGTGTATTTACCATTCCAGTGTTGAGGTGGGGACTAGCAGGTCCTGGGAACTCCCCAGCTAGCCAGCCTGGCCAAAATAGCAAGCTTCAAGTTTAGTAAGAGATTTGTCTCAGAGAACAAAAGTGAAGAGCAGTAAAGACAGGTAACCTAAACTTTCCTCTGGCCTCCACATGCACATGTAACACGCACACACACACACACAAGCACGCATGCACACTGCCAATCCCTTTCTACATTCCTGCCTTCTGCCCACAGCCAATGGCACAGTCTGAAGGCAGAGGATTTAAGAATCCAGCAGAGGCCACACGAATACAGAGCTCAGAAATCTGAGAGCCAAACATGAGACCAGCAGATCCTCAAATGCATAACAGCTTTCTTTCCCTGTTAAAACACTGGAATAGGGGGCTGGAGAGATGGCTCAGTGGTTAAGAGCATTGCCTGCTCTTCCAAAGGTCCTGAGTTCAATTCCCAGCAACCACATGGTGGCTCACAACCATCTGTAATGAGGTCTGGTGCCCTCTTCTGGCCTGCAGGCATACACACAGACAGAATATTGTATACATAATAAATAAATAAATATTTTTTAAAAAACACTGAAATAGATGAAGCATCTTCATGCTTGGTGGGGTGCCCTGGGGGATTTGGGGCAGTCAGTGGGGGGTTTGGGGCAGTCTGTTCTCTTCTTCCACCCCGTGGGTCCAGGGTACGGAAACCTGGTTGTCATTTTCAGAGCTGGTGGCAAGTACCTTTGCCAGGAGAGCCATCTCATGGCCCTAAGTCTGGTTAATTTTGAGAACTATTATTTTTGGACGGTAATTGTTATAGTTTTGTATCAGGGTTGAATTTGCTTTGTGAAATAGGTTTGAAATCTTCACGTATTTTTGTTCTGAAATAATTGACCTGGTGGGAATAATCATTCCTCAAAAGTTAAAGAAGAAACGACTCCATGATATTCTTGATTCTTTTCTCTCAGGTAACTCTCAGGCCACATTCCACAGGCTTGGCTTAGACAATTTTTTCCTCTACATTTTGAGCCAATTTTAGTCATTTGTAATATTCTCAGAAATGGCAGGTTTCCTGAACACCCCTTTTCTCCCGGCAGATCCACGTTTAATTCCCTCAAGCTTGGGAGGTAAGGCTTTTGGAACAAGGTCACTGGTGGCTGCTGTGGGGCAGAGACTGGAAGGCTTGGCTGAAATATTACTAGAGCTTCATCAGAGGCTTCATCCAGCAGGTCCAAGCGTTTAACTTCCTCTGCAGCCCGGGGCCACCACACCCCGTGGAACTGGCATGACTAGCCAGAAGCGACCTTCCTGGTGATTCACCAAGCGTCTGCTTAACCTCAGCACCTGCTTCCCCTGGACACTGACCTCTGGGAACTGTCGCTGTGATTTAGCCCTCTGAGGTAGCAGAAGCAGCCAGCCAGTATGTGAGGTGGAGGGAGAGGGAGGAAGGAGCGGGTGCAAGCAGGAGCCAGCCTGCTGTATGAAGGAGGCCTTCCTGGGAAAGGCTTCTCTTCAGCCCCTGCTCTGCCACTTTGCGTGTGGCCTTGTGAATGGCCTCCTGGGCGGCAGTTACAGGCGACACAAGAGGCTCTGAGGCCATTCTGGATTTATGCTTCCGCCACCAAATTCCCTGAGGAGCAAGGCTCAACCTGGTCATCTGTTGCCGTGGGCTCTCTGTCTAAAGAGAAAGCATCGCAACTGTGTGAGAGATTGTGTCTGAGGCCCAACTCAGGAGAGATCTGCGCAGCAAGTTCCCATGCTCCCAGAGTTCTCCCTCAGTGGCTGCAGGTGCAGATTCTTGACCTGGAGAAATAGCACATCTGCTTGGTGAGGTCTGACGAGAACAGAGATGACAGCCAGAGTTGCTGTGGCTGGGTGGGGGGAGTTGCAACTGGCAGACAAGGAGCGCAGTGATGGCCCTCGGTGACAGGTCAGGAATTCTGTTGACCTCTTGGGGGGGGGGTTGTGCGCGCGCATACGTGCGCATGTGCACCCGTGTGCATTCAGAGGCTGCTCTGGTCTGTCGCTCATCCACCTTCAGACAGGGTCTCTCCCTGAACCAGGGACTAGGCTGGCAGCCGACAGTCCCCGCCAACCCTCCTGTCTCCACCCTCTAAGTGCTGAGTTCCAGGCAGATGTAGGGTCACACCCAGCTTTTTACATGTGTGTTGGGGATTCAGGCTCAGGTACTCATGCTTGCACAGCCAACATGCTTACCCACTGAGCCGTCTCGCAGCCATGAGACTGACTAGCTCGTTAAGCGCACTCTGTCCTCTAAGAGACAGCATGGCTTACCCTTTGGAAATGCTACTGGATTGTGAACTTACTCATGTGGTGTACCAGACATTGGCTCCTAACAGAATTGTGAGGAAGTTCTTGACACAGATGTGAGAACACGTCCAGCACCATCTACATGTGCACCCAGAACACAGGGAAGCCTCAGCGTTGAAAACATGCCCAGCTCCTAGGACAGATGCATCATGACAGGGAGCTCTGACCACAGTTCTCATCTAAAGATAGGACCAAAAGTTCTGTTTGCTATGCTCTCTGTGCAAAAGGAAAACCCTCTGAACTCATCACACACACGCACGCATGCACATACACACGCACACACATGCATACACACGCACATACACATGCACACACACGCACATACACATGCACACGCACACACATACACACACACCAGGAGTAAGACGTTATACCACAGTTGGAGTGCCACGACAAGTCCCATGTACACAGTCCTCAGGGGTTAATGCCAAATTGATTTATAGTGGATTGGGATATTGTTTCTAATACATAGAAATTCATGCATGAGGACCAGTTCACATCTATCTCAGGAGCATCAATGTAACTGCAAAAGATGCAGCCTGTCCGTGTAGCTGCCACTACATATGAGAACTTGAATGAGTTTTATGACCTAGTGTTGACCCCACTGGTACAGATGTTCTAATGTTCCCCACCACAAAGGGTGTGCTCTTGCTCATCTGTCTGTCTGTCTGTCTAACCTGTGTGTGCACATATGTGTGTTCATGGAAGCCAGAGAACTATCTTGAGTGTCACATTCCTCAGATTCCATCTTCCTTACTCTTTGGACACAGGGTCTTTCACTGGTGTGGAGTTTGTGGGCAGGCTCTGCTGCTGACAGCAAGCCTTGGGGACAGCCTATCTCTGCTGTCCCAGCTCTGTGACCACGCCCAGCACAGGTTCCAGGGACTGAATGTAGGACCTCATGCTTACCTTGCGTGACTGTCCTGCCTCCCCATCCCAAGAGCTCTGAACACCCAAATCTGAGAATCCTGGCAGACCAGCAACTGTAAAGCACACTTGAATATCTTTCCATGTCCTGTTGTGGAATCTATTCTAAACAATAAGATGAGAGTTTAAAATTTTCATCATAAATTAGTATTACGCATCACTATTTTTACTGCTCCTTTGCAAAGAAAGAGACATGAGGAAGGCACGGTGACAGGGAAGGAAAGAGGGAGGGAGGAAGGGAGGGAGGGAGGGAGGGAAGCAGAGAGGGAAACTTCTAGCATCAGCAAGGAGGGTAAAGCAGAGGAAAGACCTCCTTCTTGAGATCAAGAGCTAAACCAAAATCATCACCTGAAGGGCGTTTACTGTCAAAGACGTTAGCAAGAAGAACACTGCCTTCAGAGGGTGAAGAAGAGATGGGAAACCTTCAAATAAAAAAAAACAAGCCATGGTATTGAAAGAGGCCGGCCAAGGTCATAAGGGAATCCAGCTACGGTGATCTGGTCATGGGTAATCTTCATTGGAAAGCCAACTGGATTTGGAATCACCTAGAAGACACACCACTTGGAACATCTGTGAAGATACTCCCACACTTGGTGTGTCTGTGAAGATATTCCCACACTTGGTGTGTCTCTATAGATACCCTACACTTGGTGTGTCTGTGGAGATATTCCACACTCAGTGTGTCTGTGAAGATATTCCCACACTTGGTGTGTCTGTGAAGATAGTCTGTGAAGATATTCCCACACTCGGTATGTCTGTGAAGATATTCCACACTCAGTGTGTCTGTGAAGATATTCCCACACTTGGTGTGTCTGTGAAGATATTCCACACTTAATGTGTCTGTGAAGATAGTCTGTGAAGATATTCCCACACTCGGTGTGTCTGTGAAGATATTCCACACTCAGTATGTCTGTGAAGATAGTCTGTAAAGATATTCCCACACTCGGTGTGTCTGTGAAGATAGTCTGTAAAGATATTCCCACACTCGGTGTGTCTGTGAAGATATTCTCACACTCGGTGTGTCTGTGAAGATATTCCCACAGAGCCTAGCTGAGTGAAGACCCACCCTGGGTATGAGTGGTTCTTCCTATGGGTCCTGGACCACACTAGGGTAAATGTAGCTAAGGGGCAGCTCCATCTCTCTGTGCTCCCTCTGCTTCTATGTGCAGGCTCCTGCACCATGTCTCCCTTCCTCACGAACTCTGAGCCAAATCAACCCATCCTTCCTTAAGCTGCCTTTGTCAGGTGTTTGGTCCCAGTAATGAAAGGGAGAGCTAACACGTCAATATTTACCAGTCGGACGCATTTATGACTTAAGGGATATTCATTCAAACAATGATATTTAGATGAAGGCAATCATGAAAAATGTATGCGAATGTCTTTTATTCACCCAAGCCACAGAAAAACAATAGCTTCAGAGCCCCGGGACTGGCATTTTGGTAAGGTGCTTGAAATATCCTGCTATTTGCATATGAAAACCACCCGCTTTCTCAATTCCAAATGGTAACACCTGCCTGTGAATGAAGTTAGGAACCCAGCGATTTGTCTAAGGGGCTCAACGGTTTAATGCATTTGGCCATGGAGATTATAGCTGCTGCAGAATGGGGGCAAGAGCTTGCTGGGGGAAAAGAGAGAGAGAGAGAAAAGTCTTCATTGAGCATTCTGCTCAAGCAAGACCCATTATCCAGGGAGTGGATGATCCAGTTTGGGGATTTTTCATGCCTCTGGCTTCTCCTCCCTTCTCCTCTCTACCCTTTGGCCACATTATAGATCAAATTAGCATGTCTTTGAGGGGATAGAAGGGGAAGGGACAGGTAAAATTTGAATTGGTCAATTTCGGAGCTTGTTCGTGGCTCTAATACATGCGATCAGAACCAAAGGCTGACATAGAGCTTTGAATTATCAGTGGATTATATTTAATCTGTAAAGACTTCCCCTCCATTACTGAAGGAACAAGAACCCACTGCCTGTCACATGGATGTCAGGGTTTGGTCAGAATCTCAAGCATGTACATGTTAGAATCTGGAGCTTCTCAATGGTCATCAGGGGGTGAGTGATGAATAGGTCAGGGCTTCTTGTGACTTTGGGGAGAGCTGAGGGAAGAGAAGGACCTTTTGTTTCTGAGGTTTCTGGTGGTAGCCTCCCATACTTGTGCCAGGATGGATCCAGCGGAGTATATAGAAGCCACACTCAGTGAGCATTTATGCCCTGCAGCTGGGCTGCCCGCAGCCTCCTCTCTTTACTGTCTGAAGAGGTAGCTCCAGTTTGGCTTCATAGAAACATCTGAGGTTCACATCCAGGCCTGAAACACAGAAGTGGGGGTTACATTTGAATCTGTAAAAGTTGCATTGTGGGGAGGCTTACATCTAGATCTCTTAAGAGAGGGGTTACATGTGTATCTCAAATATTGAGGGTGGAAGTTACATCCAGGTCTCTTAACCTTGGTGGGGCAGGATGGGCAGGTACTACATCTGGTCTTGAACACTGGGAATAGACATCCAGATCTTCTGCTAACACCACGACTTTCCATCCTGATGATTGACATCCAGGGTGGTACCAGGAACACCCTCCACCCAGGCTTCATCCATCCTCCCTGGCTCCCTCCCAGGCTCCTCCTTGTTGCTTGGGGCAACTCAGCAGCTGAACCCACAGTTTAGCACCCTCTGGGAATGGGAACCCCCAAGAAACAGCGGGAGGCAGCCATGGCCTTTAGAGGGGTCAAGGACAACTGTGGGGTGGGGGAGTGCCTTATCCACCCAGAGGCCCACTCTCCCTGTGAAGGATGCACAAAGCCCCCCACCCCAGAGTGCGGGTTGAGGTTTTCCTTGGCAGAGCCCGTCTCTCTCTCCGAGGGCAGCTGGCTGTGCAGCGTAGACACAGCAGCTCTGGATGTGTTCAGGGAACCAGGCTGGAGCTGGCGAGATGGATTTTCTCTGCTCTGTGCGGTTTCCAGTGTGTCAGGAAAACAAACTGGGCGACAGCTGCTCGGCGCGCGCGTGGACCCCTCCCCGTCGTTCCTCCCATAGTAGAAAAGGTTTCTGTGCTTGTGTGGACCCCTCCCCCGTCGTTCCTTCCTCCCAGAGTGGAGAAAAAATGTGTCTGGTTCCTGACTCCGGAGGCAGCCTAGACAGGGGGAACACTTCCAGGCCGCACAAGCCGCGACCATCTGATGCTATTGTGTGTGTGTCGAGGGTGGAGGCTGCCTCTGCTTCCTGCTTCCTGGTCCTTGGCTGCCCCTCCTCCATCCAGTCCCCTTTCTCAAGTAACTGCCTGCAGGAAGCTTCTTGAAGAGGGGCCTCGGCAGTGGGTGACTTCTCAACACCCTGCTGAAATGCAGGAATCTGGCTGACACGAATCTGCTGCAAGTCACCGGCTGTGGCCACGCCAGGGGGTGGGGGCGGGGCTCAACACTCCTTTCTCCCTCTTTCCTCCCCGTCCCCTGTGTGTTTTCTGTAGCAGCAGATTGTAGACCAAGGCTTGCTCCTTCCAGGCCTGGAAGAAGCGCTCACAGGGGACCTGGCCTTGAGGTTTGCAGCCAGCGGGGCTCCCTGGCCTCCCTCTGCTTCCAAACCTGTCTGTATGTAGGCAAGCAGCCTGGAGTGAGCAGTGGCCACCATAACTGGGAATCACTCCCGCTTCCGTGCCCTCCCCTCAAGGACCCTCACGCTGCAGATCAACAACCCCTTCCTCCTTGTCTTGGTTACTTTCTGCTGCTCTGACCAAATTCTGACTAGAGTGAATTGCCATGGGGTTATTTTGGCTCCCAATTTGAGGATGCAGTCCTTCATGGTAGGATGGGAGCGTGAGGTAGCTGGTCACAGGGTGTCTTCAGTCAGGAAGGAGGGGGTGGGGGCTCAGCTCTCTTTCTCCTTTGTGTTTACTGGGGATCCCAGCCTCTGGGATGGCACCTCCCAAATTTAGGGTGGATCTTCTCACTTCTAATCTAGAAACTTCTTCTTTACCGCTGTTCAGAGAAGTTTGCTCGAAGGTGGTTCTAGACCCCGTCAGATCCACAATCAGTACGAGACATTGCACACCGTCAGGTTGCTTTTTGTCAGCCGTTTGACATAGTGGTGAGAAAAGTAGCCATGGCAGGCTGCTTCTCAGGAGAGGCGGGTGTAACGATTTGCGGCACGGGGTGGGACCGCAGATCTCAAGGCGGGGAACAAACGGCACGAGGTGGGACCGCAGATCTCGTGGCGGGAAACAAACGCACCAGACAGAGCTACACGGGAAAGAAGCTTTTGAGGAAGGGAGGGGAGTGAGGGGGACAGAGAAAAGAGAGAGAGAAAGAAAGAGGGACCGCAAAAAGAGAGCAGGAGTGGGCGGAGCTTGACTCTTAAAGGACCTCTGCACCTGCATACAGAGTCAGGGTACTGCTACCTATGCATGCAGGGGAGGCCACTCTGCCTCTGCCGGGTTCCTAAGGGGCGGGGCCAGGTTTACATTCACCTGGGTGATAACACAAAGAGGAAAATGTGTCCACAAGGATAAAGGAGCAAAAGCGGGATTGGTCAGAGTGGGCTTACACCAGGCGGTGCCCATCACATCCCTAACCCCCTGACAAAGCCCACAGGCAGCCTCTGTGCAGGCTGAGGGAGGTGAGAGCTCAGACTTAGTCAGCTCCAGACTCCCCCTCAGATTCACGTGTCTGAGACATTGTTGCACCTCGGTGTTCCTAGTGGCTGCCCCTCCACCACCGGGCTATCCCTGACATGTTTGAAGAGTCACACTTCTGAGGAGCTGTGGGGAGTTCCTGTTTGCTTTCACTCAGTGTCTACTTTGTGTCAAGCATCGTGTCAGACAGTTGCAGTCTTATTGGCTCCATTTCTGTTACAGTCAGCTAATGCAGATCTCCACAGACTAGCATGTAAAAAAGCAATTATATATGCATGTGAATGTAGATAGATGAGCATGAATATTCATAGATAAGCAAATACCCCATCTCTACACTGTACCAACCCTGGATACTTTACCAGCAGAAAGCCTCGAATACAACTCAATTCTACTGCTTTTGCCTGAGAAAGAGCCGGCTGGCAGAAGCCTCGTGTGAAGTTCTAGTCAGGGTGTCAGTCAGGTCCCCCATCCTAAGAACGCTGTTGGAAGAGAACGCACGGTGAACACGATACACCCACCCGCATCTTCTGGCTCCTAGGCCTTGAGTCTAAAGCAGTGGTTCTCAACCTTCCTAATGATGTGACCCTTTAATACAGTTTCTCATGTCATGGTGACCCCCCCACCATAAAATTATTCTTGCTGCTACTTCATAACTATAATTTTGCTACTGTTACGAATCATAATGTAAATATCTGATATGCAGGATATCTGATATGTGACCCATGTGAAAGGGTTGTTAAACACACACACACACACCATAGGGTCATGGTCCAGAGGTCTTACTTACTGGTCTATGGAATCCAGGTTCTTACTTAGCTAAGGCTCAGTGACGCTCAGTCATTGGCCCAACCATAGCTTACCAGTGGCTTTCCATTATCCCACATGGCAACAAGGGCAAGAAGCCTTAGCAGTATCACCTAGGCTCCTACAGAAACAGGGAACAAGAATGTGAGGGAAAGTAATTATTAAAAAGGTAGCTTAAGAGGCTGAGGCAGGAAACTCTCAAGTCCAAGGCCAGCAGTCTGAGACGATGCACAGCCTTTGAAATGAGCCTGAACGATAGAAGGAAACATAGAGGAGAAAGAGAAAGATTTCAGAGCCCCAGAGTGTGTTGGTAGAGGGGTAGATATGGCAGCAAAGTGGAGCAACAATACACAGTCCGTCAATAAGCAGGGTAGCCCTAGGTACCCAGAGCTTCCAGAACACTCTGGAACACAGTGTGGACTGGATTAAGTCTACACATACACGGAGCTGCCTGGAAGGCTCCTGGAGCCTTCAGCTTCAGGGTTCCCAAGGGAGGCTGCTACTGCATCGCTGAGAACAACCGTGAAGAGTGTCCTTCCACTCAGGGACAAGAAGTTGGGCTTTATCTGCCGACTCTCACCTCGCACCTGCTGAAAACTGCTGATGGACGCGCCGCTCCTTGATTCCTGGATGCCAGCCTGGTGGGGCCCTGCAGAGAGAATGCCCACACCCGAGGAGTGGAGAGCCTGTCAGAGAAGATGGGAGCTGAGGTTGCTGGGACCCTTAAAGGAATGTTGTACCCCTATATCAACAAGAAAGAAAAAGAAAGCCGACATTAAAACAATTAGCACAAAAAAAAAAAAAAGGCAAGAATCTCAGTTGCTCTTGCCCTCACCACTGAACAATCTCGGGTGGCTCTCCTGCCCTCTCTGGGCAGCTGTTGGCTGTCTTGAAAACCCCGTACTGCCATGCCCATGAAGCCCTGCATTCTGGCAATTTTATCCAAATCACTGCACGAGGCCCTTAGAAGTTGCTTTTGCTATAGAGCACTGACTCCTGGCCTGACCAGAGGAGACTGCGAGAAGGACAAGGATCTGGCAATTGTGTCTTGGTTCTGTGTCTGTCTCCTCTGCTTTGGCTCAAAGCTCTGCTTGACTCAGCATAGGAACACCTGTGTCTGTTCACCTAATGTACCTCAGCCCCCTCAGGATGAAGGAACAAGGATAGTCATTATCCTAACCCTATATCCCCCTGGGTCTAGAAACAGCAGCGCCAGGCAGAACAGAACTGCCAGGGAGGGCAGCTATCCAGGCGTCAAAGCTAAGGTCACACCTGGATGATCAGCTTGTCTCAGAGCCACAACTGGCATAGTGATCATCAGGGACACCCCTGGACCAGGGCTGTTTACCCCTCTCTCTTCTTCCTTGACTTAAATCTTATGTTAGTACACTGAAGATGGACCTGGGGTTGGCTGGACCTTTGTGTCTGTGCCCCCGACACAATCACACTGCTCGAATCCCAATTCTACTTCCCTGTCACTTTTCCCTTTAATTGGCGAAGTGACACAGCTTAGCTCCCTGGGGCTGCCAGAACCCAGGCATTTACCCTGAGGATGCAGCTATATTACATTAATCATGGCCTTGCAAGTAGCTCCCAGCAGAACTCTGAGAAAGTAGCCCTGTGCGACTTTGCCACCCTGTCCAGTCTTCCCAAGCAAGGCTACATGGCTAAGGCAGTTTCTGTCTCTGTGTTTTTGTACTCCTTGGGAGGGCATCCCATGTGGCCCTTGGGCTGCTGTTCCAAGGCAGCTGGCTCACTGCCTTCCTTTTCTTCTTTGGCAGGTGGATCAAGCATTAATGAGGTACTTAATCTCAATCAAAGAAGACTGTAAGAATAAGTATTTTCTTTTAATGGGTTATACAGCTAAAATAATAAGCTGCCTATCTTATCACTTGGGATAAAATGATTCATGGGGCAGAGTGCGCTGTCCTCCTACCTCCTTCCCCGAAAAAAAAAAAAAAAAAAGAAGATGATTTAAACCACTTTGAAATTAATCTTTATAGTTGTAAATGATGCTCAGAAGCACGCAGACCAGTGTGGCAGCTAGAAAAGCCACCAGGAACAGGGCTCCCCTGGGTCACCACTCCACTCCTATATAATATGGCATAATATGGCTCTTATCTTCAAGGTCTGGAATTTGTCCTCATGGTACAAGATGCTAACTGGAGTTCCCGGCATCACGTTGACATTCAAAGAATCAAAAGATGTGGGAGGAGGGGGAAAAGGCGTGATGGTAGAGACTTTTGACCATGTTTCAGGGGGTCACTGAGCTTACATTTCCTTGGGCAGAATTTAGAAGCACTTGCAGAAAAAGCCACAAAGGATGCTGGGAAGTGTAGTCTTTCATTTGGGAAAAAAGTTCCAGCTAAAGTGTGGGCTTTGTTAAAGATGAAGCAGAAGAAAACACACTGTAACAATTTACTTCTGTCGTTGCTTTAAAGGTTTTGTGGGGTTTTTTGCTTGTTTGTTTTTTTACTTTCTGTGTATGGGTGTTTTGCACGGGTGTATGTCTGTACACCGTGCACCTGGTGCCTGTGGAGCACCAAAGAGGGCATCAGATCCCCTGTAGCTAGTTATAGACAGTTGCGGGACTCCAGGCAGGTGCTGGGAATTAAACCTCCAGCAGCCAACGCTCTAAACAGCTGGTCCACTCACGACAACTTCAGTAATAGTTGTAGTAGTTACTTTTCTTCTTGTAATATTTGCAGCAAAGGCAACTTAGGGGGATAGGGCTGCTTTCTGACCGGAGTTCAACAGGAAGTCCACAAGGCAGGGAAGTCATGGCTGGAGCTGGAGGAAGTAGAGAGCAATGGATAAATGTTCAGTTTGCTTTCTCCTTTCTGTTCAGTCCAGGCTCCCAGCCCCAGAGTGGACAGCTAGCTATCCTGATGTAGATAATCCCCACAGGCACACGGAAACTCACCCCTTTGATCTTTCTAGATCACATCAAGTTGACAACTGGTACTAGCTATCACAATGGCCTCCAAAATTTGAAATTTCTCAGGAAATCTATGCAGAGGGAAAGGAATGGCTGAATTTGGCCCACCGAAGGAGCGATTTTCTCCCAGAAGAAGTCCTGCCATCCGGTCAGACCACCACACAGGACAGACAAGAATAAGAGACCGGACAGCATCCTTGACCAGCAAGGCTTAGTTATCAGACCTTTTGACCTCTATTTAAACCTAAACCTCATGGTGGGGCTTGAGGTGGACTTAGGAGATCAACGGGCCCCTCGGGTCTCTTCCCAGTGTGGCCACATTAAACGATTAACACTTCTCTGCTCTTTCCATTTCTTGTCTCTCTGACTGACATATGGGGCATGGATAGCCAGCCTAGCTTTTTAGAACTGTCAGGATGGAGACTTATACCCTGAAATCCATTGTCGCTCAAAGAGTAAGGCACCCTATGCCCTGAGCTCCCAGCAGTCAAGTGTCCTTCTCCAACCCTGAGCATCAATCTCCTCACCTTTCCAAAGCAGTTTTATCTTAAAATTCCCCGAGGAAGTTCTGAAGTTCAGCTCAAACAGAGAGCAGTAGCCTGCAGGGGCTATCTCATGGGTGGCCCTGGAATCAGAGCTATCATCTCATGGGTGGCCCTGGAAGCAGGGCTATCATCTCATGGGTGGCCCTGGAAGCGGGGCTATCTCATGGGTGGCCCTGGAAGCGGGGCTATCTCATGGGTGGCCCTGGAAGCGGAGCTATCATCTCATGGGTGGCCCTGGAAGCGGAGCTATCATCTCATGGGTGGCCCTGGAATCAGAGCTATCATCTCATGGGTGGCCCTGGAAGTGGAGCTATCGTCTCATGGGTGGCCCTGGAAGCAGAGCCTGAGAGAGACCCACAGGTGGGAGCATAGAAGGGACAAAGCAGAGGCCAAACACTTCAGAGCACGGGTCAATTTAGCCTTGACCTGAGCCCAAGGGGGTTCTGGGGCATCTATCCCACCACAGAAGTGGTCAGAGGCTTTGCACCAGTTTGTCCTCAGGTCATTTTCAAGGGCCTCTTTGCATGGGGGTGTGCTTCCTGCGTGTATTGGCCTCTGGGGCTCACAGAGGACAGGGCTGCTATGTCTCACATTAGCTGGAGGAGGGTGGCGCACACACCTTACTCCCATGCCAGGGAAATGCTGGCGTTAGTTCTCTTGGGTCTCTGCATAGAAGAGGCTTGCGACTCCAGGTTTCCACTCGCTCAGCTTCATCCTGGGTCTCCCGGGCCCAGCTGCAGGCATTCGGATGCTGTACCTGCTTTCTCCAACAGTCTGACTGGTTCTGTTCTCCAGGACAGCTGGCTCCCAGCTCCCAAGACATCTTGCCTGCAGAAGCGCTAACAACCTGCCCTGCAGGCAATGAGCTACCTGTTGGGGAACAACAGAGGAGCCTCTCCGACCTGCACAGGGGTGGGAATGAATGTCTGCAATGCCTGCAGCACATCCAAACAGAGAGGAGGAGCCGCAGTAGTACCATTCACAGGGCCAGTCTGGCTCTCTCTGGAGGAATTTCTGGCCAGGAAGCCTGCTGTGCAGCCAACTGCAGCCTCCATATGTTCCAGCAAATTCCACTTAGCAGGCACTAAATACACAGTCCTTTACGTTCCAGGCTTCCAGGGCCTTCCTTGTAGCACCATGGAAGCATCCACTTCTAAGGGATTCACCAAAGGTCCTGAGACTTACACATGGCCAACCCAGGACCTGTGTCCCAGAGGTGGGGGAGGTGGTATGTAGTGTGGGTGTGAGGTGGTGTGTAGTGGGTGTGAGGTGGTGTGTAGTGGGTGTGAGGTGGTATGTAGTAGGGGGTGAGGTGGGTGTAGTGGGGGTATGAGGTGGTATGTAGTGGGTGTGAGGTGGTGTGTAGTGGGGTGTGACGTGGCATGTAGTGGGGTATAAGGCGGTGTGTAGTGGGGTGTAAGTCTTAGAAGCAAGGCCAGATGTGGGCATCCTGGAATGAAGAATGGCTATAACAGGAGACTCCAGACTGCTGCGGGAGTATCTTCCGCTGCTTCAGCCAATAGTCGCTGAAGCACGAATACACGGTGCTGTGGGAGTGCCTTCCACTCCGTCAGCCAATAGCCGCTGAAATACCAGCCCACTGGGGCGTGGTATATTTCTCTTTTAAAAAGAGCCACAGAGCTCGGTTTGGCCCTCTTGGTTCCGGCGCTTGGTCCCGGCTCCTGCTCCCGGATCCTGCTCCAGCGACTAGGCTCCCTTCCTGATGGTTTACGGTGTATGTAAGTTTTACCCCCCAAAATAAATAACCCCTTAAAACATAACTGGTGTGGGATTGATTTGCCATTACCAGACCTGTGAAGCCAGAGGGAGTTAAAATAAATTGTTTGATGTTCTTTTTTCAAAGCCCAAGTCACTCCGGCCCACAAGTCATATAGGAAATGGTTGGAGAGGTGCAGAAGTTGACTCAAACCTAGAGAAGTCAGATACCTGAACAGTTTTTGTGAGTGGGCAGAAGTATGGTTAATTCAGACTGTCAGCTTGCTAGGATGTCATGTCACTTAAGAAACAACCTCTGGGCGTGTCTCTGAGGGAGTCTCTAGACTGAATTTTCCTGAAGACCCAACACTGTCGCTTTGGTTCCTGTGCTGCTTCTAGCTGGTATGTAAAAGTGCAATTGTCAGCTAACAGCCCCTCGTCCAGAGCCTTTCTCCAGTTCAAGGTCTCACTCTTTTACCTAAGTATGGTACCACTAACCCACCATTAAGGAAGAAACAGCCTGCAGTTCTGGTGACTGCCAAGGACCCTCAGAACGAATAGATATGACCCCAGGTTCCTGATGTATTTGAACAAGGCCAGGTCACCAAGGGGCTGCTCTTGTCCTTCTCATCCCCCTGAGCTGGACGTCACCAAATCATCCCAGAACTCCAGCTGTGACTAGGGTCATCCTTGAGAAAAAGTCTGTCGCTGTCAGGTAGTCAAGGCTCCACTCTCCCTGAGAAATGGGTCCTGTTCTTTGCTCTGGTGATAGAAACACACAGTCAATGCTACCTCACAAGGCTCAACTCTAACTCTGAGACACCACTCTGGTGTAAAGACAACAGCTGTGGCCTGCTTATTGGCTGTGCTTTCCTTCCTGTTTCTGACGTCGTGCGTGTGTGTGTGCACGTATGTGTGTGCATGTGCACATGTACACAAGTGTATGAGGTCAACATTTGGTGTCTTCCTCAGTCACTTTATTTCTTGAAATAGAGGCCCTCTGCCTCCCCATTGTGGGACTATGGATGTATCCCAGCATGCCAAGCTTGTACACACATTTCAGGAGCCCAAACTAAAGCCGTCATGGTTGGGGCAGAGGGCACTTTACTGAATTAGTCTTCTCGCTGGCCTCTCTGACTTACTAGGTCTTGCTGATGTCTTTACCAATATTATGCATACCCTAACATGTCATGCAGAAGAGGTGGAGGGAAGGAAGAGGAGGAGAGCTCGCTTTAGAGATCACGTACAGCGGAGAGATGCTGCTGTCACCCCTCGCTGGAATCGTTAGGAAAAGTCCCGTCATCTTATTTTGTTCACCTCTGCAGTTCGTTAACTCGCTTTCACTGCAGAATCAGGCTGAGCGTTTAAGCTACGCACACAAAACAAGAACACACAAATCCGGGAGCACGCCTTTGTGAGTGATGAAGTGTTAAGACACAAATCCAGGTCTGAGCAGCGAGTGTTTATGACAACTTACAGAATAACTGGCTCCCACCCAGCCCAGCCCGGCCCTTGGCTAGATTCATTTCCCAGCGGATAGAAAGGGGTCCTGGCAGAAAGGAATACCACAAAGTCACACCACACAACAAACTTCACACAAAAGATTTATGGGGAGAAAAAAGACCAGGAGGGTGGCCACTCTGCCTGGGGGAGAAACAACAGATAGGCTTTAGATAGGGTTTCTTGGGGGGCGGCACACTTTTCAGTGAACCTTTCCAGGTAGGGATTGATGGAATTTCAAATCTAGAGCTTGGACTTTTTACTCTGTAGAATGGGGACGGGGTCCAGCCGCTAGAGCAGTCAGTGTTCTGTGGGTAGAATCTGGCAATTGGAGGTCCTCAGAGGCGAGGCCTGGCCTTGAGAGGCTCACACCCAGGAGAGAAGTTGCTCCTGTTGGAGACTGCCTTGCTCCCAGACCAGCTCCTTGTTCAACAAGGAGAATAGCTTTCAGGCCCTTCTCCATGCCCCTCGGAGGATAAATCAGTCCTGAGTGTCTCCCCTCGTTTAGTTCCCTCATCTGTCAGCAATGACCGCGAAGAGCCCAGGGTGCTGGACACACACACACACACACACACACACACACGACAGGACAACTAAGCTTGCTATGGGTGGCGGTGGGTGCACATCAGCACAGGCATGGATGGAAGCGGTTCCCATAGTCAGGTGAGAATCCTACACATACTTAGAGCGCTGAGGTTTTCCCGTGCCTGGGATGCCCCAAGCTGGCCTCAGCTCTGACTAAGGACTGGCTCTCTCCTGCAGGTGAGCCTGGGCGGGTACCAATAAGCTGCATGAGAATATGCTTCCTCCCAGCCTCTTTCAAGGCTCTCAGTAAGTGCTGGTCAGGGGAAAGTTGGGGAACCATGGAGAGAAACACATGTCCTTTGGAAGCCAGAAAAGCCACCCATGCTAACAGGACCTGGGAGCTGTTTCATGCCAGCCATGCACATCCTCCAGGAGCTGTTCTAGTGAGAGTTCCTCCCTGTAATGCTTAGGTTAGGGGAGGCACCAGAAGGAGCCCACAGTGGCTGTGGCCAGGTCTATGAGGGGTCGAGCACACACTCACTGCCCCTGGTCCAGGGCCCTCGTCTCAGCGTGCCTCTTTTCCTTCCTCTGTGAAGTGGGATTGTAAACTGCCAGAGGAAGGTTTAAAGACTTGAGAGAGCTATGGAGAAAGAGTTTAGACTTCTCCAAAGACAGTCAGGCTGGTGCGTAGATCAGCTGGTAGAACACTTACCCAGCATGCAGTAACTCCGGGTTCAATCCCCACACTGCATAAACCAGGAGTAGTAGCACAGGTCTGTCATCCCAGCACTAAGAAAGTGAAAGTAGGAAGATCAGAAGTTCAAAGCCATCCTCAGCTACATAGAGAGTGCAAGGCAGGGTCTCAGGAGGTGGTGGGGAAAAGGGGAGGAGAGAAAAGGGGAGGACAGGGGGAGGGAAGGAGAGAAGGAATTGACATGGCTCCCATAGGTCAGTACCCTAAAAGAGACTCCGCCTCAAATGAAAACTCACACAGTGCTGGTAAGACTAAGGAAGTAACAAATGCCAGCCAGCAGGAGACCAGGAGGAGGCCCCTGATGAGGAGTCAGAAGGAGGTGCCCTCAGTTTGACCTGGGAAGATCCTTCCTGAGCCACGGCAGAGAAGCAGGTCCTGGCAGAGGCTAGCCATGGAAAAGAACCCTCCGCTAGTGGTTTGTAAGGACACCGGCTTCATCTGCTGCAGCTGCAGTGAAAACCACAGGGCCTACAGCTGCACGGGGCTTAGATGCAGCAGGGTGGTCTGGGGTGTCTGGATGGTGGGTTTATCATTGTTGTTGTTATGACTTGGTTTGTTTGGGTTTGGTTTAACTCCCAGCCCTGAGATTCTACAGTTCTTTGCCACAGAACTGCAGTCCTCTTGGTTTTAGGGACTGAGTTATAAATTATCCCATTAGACTGGAAATAGCCCCTAAATCACACCCTGAGAATGAGAGCCTGGAGCACAGACCCAAGCACAGCTGGCAAGAGCAATTTTCAGCTCAGGAAAACAAATCTGGTCACACAGAATAGAAGAAAGGATGATTCTACCCTCTGCAGGTGATGCCCAGAACACAGCGCTGCAGCAATTCCCACCCTCCCCCCACCTCCCACCCCGTTCTCCCTTCCCCGACCCTCCCCAGTTCCCCTCCCCCTCTCCCAGCTCCTCCCCACCCTCCCCCAGCTCCTTCTTTCCCTCCCCCAAGCTCCCCTTCCTTATGCTCCCCAGTTCCCCCTCCCCCAGCTTCTACTTCACCACCCTCCCCAGCTCCCCCCCCACCCCCACCCCTGGAGATTTTGCCTAATAGCCAGTGAATCTCAGGCTGAGGCCCATGACACAAACTTTTCTTCATGGATGCGGTGTTGCTTTTCTTACCCTGCAATAAAGCACCACACCCAAGGCAACTTACCAAAGGAAGGGCTTGCTCTGGTTCCAGGGTCTACAAGTTGAGAGTCCATGATGGTAAAGCAGAGGCAGCAGGCAGTTAGCTAGGGAATTTGAAAGCAGCAGCTCTCAAATCAGAAGAAAAAGAAACAAGATGGGAGAAGCAAGAGGCCTTTGGAACTTCAAAACCACCGCCCAGTGGCACGTTTCCTCCATTCAGGTGGCACTCCTAATCCTCCCCAAAACAGCTCCATCAACTGGGACCAGTCAATCAAATTATCTGAGTCTATGAGGTCTTTTTGTGCCTGTGTTCTCCTGGGTATTGAAATCACAGCACTGCCTGTTTCCCCCCAGGTGCTGCAACCACAGCACTGCCTGTGTTCTCCTGGGTATTGAAATCACAGCACTGCCTGTGTTCTCCTGGGTATTGAAATCACAGCACTGCCTGTTTCCCCTGGGTGTTGCAGCCACAGCACTGCCTGTATCATCCTGGCTGCTGGCAGAACAGTCCTTATCACCTGCATCACCCTGAGTGCTTGGAGCACAGTGCTACCTGTATCACCTGAGTGAGGTACTGGGGTTGCAGGGTGGAGAGAGCTCCCCTGCATCTCCACATGCTGACAACTTAGTCTCCTCATTTTCAAATTTCGGTGTAAGTGCTGGAAAGACGTTTCTATTTTAAATCTCCGCTGCTCTGATAATGTCCTTCCAGGTTCCCTGAAGCAAAATTAATTTGGTGAAACAAATCAGTTGTTGTTCCACTCATTGTTATGGTAATAGAGAAATTAGGTTTTTAATTAAGGCTGAGAAAGGATGAGAGAGTAGTAGGCAAGCAAACACCCCTGTGGCTGGAGGCGGAAGGGGTGCCAGAAGACCCTCCTACGGTGCAGAGTCCTCTGCCTTAGAACACTCCCTGGGTTACCAGGGTGACACGGGGGCTTCTGTCTTGGAGGTTAGCACACACCAACCTGACATGCACTTCTCACTGTTAAGAAGGTGTGGGACTGGGGTCGCAGTCTGACAATGAGGGACCTGAGGTGTGGCGTCAGGTGACTCCCCGTGAGATGAGGGCAGCATTCAAACTAGGTTCTGACTCCAGGATGCTCAGCCTCCATCCTCCACCCACGTTCGGGACATAAAGGTATCGAGAAAGGTCCAACATATTTATCATTCACTTTCTTTTTCTGAATTATGATGACGTTCTAGATTATTGAAGAAACACATGTTGATTATTTTTGTTGTTTTTTATTTTGTTTGAGACAGGGTTTCTCTGTTTAGCTTTGGTGCCTGTCCTGGAACTAGCTCTTGTAGACCAGGCTGGTCTTGAACTCACAGAGATCTGCCTGCCTCTGCCTCCTGAGTGCTGGGATTAAAAGTGTGGGCCACCACCGCCTGGCAAAACACATGTTAATTAAAGGAAGAAGAGGGAAAGGGAGCAGAAAAAGCAAGAAATAAGAAATTACAAAAAGAAAAGAGAGAACGAAAGGAAGGAAGGGAGGGGAAAGGAGGGAGGGAGAGAGAGAGAAAAGCAGAGACAGAGAGAGAAAGGAAGGAAAAAGAAAGAGAAAGCTCTCTTACTATCCACATAGACTTTGTCCCCAGCAGGGATAACACAGCCTCTAAGGAGACAAAATTGGTCCCTGTGGGGAGAAATAAAGTATTTCCTGTGTCCCCAAAGCACAGACTTTTCTATCGTACATAAGCAGACACAATGTTGTGATGAAACGGTTCTGTGGAATGAACTCGGCAAATATGTGGAATGCTTCCTCAGAGGACTGGAGAGATGGTCCCTGGGCAGCGGTGGCCACACAGTGGGGAGATGGGCGTGAGGTGGAGAGGTAAGCACACAGTGGGGAAATGGACGCACGGTGGGAGATGGGCACACAGTGGGGAAATGGACGCACTGTGGGAAATGGACGCACGGTGGGAGATGGGCGCACGGTGGGAGATGGGCGCACTGTGGGAGATGGACATACGGTGGGGAGATGGACACGTGTCTAAAGCGCTGTTCTCCAGACAAGGGGAAGAGAGTTCAAGATTCAGATCCTAGAACCCACAGAAATGCTGGGTGGACATGTGGACCCAGAGCTCACTGATTCATCTAGACTGACCAGCTGCTTGCTCTGGGGACTTCCTGTCTCTACTTCCTTAGCCCTGGGACTGGGCTTTATAGACCGGCCACTCCTACCCAGTATTTACATGGGTATAGGCGATCCAGTTTCTGGTCTTCAAACTTAAGCAACAAGCGCAGCGCCTTGCCCTCTGAGCCATCTCTGTAGCCTGTTTGAGAAGTAGGAATAGGTATTTGTGTTTGGTTAAGTCTTGCCTAGCCATAGGACAGAAAGATGACAGCTTAGGATTCAGCCCCACAGGGTGTCTGAAGGGCTGGATGAGTGAGAAGGCCCTTTGCACAGAACATCAGTCCACACAGGCGGGCGGCCTTCCCTTCCTAGCGTCACCGGCCACTTCAGAGGTCTTTCGGTGCAGCCCACACTCTGGTCCGGCTCAGCATCACCAGTGAAGGGCGGGGAAGGAAAATGCGCTTGTGTCTGGTAAAAGTTGTACAGCTAGGAACTTGGCTACACTGTTGCTATGGCAACCAGAGCAGCCGTCTTTTTTTTTTTTTTTTAAAGAGGGAGTCATGCTCCTTGTCAGAGCGTGGGATGTGTGTGCGTGCCACCCATGAGTGTGTGTGGGACAGAGGGAGAGGCACGAGATTCCCATCAGAAAGGGGCCAGTCCTCCACATAAAACCTTGGGATTATACCTAAACCAGTGCCCTTCATTCCCACTTGGGTGCTACCTCAAGGCAATTTCAAACCAGCACGAGACCAATCCCTTCCAAATTGTCTGGATTAACTCCAGGTCTGTGAAAATCCTCCCCTGGGTGCTTCTGCCACGTTTTGTGGAAGCTTCTTTTCTCACGATGCCTCCTCCAAGTGGCTCTGCAGGAAACGGTACACGGAGGCACCCGGTGCCTGCTCACCGGAAAGCGCTCCTAAGGGCATGGAGCCCCTGCACTGCGACTGCCATTAAGAGTGGATTCATCCTTGAATTTTCATTTACTTGCTCTCTTTAAAGAGGGTCTAGGAGTTCCGAATGTTGTCTCAGACAATGTTCATGATTTTTTATTACAACTTTCGTGCCTTTTCCTGCAATTAAAAAGTTCCCCCCACCCCAGGCATGGTGGTGCCCGCCTGTAGTCCCGGCACTCAGGGGGCCGAACAGAAATATCATAAGTTTGAAGCCAGCCTAGACTACATGGGGAGACCCTATCTCGTCTTTTAAAAAAGAAGTTTTATATTATTTGAGTAGTTTTACTTAATATAAACCTTTATTTTTCAATGAAGGAAATTGGACCCAAGAAGTCAGACAGGCTCTCCCACCAAGTTATATACACCAGCAATAATTATTTTAAACTTTCAAGTAGAAAAGTCTAAATCATGTATAACTGAAAAAAGTATAAGAGATTGCTGTGGGATGTCTTTCAGTTGGGAACATGTGTTACTCTCATTGGTTGATAAATATGGCAAGTCAGGATAGAACCAGGCAGGAAATCCAAGCAGAGAAACAGGAGAAGAAGGGCAGAGTCTGGGAGGTGCTAGCCAGCCACCGAGGAAGCAAGACATGTAGAAAATAAGGTAAAAGCCCTGAATCATGTGAAAACACGTAGATAAAAATATAAGCTAATTTAAATATAAGAGCTAACTAGTAATAAGTCTGAGCCATCAGCCAACCGTTTATAAATAATATTAAGCCTCTGAGTGATTATTCGGGAACTGTGGGCAGGAAAGAAGCTTCTGATTATAAGAGATATTAGATATTAGAGATTCGATAAAAACAAGAGAAAACTAAAGTTCTATGCAAAACTCTTCCCTCAGACACTGGTGGTCAGAGGCGTCTTTGGCACCAGGCTCTATATAACCATTTTTGGAGGGCTTACCCCCTGAACCTGAAGAAAACATGTTTTTGTGAACTAGTTGTGACCCCACCCTGCCTGTTGACTAGAATGTTAGGTGTTTTCCAACAGCCTGCAGGTGCTTCCCTGTCCTTCGCCTGACCCAGCAACCGCCTGTCCCACCATTGACATAACCAATCATAGTAAATGCCCTTAAAATGAGCCAATCCCTGCATTTGACAAACAACCCACTGTACCCCTCTCCCTGAATATGTGTTTTTTTTTTGCCTTTAAAAGTAGCCTGTGATAGCTAGTCGGGGCTTCTCTCCCTGGCATGGCTGAGGAGTCCGTTTGTGCAAACAAGAATAAACTTCCTCTTGCTTTTGCATCAACTGGACTGGTCAGTAGTTTCTTGGGGCAGCCCTCCTGAGGAGTTAGCATCCCAGAGTTGGGGGTCTAACAAACCTCATTCCAGTTTCAGCACAGGTGCCACTGAGGGGACACCCCACTGAACCCTCACATTGGCAACCTGAGATAGATAGAAGATGTCGGCAAGCTCTGCCTTATGAAATAGGAAGAGAAGACAGGGTAGAAGTTATCTAAGTCGTAAGCTAAGACACAAAGGTGGAGTTCTGCCAGCCCTCTAACGGTCTCATGGGAAGGTCTTCCTGGAGCCAAGACTACCCCAGGGTAAGAAAAGGGAGGACTCCCACTCAGACTTCCCCAGGGTGGGAAGAGGGAGGACTCCTGCTCAGACTTCTCCAGGGTTGGAAGAGGAAGGACTCCCACTCAGACTTCCCCAGGGTTGGAAGAGGGAGGACTCCCGCTCGAAGCCAAAGCAGCATTCCCTCCAGTTGCCACCGTCTTGTCGTCTGACCCTCTTCCCAGCATCTCCTCCATGGCTATTTCCTTCGTGTTAGAAACAGCCTTCCTCCCTCCCTCCCTCTCTCTCCTTTCTACCTTCTTCTTCCCTCCCTCCCTCTTCCACCTCCTCCTTCTTCCTCTCTCTCTCCTCTCTCTCCCTTCCTTCCTTCTTCCTTCCTTCCTCTCCTTCTTTCCTTCCCCCTTCCCTTCTTTATCCCTCCCCTTTTCTTTCTGGACTTTTTTTGTTTTGCTTTAGCTGTCTCTATGTTTTTGTTTTTGAGACAGGCTTTCACACTGTAACTCTAACTGGCCTGGAACTCATCATATAACCTAGACGGGCTCCAAACCCTTGACCCTCCTGCCTCAGCCTCCCAGCTGCTGGCTTACACACATGCACCATTACCTCGGCTCAAGAAAACGATCTGTTCAGCATTCCACCCTTCAGAAATTGTTGTTCAGGTCTCACACTTGGGCTTCTGATCACCATGAAGTCTAGACAGTCAGAAGCCTTATCTCTGAGGCGCCACCTCTGCCGTAGCTCCAAAGGCCCCAATCATAACAGAGCCGGGCGCTGGTTCATTTCTGTCCCTTCTGTGAGGTAAGCCTCAGCCTCGTGTGCTGTGGATTGAAATGAGTTAGCCTCAGTGATGACCCTCCCATTCTAATTTCAAATACACCTCCTCCACACATCGTATCCAAGAAGGCTGAAATGATTAGCTATCTGTGAGAAAATATTAATTGCATTTCTGAGAAATCAGATGTGCTAATATCTCAACTATTCAGATGCAGTGAAAAGCCAAGCGCCATTCAATGCCACCTTCTACCAAAGGACCATCTTTGTGCAAGTGTGTGTGTGTACATGCGGGCGTATACATATGATGCACACGCGTGTGTGAAAGCCAGAGTCCATGACATAAAGGATAAGTGACTGAAAAGCAAAGGTCTAGCCTGAGGTGAATGAACTGCTGGGGTCAGATCAGTCAGGGACGAGAATAGGGCAGGCAGGCAGGCAAGGTGGAGAGAGGTCTCCGGAGGGCTGTATCAACAGCAGATGTGGAAGAATGAGGCAAGCAGGGATGGCCACCACCCTCCAGGTGCTGGGCTAGGGTTCCACTGATGGGCCCTCTGGCCCTTGAAGACGCTGATGCACCTGCAATCCGACCTTGACGAACACCCTGGCGGAAAGCAGCCTAGGGAAGGAGAGAGTGTGTGTGGCTTACAGTTCTGGGTTTCGGTCTGTTCTTGCCAGGAAGCCAGTCAAGAGCAGAGGAGAATGAATACAACCTTGCTCTGACTTTCTTCAGTTATGTAGTCCAGGCTCCACCTAGGGAATGGTACCACCCACAGCAAGCTTAACAAGACAACGCCTAGATATGCCCATGGGCCAACATGATCAAGGTAATTTCTCAGGTTGACTCTTCCCAGGTTGTGTGAAGTGAAAGCTAACCAGTACACCAGCCAAGCCCTTCCCTACCACAAAACTTCTAAGGAGTGAATTACAGAAGTCTCCTATAGAATTCCCTCACTCAGCCCTTCCATTCCCGTGGTCCCAACATCAACCTCTGGCCTCTGAATGTGTGCACATGGGCACACACAGACACAAACACACACATACAGACACATACACATGCATGCACACACAACACACAAACACATAACACACACATGCATGCATACACTTGTGTATACACACACACACACACACACACACACACACACATGCACACATAAGTTCCAGGAGGATCTATCAGAGATAAACAGAGGAGGATGAAGCTGAGAAGCTTCAGGAAGATTCCAGGCTTGTATCAGCCCCCTGATGACTGCAGAGCGTCCCTTCCAAGCCTCTTCTCTCTGGCGTCAGCTGCCTCTACAGTGTGAGGACAATAGCAGACATGTCATCTGTAATAGTCATGGTAGGTATCGCCCAAGCTCCAACCCAGTTTCTTCTGTTGAATAGCACTAATGTGCCTTAAAATTTTGATCTATATCCTGGGGTAGACCCTGGTCCATCCCATCCAACTTTCGAAACAGACGCAGCAACCAGGCCTAAGTTGCTGGCGCTCAGCCCTCCCTGGCTGCAGTTACTGATGAGACATGCCCTTGCTCCTCAGCATCCTCGTCCTTCAGCCTCGCCCACTAAGATGGAGGCCAGGGAACAGTTTGTGATTGGCTTTGCCCCTGGGAGATGAAAGTGACAGAATACCAGTGCTGACCGAGGTCTACGAGTAGTCTGCCCAGGGCCACGACAGAGCCTTTCAGACTCCGCCCAGACTGGCCTTCAGTAGCATGAAGGACTATGTGGACCAGAGACCACCCATTGGCTGCAGACTGCAGACGGATGAGGTCAACAGAAACTGGCCAAGATGAAGAGGCATGTCTAGCCAACTGAAAGAGACACGGCCTGAAATAAATAATTATTGTCATATGCCACTACTTTCTGATTGCTTGATTGCTTGTAATTAGGAATTAAACCCAGGGGTTAGCCCAGGCTAGGCAAACACCCTACCACTGTGGTACACCCCATAACTATAGTTACGATTACTTTCTTATTATTGCTGCCGATACGCAGATGGCTAAGACAAAGGCAATTCTATGTGCAGGTCACATGAGTTGCCATGGATGGGGAAGGTAGAGAGGGTAGACAGTATGGCGCCTTCTCTTACTGTGATACCCCATAGCCCAGAGGCCTACACACTTCGGCTTGTATGCGTATCTTAAAACGTAGTTCTCAGGAGCAACACGCTCTGTCACGTACTTTTAATTCCAGGGCCAAAAGTTTTCATCATAAATTTAAGTGATTGCCAGGGATATAATTTTCAATTCACTGCAAATATTGACATTTAGACATAAAACCATCAGTTTTTAATGAAATATTAAAAAGAATTTGGAGCTCATGATTATTTTATGCCCATTGCCATCCAGTTTAAAATGTATGAATAAAACTCTTTTTTTTTAACCATTGGGATATATCATCCCTCCTTTTTCTCCTTGAATGTGTATTTCTCTTCTACTTCTTCCACAAATATTTAACATACTTTAACTCTTAAGTTTTAAGATATTTAACTCTCAAGTTTTAAAAATATTTTATTTATCATATTATCATACATTTAAAATACATTAAATGCAGATCTTAATACATTAAAAAATCTTAGCCAAAAGTGGAGGTCCACACCTGCAACCCCAGGACCCAAGAGGCCAAGGCAGGAGGACAGAGGAGTTCAAGGTCACCCTGGGCTACTACCAAGATGCTATCCCAAGAAAGAGGAGTTGGTGAGATGGCTCAGCAGGAGAAGGAGCTGCCACCAGAGCACACAGACCTGACGACCTGAGTTCAGTCCCAGAACCCACGGAGAGGAGGAAAGAGAAAACAGACTCGTGTTGTCCTCTGACCGCCAAGTGCTTGCTGCGCTGTACACATCACACACGCTAACTGTCCATACACATCACACACATGCTAACTGTCCGTACACATCACACACGCTAACTGTTCGTACACATCACACACATGCTAACTGTCCGTACACATCACACACACATGCTAATTGTCCATACACATCATACACATGCTAACTGTCCGTACACATCACACACACACTAACTGTCCATACACATCACACACACGCTAACTGTCCATACACATCACACACACACTAACTGTCCGTACACATCACACACACGCTAACTGTCCGTACACATCACACACACGCTAACTGTCCATACACATCACACACACACTAACTGTTCGTACACATCACACACACGCTAACTGTCCGTACACATCACACACACACTAACTGTCCATACACATCACACACACGCTAACTGTCCGTACACATCACACACACGCTAACTGTCCATACACATCACACACACGCTAACTGTTCGTACACATCACACACATGCTAACTGTTCGTACACATCACACACACATACTAATTGTCCGTACACATCATACACATGCTAATTGTCCATAAACATCACACACACGTTAATTGTCCATACACACCGCACACACTAATATCCATACACATCACACACACTAATGCCCATAAACATCACACACATGCTAATTGTCCGTGCACATCACACACACTGTCTGTACTCATCACACACACGTTAATTGTCCATACACACCACACACACACTAATGTCCATACACATCACACACACACACACTAATTGTTCATACACATCACACACACACTAATTGTCTGTACACATCACACACACGCTAATTGTCCCTACACATCATACACACACTAACTGTCTGTACACATCACACACATGCTAATTGTCCTAATTTTCCTTCTCTTGCTGTGATAAACACACGAAAGCCACCTGCAGAGAAAGTATATTTGGCTCTCATGTTCTGTGTCACAGTCGATCATACAAGGAAGTCAGGACAGGAGCTGAAACAGGCAGTGTGATGATATCCTGTTTGTGCTCTAACAAATAAAGCCTGCACATCAGAGGGTGGAGCTAACCACTAGTTAACCATAGAGATTAGGAGGTTTGTACAGACAGACAGGAGGTAAAGCATGCAAATCAGAGGGTAGAGCTAGGCTCTAGCTAACCATAGAGATCTGGAGGTCTATACAGACAGAAGGTGATATGGCTGGGCGGAGAGAGGAATACAAGCTGGGAGGAGACAATAGTTTGGCCCTTTTTTGGCTGAGGAGTTAACAAGGTAAGAGTTGGCTGTGGCTTGCTCCTTTTTCTTTCTGGTCTTATAGCATTTGCCCTTTTTTTTTCTTTTCAAAACAAGAACCCTGAATCTAATCTTTACTTAACTTTTTTCCTAACCATTATCCATAACAACTTGTAATCAACACTCTAAACAAAGACAAACATCTATAATGCATTTTTTTAGAATGTGGGCATAGTTTTCTGGGCTACTTCCTACTGATTGGGGGTGCTGGTAATCTTTGTGGCACCCTGAGAAAATTTAGGATTATAGCCAAATCCTGACTGGAATACTCTGTGAGGCTGAATCTCCTTGAAGCTGTTCTGGATATAGAACTCAGAGGAAACTGCTGTGGGATAATGCTCTTGAACACTGTAAAGATTTGTCACCCATATTGGTGTAGTAAAACACTGTCCAGTAGCCAGGCAGGAAGCATAGGCAGGTCAATCAGACTAGGAGAATTCTAGGAAGAGGAAACACAGAGACACAGTCACAAGCCAGACGCAAAGGAAGCAAGATAAGAATGACTCACTGAGAAAAGCTACCAAACCACGTGGCTAAACATAGATGAGAACTATGGGTTAATTTAAGTTGTAAGAATTAGTTAGTAATAAGCCTGAGCAATAGGCCAAACAGTTTAGAATTAATATAAGACAAAGTGTGTTTATTTGGAATTCAAAACTGAAGCAGAGGCATTGGAGGGGTGCTCTTACTGGCTTGCTCGCCATGGCTTGCTCAGCCTGCTTTCTTACACATCCCAGGATCATCTGCCCAGGATGGCACCACCCATAGTAGGCTGGGCTCTCACACATCATCAATCAAGAAAATGCCTCACAGTTTTGCCTCCAGGCCAATCTGATGGAGCCATTCTCCCAGCTGAGGGTCCCAGATTACCAATGTGTTACAAGGACAAAAAACTAAGCCGCACAGTAATATAACTCCTCGAAAAACCTCATTCTTGTAACTGTTAGGTGTTTCCTGTTTAAAAATATCGTCCTGGACTAAGCAGTTACAGAGTGGAGTAGATCTGCATAATAATGCTGCCAATTTTTATCATTTCTAAGCATAAAAAGTTAAATGCAATTGAAAATTCATCTTCTAGTGAAATGAGATGTGATCTATCTTTTCGTTTGCATTGAATGAGAGAAAGGTAGGATCTGCTAAAAGCTCCAGAGACCAGCTGCTAGGGCAGTAGCATTTCCATCTGTGGAGAGCAAGAAGTACTAAATACTTAAAGCCAGCACTGGCTACCCTTGGATTAGTTCATGACAAGATGTCATAACAGATCTCCTGCTCACATGTAGACTAATATATACCACCTCCAAAACAAGGCAGCTAATGTCTTTCATTAGCATACATTAGTTATCATAATGATGGGTTTTATGGTGACATTTTCATAGATGTATATCACAGATGTTTGATCATAGTCTGTCTCTCTGTCTCTCTCTCTTCTCTCTCTGTCTCTCTCTCTCTGTCTCTCTCTCTCTCTCTCTCTCACACACACACACACACACACAAAACCTTCTCTTGTCACCTCTTCCCTACTAGTGTCCAATTTTCCTGTCTTTGATGAGGGGTGACAGTTCTGGTTAACACAGTCAGTGAGACAGAATCTAGAATGCCTGAGAGATGAGCCCTCTGGGAGCACCTGTAGGGGATTATGTTGATTGTTATGTTGAGGTGGAAGAGCTGCCCACTGTGAGCAAGGCCATCCCTGAGAAGGACATCCTAGACTGTGCAAGAGGAGAGATGGGGCTAAGTGGCAGCATGCATGCATTGCTCTCTACCGTAGACTGTGGAGTCTAACGTGACAGCAACTTCAAGTTCCTGCTGCCTTGAGGTCCCTGCCTTGCTAAGCTGTACCTTGACCCATGAGCTTTCTCCTTAAGTTCTTTTTTTTTTTTTCAGAGGAACTTTTTTTTTATCAGCAACAAGAAAAGGAACTAAGACAGTGAGTCAATGGCTTTCGTTGGTGTGGTTGAGAGGAGCACGGAGGAGGAGCATCCTGTCTGTGGCTACACCCCTGAAGAAAATGTCTCCCTCATAGGGAGTGGCACTAATAGGAGATGTGGCTTTGTTGGAGGAAGGGTATCACAGTGGTGACTGGTTTAGAGGTCTCATATATGCTCAAGCTATGCTTAGTATCTCAGTTCACTTCCTGGTACTTGCATATCAAGATTTTGGGTCTCAGCTCCAGCACCATGTCTGTCTGCAAGCCACCAAGTCCCACCATGACCATAATGGACTAAACCTCTGAAACTCTAAGTTACTACCTCAAATAAATATTTTCCTTTATGACTTGTTGTGGTCATGGTGTGTAACATGAGGGGCCGGCTTGTTGGGGTTTCTGTCCCACCTGGCACCCCAACAAGTTGGCAAACCCCAAAGAAAATCACCCACAGGATTCCATAAGATTATAAACTGATTGGCCCATTAGGTCAGGCTTCTTATTAGTCCTTGTAACTTATATTAATCCATTATCATTATCTATGTTAGCCACACGACTCAGTACCTTTCTCAGTGTGACAGCTCACAGTTGCCTCTTCGGTGGTCTGGGCAGGAATGGCGGAGGAAGCTTCCTGCTTCCCAGAATACTACCAGTCTCTTTGCTCCACCCCTACTTCCTGTCTGGCTTTCCCACCTATACTGCCTGCCTGGCCAATCAGCATTTTATTAAAATATGATTGACAGAATACAGACAATTCTCCCACACCAATGGTGTCTCTTCACAGCAATAGAAACACTAATGAAGATAAATTGGTGTCAGAAACTGTGGTATTGCTGTGATAGGCCTGATCATGGTTTTTGCTTGAAGGAATTTGAACCTTGGTACTTTGGGATAGGAAAACAGTGGGAGCTTTCCTGCCTAGCTCTACACTGCCCTGCCATAGCCCAAAGTAGTTTCTTTATTAACTAATGGTAATCAAATATAGTCACAACATACAGAGGAGCATCCCACATCATTTCACTTGGTGTATCTGAAGAATTGCAACCATATTGACAAACCTTACCGCTAAATGTACACAAATCAGCATCACTAACTTAAAGCATTGGAGCTTCTCCTTCAAGCTTAGGGCCTGGCGTGGGATTCATTCTGAACCCCTCTTATGAGGCACATACCCACTGAAGCCACAGTGTGCCCTGCCTTTCTCCTGCCTGGTGTCTGACTGGTCTCCTTCTTGCCCAGCCGCCATTAGATCACCAGAAAGGAGAGGTCTTGGCTGTCACCATGGAGCCGCTCCGTGACAGACGTCCTGATGCTCGTGGAAATACCGCTTGCCACTCCGTGACAGACGTCCTGATGCTCGTGGAAATACTGCTTCTTCCATCAGTTTCTCCCTGAACAGCATCTGTCAGGACGAGGAATGGGAGAGCCCTGGGGTTGGTGAACTCTTTCTAAGCCATGAAGATTTTCCTTTCTCCATTCTCCCTCAGACCCTTACATCTTGGTGTCCTGGACTTTAGCCATTAGGAAGGGAAAATGCGTTTTCATTTCTTCATAATTGTGTGGGAGAACAAACACTGCAAACAGAGAGGTTTTCTTGGGCAAATCAACCCCCCCCCCAAAAAAAACTGTGTGGAAATTAAGGATCTAGGAATTATTTGGGGTTTTATTGTATTCGTGATGCTGAGATTTGAATTCAGGGTTTCACATATGCTAAGCAAGTACCCAGTGGGTGCAGCCCAGGCTAACTTTGGGTAGAATAGGATTTACTTCCTAACTTGTGGAGCAGCCTTAGGATTTCTTGGCATGAAGCTGAAGGGGAGTCGGGAAACACAGGCTAGGCTGTGAGTGACAGCCTGCAGCCATGAGCGGGGATCAGTTCCTCCACCCACAACCACCCAAGTTCTAGAAGACCAAGCGAGTTTAGCTAAGAATGTGATCTCCGCGGAACAGTCACGAGGAATATTCGAAGTGCCAGAATATTCTGCTTCTACAGTTAGAGGCTTGAGGGAAGAACGCACCTGCATTGTGCCAAGAATTCTTCTGCTCCCTCAGGACCCTCTTTGGCCCTACTCAAGAGGAACATGGGAGAAAAGAAAGGCACCAAAGCTACAGATCCTCCCGCCTCAGGTCAATGTCAGACTTCTCTTCAAAGGAGGCCAACGCTCCACTGCCCATGATTTAGGCAGTAACAACAGAAGAGAAGAAAGGCAGAGAGAGGCCAGGAGAAACTGAAGATGGAACGGACCACCCAAAATGTATGTGGAATGAACACAAAACAAGCCTTGAGGGGGGAGAGTGGGCCACCCAGAACCAGGCCTTGAGGGGGGAAAGTGGGCCACCCAGAACCAGGCCAGGGTGCAGCCACTAAGAAGCAGGTGACCATGGATACCCAAAGCCCTGAACATCAACTGCAGACAGAAATAAATCACCCCAGAAGACAGGAGAGAACTTTCATTTCTGAGCATAATGAGGATGCGGGGCATGACAGCCGACACGGAACACACGTATCCCTGTGTTGGTATGTGTGCTTCTGCAGAGGATGTCGGTGGAGGTGACCGGAAGACAGAAGCCTCGGTACAGTGCAGGCTTCTCTAGATTCCCTCTGACCTCCTCGCAAACTCTGGGGCATCTTCCCGCCGCACCCCACCACATACACATGCAATAAATAAATGTTAAAAAAAAATTTAACTCATGGTTAAGACTACAGTGTTGTGTTGGGACACACTCATAGTTATCCTGGGGTGCATAGGGCTCTCAGAGAGTCAGTAAAGAAAATATGTAACCTTATCCATCTGTTGGGACTCTTTATATACTGAAAAACATACCTAAGATAGACCCAAACACTTAGCTCTTCTCTGTCCAGATGTAGGGCTGCCAACACCATCATGGTCATTAGCTCCCCAACATCAAAGGAAATGTAATTGCTTCCACAGCCCTGCTCCCCCATCCGCCTTAGGACTATCATGAAGCTGAACCGAGAAACCATCCATGGGTGAAGAGACTGTGACACCTGATAGTGGATGCTTAAACCATCAGCCAAGGAAACATTTTCCCACACGGCCTCCCTCCCCCCACCTCCACAACCTTTACATGACAGCCAATAGTCTCCCTCTGCCACCTGTGCTGGGCTGTTGGCCCCTCCTACCATCACACAGCCCAGCTGCCGACCCTGATAAGGCTGAATCATATGCACTGGTGACATCTACAGGGGACAGAGAAACTGAGGCTGAAGGTCCCTCCTCTCTCTCTCTCATCTGTGGACTATCCTCTCTGGTCCCTGGGAGGCAAACTCTCTGGGAACAACAGCTGCTAAGTCGTCTGGGAGGGAGAGATGGGGAACTGCAGAAAAACACCCTGAAAATGCCTGCTCTCTTTCCAGATCTTTCTGGAAGGAGGAATGATTCTTGGCAAACAAGATTCCATTCTCCTGCAAGCTTCACACAGTTGGCCATGCCCCTTGTGACACTGGCCTGGCCAAGAACTCCTCGGTTGTTTAAATCAGCAGTTGGCTGTGCCGAGGATGCTTGGACCCCTGACTGTGAAGCTCTCTGCTCCCACAGCCCCCCTGCACTCAGCCTCCTCTGGTTACCTCCTGACCCGGTGCCAGCTTCTTCCCAGCCCAGTCCTGGCCCGTGGGAGGCCTGGTAGGAGGGTGAAGAAGGAGGCTATTCACTCGGAACAGTCCTGGGCGGCTGTGCACATGGCCCGTCCCAGCATGGATGCGGGGCCCTGCCCTCTCTTCTAAAAGGTGGTGGTTTGCCTTGGAATGAGGAGCTCTCGCATCTGCCAAGCTCAACACGAAGCGGACACAAACACCACTCTATTCTCAAGAGGCCCTTCCCAAGGCAAGACATAGATGGAGCGGTTCATCTGGCGAACACCACAGTGGAGGCCAGCTCCAGGGCACCCAACGGTGGTGGAGGGCGTTGGGGGCAGGGGACATGAAGGGTTCCAAACTGAGCTCATGGGAGGGGGTCTGAATTTTCACTCACCTCTTTTCCCACCCAAGTTTTTTCCCCTTTGCCTTAAAATAACACCATAAGGCTTGGTTGGTCTCTGCTGTTTCAACTGGTCCTCCTTGGGGAGGGTTTCTGAGGCTGCCAGGGCCTCATAGTGAAGCAGGCTCTCCCAATCCACTTCCCCTCTCTCTCACCAAACACCAGACAGCAGAGCCGAGAACTCCTTCCCCTACCCTGGCTTCTTCCACCTCTCTCCAGAGGAAAAGACACCAGGCTTACAAGAGATCAGTCAGGCCGGGGAGAGGGCTCAGTGGGTAAGGAAGGTACTTGCTGCACCAATGGGAGGAGCTGGATTTGGATCTCCAGACCCATGAAAGAGCTGGACAGAGTAGCTCATGTCGTAATTGAAGGCACAATGGGAGGCGGAACCAACAGGATCCCTGGAAGCTTTGGGGCCGGTTAGCCCGGTGGGCACAACAGTGAACGAGAGACCCTGTCTCAAATAAGGTAGAAGGCACAGAGCCACACCCAGGGTTCTTCTCTGATCTCCACATGCTTGCTGTGTCTCATGTATGCTGGTACTCACACACGCGAATGTACATATGCACCTCACATGCACACATGCAAAGATTTAAAAACTTTTTCTTTATGCACATGGGTCTTTGCCTGCATGAATGTCTGTGTACCTCTTCTGAGCTTGGTTCCCGCAGAGGCCAGAAGAGGGAGTCGCATTCCCTGGAACTGGAGTTACTCATGGGTGTGAGCCACCACTTGGGAATTGAACCAGATCCTTTGGAAGAGTAGCCAGGGCTCTTAACCACTGAACCATCTCTCCAAGCCCCATACAAAGATTTAAAAAGAGATTCACCAGCATTTCTGGAACCCAGGAGAAACCCTCTTGGGTTTCTTAACCTCCTTGTGGTGAGACCTTGAAGAGAGGAGGCACAGCTGGGATCCTCCTCACTCCGACTTGTGCTCCCCTGCTTCCCTCTGAGGGCAGTGAACAGAGGCCCCCAAGATCCCCCTGCCTGGTTCACAGCCACCTGGTAACAGAAGGAGACTGCAGGGCCATTTCTGGATCAGACTGGAACACTGGATGGCTTTGTATTTGCAGCTGATCTTCATTAATTATTCGAACTCATGAGATAGATGAATCCTGACGCTTCTATTAGCAAGTTAATGGTTGTTTATTAAATTTTCTCCAATTACGGCTGCTTAACATATCAGAAGACTGGAGTGCCCTACAAATGACCTTGGAAAGAGAAAGCAGGAGCTGGCGTTCCAGGTGACCTTGCTCAGCTAAACAAAGATCTCATTTTGGGAAGAGCAAAAACTCAAACGGAGGGGGTCATGGTTCAAGAAAAGACTTCACAGGTCAAAAAGAAAGTGCAACACACACCAGAGAATGGAGACAGCGCAGCACCTCTCCCCCTGCAGTTATGCATGCATGTATGTGTGCACACACATGTGTGCCTGTATGTGTTCATGTGTGTGCAGGTACCATGCACGCGTCTGTGGAAGCAAGGACAGTGTTGACTGTCATTCCTTAGCTGCTGGCTGTCTTTTTCTTTGAGTGAGGGAGAACAGGAGAATTCTGGGAAGCAGGGAGGTTCCTCTGCCATTCCTGTGCAGACCACCGAAGAGGCAACATGTAAGCTGTCACACTGAGAAAGGTACTGAGCCCATGTGGCTAACATAGATAAGGATAATGGGGTAATATATGTTATAAGAGTTAACAAGAAGCCTGACCTAATGGGCCAATCAGTTTATAACCTTATGGAGCCCTGTGTGTGATTTTCTTTGGGGCCTGCCTGCTGTGGGGTACTGGGCGGGACAGATACCCCAACAAGCCAGCCCTCATACTACATGAGGGTCTCTCACTGACGCAGAGCTTGCCAATTGGACTGGGCTGTCCAGGGACCCAGCCGCCTCCACTCTCCCACCACAGGGGTTACGAACATGTGGCATTGCGCCTGGCTTTTCACACGGATTCTGGGGTTCTAACTCAGGTCCTCTCGCACTTTACTGTAGCAGGGTTTCTTTTGGCCCACCAACCAGCTCCCACATCACGGCAGGGGGGTTTATTTTTACTTTTGAAAGCCTTATGTTATACTCATTTCTTGTTAGCTCTTTCTTATGTCTGAACCTGTTTCTCTTCACCTACATCTTGCCTGGGGGCTTCTTCCTTTCTTTCCATGTGTGTATCTTACTTCACTACTGCTCTGTCTGGCTGGTGGTTGCCTGGCTTCTGGCCCTGAGCATGTCCCTCTTTCTCCCTCATTCTCTTCTCCTCATTCTCTTTGCCTGTCAACCTGCCCATCCCTTTCCTGCCTAGCTGTTAGTCATTCAGCTTTTTATTAGACCAATCAGGTGCCTTAGGCAGGCAACACATCTTTACATCATTAAACAAACGCAGCACAAACAAATGAAGCATGTCTTTACACAGTTAAAGGAATTCCCACAACACTTTGATTGTGACATCTCCCCAGCTCAAGTCTCTCCCTTTGGGGTAATTTGAAATGCTATAATAAATAATATGCCTTGCATCTGTACTCAGTATTAAGGGATGTCAGTGATGAGTAAGCCTCAGAGCCACGCATCATTTACGAGGCTGGAAATCCTGAACTCTGTCTGCCATACTTTCTGGGTGAGGCAGACATTCAGAAAGTTTCATTTTCATCCTCTGGTTTAAAATGGGGTGGAAAGAGCTGTAGCAATTCCAATGTTCTGTGTTCAACCATCAATAATGGCCTCCTCTAGTGGATCAGACACTAAAATGGGAACAAAAGTCACCGAGGAGCCAATCTTGTACTTGGGATTGTTACAATACAGCGGGAGAGGGACCGCCAAGGTGTCCCATGGCGGATGAGAGACAGACACACCATGCAGCCAGAACTTCCTCCTGGAAGTTTTTATTAAGAGAAGGGGAATGGAAAACGGAGGAGGGGGGAAACCCGCCTCTGGGGACAGGAGTGATGTGGCGCGAGAAGAAAGACAGAGAGAGAGAAAGAGACAAGGTGGGGAGAGAGAGGAGAGAAGAAGAAAGAGAAGAGAGGGAGGGAGGGAGGGAGGAGGGAGGGAGGGAGGGTAGTGAGAGGTAGGGAGAAGGAGAAAGAGAGAGAGAGAGACAAAGAATTCAGAGGAGCAGTGGAAAAAACAGCAGGAACGGGGTGGAGCTTGTCTCTTAAGGGGTGGGGTGTGGCACACGTGCACAGACTACACAGTGATGATATAGCAGCCATAGACTCTGGACTGGCCAGGGTACTGCCTGAGTGTATCTTGCCAGGTGACGGGGGGGGGGGGGGCAGCATGCCTGAATCCTAACAGGAATACACTCCCCAAAATTAGTGAGGCCATTGAGTATAACCAATGATGCAGACCAATAAGTGCCCAGGGAGACGTTCAAGGTCCCCACACAATAAGGACACAGGCTACAAGGCAAGTATCTAGATAGGAAATGTCAGAGAAGTTTGGACTCTCCTTTGAAAGGTACAAAGCCATAAATGAGTTGTGCATTCCAGCCATAGTTTCAAGCCAGAGAGCGGCTTGGAGCTCACCGGTGCTCACGTGTCAGCATAAAGTAGAACAGAGCGCTAGAGAGAAATTATAACTGTGGGAATTCATATTCATTGGCCATCAGTGTGATGTGCACACACACACCCTTCCCCTGTGACGGTGCTGAGCTGTAGACCTCCACTGCGAGGGAATCCTGACAGCTTGGGAGAGGAGCATAAGGGGAATTCTAGAAACTGACACTCACACGCCTCCTTTATTTTAAGTAAAGCCAAACTATCAATAACTTCACCCCTGCACCAGGGCGTTCAATCCACCTTTAATTTCGTCTGCCCCCGATTCCTAATGTGAACCCTCCCCCAAGGACACCAAACTCACTAAAGAAACATCACAACATGAAAAAGAAGAAAGCCAGAAAAAGGTGTGCAGAGGAAACAGTCTGTCGGAGTGAGGAGAGCATATTAAAACACAGATGTAAACTAAAAGTAGGGTATAGCAGGGCATGCCTACAATCTCAATGCTCAGGATGGGGAGGCAGGAAGATCAGAAGTTCAAGGTCAGCCTTGGCTGTGTAGCAAATTTGAATCCTTGGCTATGTGAGACACTGTCTCAAAAAAAAAAAAAAAAAGGTGGAAGAGGAGGAAGAAGGAAGAAGAGAGAGAGAGAAAAGAGAGAGAGAATTGAACCAAAAAATGCCATATTGGTAATGGAGTCACAGCAAGACAAAAAAAAAAAAAAACAGCCAAATGTAGTAGTGCACACCTTTAATCCCTGTACGCAGAAGGCAGAGGCAGGTGGATCTCTGTGAATTTGAGGTCAGCCTGGTCTACAGAGTGAGTTCCAGGACAGTTTGGAGCACACAGAGAGATTATCTCAAAAACCAACAAACAAAAAGGGGTGGGGGAAACAGGAAAACTTTTAATTATTCATTTATTATGTATACAATATTCTGTCTGTCTGCCTGCAGGCCAGAAGAGGGCATCAGATCTCCTTTCAGATGGTTGTGAGCCACCATGTGGTTGCTGGGAATTGAACTCGGGACCTTTGGAAGAGCAGGCAATGCTCTTAACCACTGAGCCATCTCTCCAGCCCCAGGAAAACTTTTCAAAGAAATAAATTCCTAAAACGTAAGCCACCAAGAACTTAGCACAGTGATGAAGAGCGAGCCCATACAAGGCGCATCACGGAAGAACGGACGGCATAAGCAAGGATCCCGCAGCTTTCCGGGATTCTGTAGACAGTTACATGGGAAGGTCACATAGAAACAGAGCATGCTACAAACAACTGGGGAGAAATTACTGCCCACCTGGGATTCTGTGCATAAGCAAACTGTCAATAGCACGAGATATAGAATCAAAGTGTTTTCACACCTATGAGGAATCTTGCAGATGGGGCTCAGGGAAATGAGACAGAAAAACAAAGGAAACAGAGAAGGCAGATGAGATGAAGGCTATAGGCCTGACAACCTGAGTTTGATCATCAGAACCCACAGTGGAAGGAGAGAACTAGCTCTCAGAGGCTGTCCTCTAACCTCCAAAGAGGCTGTAGCATGAATTCTAATTAGTCTTAATAATAAAAACCCCAAGTCAGATATAGGGGTAAATGCTGGAAGGTCAGAGAAGAACAGCCAGCCACTAGTTCTTACCTCTACCAAATCCTCAGACGGAATGGGAGATCCTGTCCCTAGAAATCCTCAGACTGAATGCCTTGAGCTCCTGTCTCCTCCTGCCTTATATTCCTCTCTCCTCCCAGGCATATCCCTTCCTGTCTCCACCTCCCCAGTGCTAGGATTAAAGGCGTGTGACTCCCAAGTATTGGGATTAAAGGTGTGAGCCACCATTGCCTGGTCTCTATACCTAACTAGTATAGCTAGCTCAGTTTTCTGATCTTCAGGCGAACTTTGTTAAGATCACAAACAAAATATCACACAGAGGCACTGTAGCACACACCTGGGCACGTGCACACACATAGTCCTAACAAATAAATGTTTAAAATGAACAAATAATGCTGGTGGTGGGTGGGACATGCCTTTAATCTCTCGGGAGGCAGAGTCAGGCAGATCTCTGAGTTTGAGGCCAGCCTGGTCTACAGAGTGAGTTCTGGGACAGTCAGGGTTATACAGAGACACCTGCCTCCAAAATAAATAAATAAATAAAGAGACTAAAGGGAGAGATGCCTTGGAGAGATGGCTCAGTGATTAAGAGTTCAAAATGTTTCTGCCACGGACCCAAGTTCCATTCCCAGCCCCTACTTTAGAAGGCTGAGTGTGGTGGTATATGCCTGTGATCTCATCCCTGTGGAGAAAGAGACAGGGAAATCCCTGGGACTCACTGTCAGTCATGGTGGCCTAATTATTGACCTCAAGACCCAGAGAAAGACCCTGTTTCAAAAACCAGTGTGCACAGTGCCTGGGAAATGGCTCGGGGTCGACCTTTGGCTTCCACACAGACACATGTACACCCACTTGTAGACAAATACCTGTGTGCATGTGCATACAGACATCAATATTTACTGCTTCAGTCTATCTGGAGCAGAACCTGTAGGTTTACATTTCTAACAGTTCCTGGGTGCTCAAAATGTCAGTCTGCAAACATGGGAGACAGAGTGAAGCAAATAAACCCCAAGCCCAGTGCACAGCAAAGAAGCCGGGGGGTGTGTGTGGGGTGCATCCCATGGCAGCTGTCCATCATCTGGAGACTGACATAGACTTGAGGATGTTGGTCTCTGAGGTTCTACATTCTTCAGGACTCTCTTTTGTCCCCTGGATCTATCTGGAGACTGCATTATTCTGGAGGAAGGCTCTGAGTCCCCAGCGCCCTGAGGGAGCTCATATTTTCTCATTTAAAGAAAGGGTTGTGGCAGCCAGCTCATTTTGTTACTACCATCCATTAAGCGCCCCAGTGCAGCTGCCAGTCCGGTCCTCTGCAGATTAATGCCTCCCAAATTAATTTTGTGTTCAATAAGCCTCCATAAATATGTTTGTTCAGCAGGCCAAATTGGAGCCTTCGATTTTACTCTGGGTGGATGTGGATCAGTACCGTCCCTGTTCACATCTACACGAGGTCCGCCAGGCTCCTTCATTCGTCACTGTCATCAGTGGCGGGTACTGGGTCCTTGCAAAGTGCCTCCAGTAAGTCAACCGCAGCTCCTGCTGGGATATAGTCTTCCCTGGAGCGTGTGCGCTGCCTTCCAAATTGGCTGCAGAGAAATTCAAGCACCGGAGGAGAAAATTAGGGCCAGTCAGCCTTTGCTTTCTCACGGAATATTCTAGGTGAATCCCATCCCCATCCTGATCCCTCTCCACTTCCATGTGGAGTTCCAGCTCCAGAACTCAGCCGCCAATCCTCACATCACAAAGACCAAGGCCCACAGAGGCTGAACAGTGATGTCTAAATTCTCCAGGTTGTGTCCGGAACACCAATTTGTCCCCCCATGGCCTGAGAGAGCACGCCTGGTAGTGGATGAATCGTGTCTTCTGGCCCTGTTGTCAAAGTATTCCTTCTAAGCAGCTGGGAGACGGAGCTCAGCGGCATAGCACTCAACACGCATGCGCACTATCCTAGGTTTAATTCCAGTAGCAGGGAAAGAAGAACCAAGCGTAAACCGTTCTTCCATAATTAATGACGAAGTGGGAAGTTTCATTTCGTCATTCCTGAAACTTTGAGACAAACCACAAAGAAGTGAGAATGAACTCACACGTCACGCCGCCTCAGTCAGCTTGGACCAGAGCTCTTCTACCACCCCACCTCACCATTTACCTATCTTCTTCAGTAGAAACCCTGCCGGCTGCCTCCGGCTGCTGGAGTTCATAGTGCGGAGCCTTTCTTGTATTCTGCATGGTATATACAGAAGAGGCCAGAAAAACCTCTGCGCACACACACACAAGCATATGCACACATACATAGACACACATGCACACACATACATAGATACGCATGCATGCACACATATAATAAACACACATAGAAACATAAACATGTGTACATAGACACACACATGCACACACACATATATATGTAAACACACATACACCTTACCACCCCCTGGGTTTCATGCGTCATTGCCCCAGCAGAGCCCCGAACCCCTTCTGCCCACTCTCTCCATCTGTGTTTCAGGGCTCAGATATTTCCGAATTCCCCTTGTCTTGGTCTCTCTGTTGACTTGGAATCATTTTTTGAAAGGAAAAATAGCTTTGCTATATCACTTTCCAGAATGTTCTACTGACCAACATTAGATCCATCTCTGTCACTTTTAATCATGGCACTTGGGGATAGAGGCTCAACATTTCTGAGTCTGCTACTTACTTCCTTAGCAGTGTGTGACTGATTCAGGGGCTCCGCTGGCTGAGTTCTTGTCTGGCTTGCATAAAGTCCCAGGTTTTACCCTTGGAGCTGCATAACACTGGCCACGGTGATCCCAGAACTTCAGGGGGATGAAGGCAGGAAGTTCAGGAGTTCAGGGCCAGTCTCAGCTACATAGTGAGTCTCAGGCCAGTCAGAGATATATGAGACTCTGCTGAGAGACAGAGACAGAGACAGAGACAAAGACAGAGAAAGAGAGAATTGGGAAAAGGGGAGTACTCGGAGTGTCCAGAAACACTGTAGAGCAGAGAGAGCCCCAGAGGTGATGCTGTGTCTTGCTTGTGGATGAGACATACATTCACCTGAATTTCTCTTTCAGCTTGTTACCCAGAGAACATTCTGCATCCAGCAAAGTCAACAGGCTTCCAAGTCTCCATGGTGACCTTCCTCGTGGTCCTCACCATAGGGAGGACTCCACTACCCAGAAGAACCAAAGGGTCTAATTCAAGACCAGCTAGCTTCTCTGCAAGTTCGGATCACTCACTATCTACAAAGCCTGTTGTCTGACCCACTTCAAAGACTATCCCAGAGATAGACTGGTTTAAAATGTGTGTAAGCAGCTATTTACCGCAGGCATTACATCAGCAGAAACATACTGGAGAGGCAGGTCTGAGTATAGTTAAGAGCACTGGCTGATCTTCGACAGAATTTGGGTTTGGATCCCAGCACCCACATGGTGGCTCAAGACCCTCTGTAACTCCAGGACCAAGTGATTGTACATTACTCTCAAACCAGATACTCCCTAAAGACAGAGAGGACTGTGAACTCCTTCTTAAGTTGTTTTTCAGGAATCCTGTTACTGATGGCAGTATTGGTATTATTTGCTCTGAGTCTGTTAGATGGAGAGGAAGGAGAAAGATGAGGAGGAAGAGGGGGTGGTGGGGGAGGGGAGGAAAAGGGGGTCTTACGATGAGGTCATTGAAAATCTTCTCAGTGTGCTGGGGGGGGGGGAGTAAGTAGACACAGTCTCAGTGAAATGAGATCTGCAGTCCTAAATCTAAATTGATGGTATCACTGTCAACTCACAAGCAAAGTATTTTACCTTTAATCCTTTTTGTTGTTGTTGTTCTGAAATACCCATCAAAACATCATACAGAGAGGTCCCTGTAAAAGTTCTGCACTTTTTCTACTAATGGCTCCTCGCTGTGTATTTCAGGAACGTTGAAGTCAGGACTCAGCACACACTGTGTACACAGCTCTGTGTCGTTCAGTCGCAGGTGTGAACTTTTGCAGCCACCACCACAATCAGAGCACAGAATCCTCCCCTCTCCACAGAGGTCCTCCCTCGTGATAACCCCTCAGAGTCCACACCACTCTCTGCTCGCCAGGCCTGAGCCCGGGCCACCACTAACCTCTTCTCTGTAATTTGGTCAACCACATCACATAAACGGAATTACTACATGGCCTTTTGAAATCGGCCTTTTTGTCCACTCAATCAAATGTCCTTGAAATCCATCCAAGTTATGTGGGGGTGATTGGTTCCCTTGTGGGTGGAAGGGTTGCTGCGTTTTTGAGACGGGGTTTCCCGTCTGAACCCTTAACTGGCCTCACACTTGCTTCCTAACTGGGGGTGCCCTGGAACTGCTGGTCCTGCTGCCTCCACCTCCCAAGGGCTGAGATGGCAGGCGAGTGCCCCCTCACCTGGTATACCTCTGTTCCTTGATATTGATGGGTAATATTCTGTGGTTATACATATTCCGGTTTTGCCAGCCATTCATTGGAAACTGTTCTGGTTACTTCTTTTCATTCAAATCTGTATTTATTTTGTTTTATGTCTGTGATGTTTGGCCTGTATTGGTTTTCGTTGTGTTCTTACAGATTTTTACAAAAGTCTTTTGTCTTAGATGTAGCCCAGAAACATTTTCTCCAAGTGTGCCGCTGTCTTTCCTCCTTTTTAACACAGTCTTCCACGGAGCAGAACTCACATTTCGTGATGTCCAGTTTACTGTTTTCTTTTGCTTTTGTCTTTTATGAGAGCGCTGATCTCACCACTAGCATGTTCGACAAGATCATAGGCTCTAGGTGACAGGCAGGGACCATCTTTTAAATTTTTATTACATTTTACTTATTGCTGTGTGTGTGTGTGTGTGTGTGTGTGTGTGTGTGTGAAATTGTGTGTATGCGTCTGCATATGTGTGTGTGTGTGTGTGCATGCCATGCACTCAAGTGGAAGACACAGGACAAACCTCAGGACTTGCTTCTCTCTTTCCACCCTGCAAGTGCTGGTCTCTAACTCAGGTGGTCAGGAGTGATGGTCAGTGCTTTACCCCTGAACCATCTCAAGGGCCCAGGGGCCATCTATTCTGTTCTCTGTCTATAGGGAAGGGAAAGGCTGGGATTCTTCCCTGTTCTGCTTTGGTTTGATACTGCCATTGATTGCATGTGGTTATCTAATTTTTCTAAAACTATTTTCTGGGAAGATAATCTGATTCTTTCTTCACGGAATTGCCTTTGAGCCTTTTTCACGAATCAGGGCAGGGATAGAGGGACGGCTTAGTTAAGAACATGCTATGCTCTTGTAGAAAACCTGAGTTCAATCCCCACCAACCCTGGTGGGCAGCTCACAACCGTGTGTGGTTCCAGCCTCAGGGCATCATGATTCTCATCTGGCCTCTGAGGGCAGACCCTGCTCTTGTGTGCATATACACACAGACAGACAGAGATGCGCGGATATACATGGGATTAGGAATAAAATAAAATTTCCTAAAATAAAATAACCCCTCTGGAGCACAAACTGACATCACATATAATTCTTTTAGATGCGAAGGTTCTGAGTTAAAATAACAGATGAAAGGTACAGTGCTAAAGCCATCATCTGCTAAACACTGGGGGATAGGCAGGGAGATAGGATATTGAGGGCAGCTTCAAGAAGCCATCTTGCTGAGGCACCAACGGCCTTAGAGACTGGTGGCCATGCCTGCCAAAGCCATTCTGCATTTGCTTATGCATAGGTGGTTTAAATCAATGCTGTCTGCCTTCCCCTCAGAGTCACTCTGGTCACTCCTCAATTGTCCTTACATTTTTGTCTCCCACCTGCCAACTGCTTGTAGCTCGGGACTCTGACCTGGAACTTCTCATGCGACGCATTTTCCTGGGAGAGTCAAGGGAACCCAGCTCAAGGAGCTTGCCTGTGTTGTGAATCCTCAGTCTTGTGTTGGCACCAGCTCCTCTTGCCTACATTCTGGCAGGCTAGCTACCACCCCTGCTTCCTTCCAACCCGCGTTCTCAGCCAGCCAACTCCTACTCCAGTGTGAAACATCAGCTCACTCTCTACGCTCCAGCAGATCTGCATCGCCCCTCATGATGCCTAAGTGCAAGTTTCTTACCATAGTGTCAGACCAGTTCCTTACTGTAGCACTGAGCCCCCCAGCACGCTCCACCCCAGCTCTCCAGGCCCGCTCTTACCAGTTCCCACCCCACTTTGTACAGTGCAGCCACAGTGACCATTTCATGCCCCCATATGGCCTTCCACCATGCTGTCTTCCCTCACTGGTCTCCTACTCCATCACCAGACCTTGGCTCACATCTCCTGGCCTCCAGGCAGCCTTTCCAGATGATGAGCCCAGACTAGGGACTTCCACCAAGCGCATCTCAGCGGCCTTCACGTTCTAATATTGGTAACACATCCCTGTGAGTGCCTAGGAGCCTTTGAACAAGGTCACAACAAAACCACCATCTAGCTGTCCCCTGTGTCTTCGAGCCGGCCAGTCATTGAAAAGGTGAGTAAACTCCAACCTTCCCAGAGTGCCGAGTGCCTCTGTGTCCCAGAAACCGCTTCTTATCAGATCTATTCTAAGAGATGCCGGAACCTCTCACATCCTTTGGAACCACAGACGTGGTCACTAAAACTCAAGCAAGTGGGGAAGTTTTTCTGTGAATGAACTATGATTTTAATTTGCACGATATGCACATTTATAATAATAATTTCTCCATAGGACATGCAATATTAAGTTCCTAATGTTAACCTGGGGCAAAATATCTAAAACAAATTAAACTGGCTCTGTTCCTTGAGATTTTAGTATATTGAATTCTGAATTTTTAGCCAAAATTGTGCAGCATGTAGCTGATTAATATTCTAATTAAAATCTGCATGAGATCACATCAAGTTGTTGGCTTTCTCCAACATATAATAAATAAATGCTTTCCCGATAAAAGGCATCAGCAGATATTGAAGGGCTAGGCTGTCTCCTGTGGGAACCACATGACAGACCTATCAGGGTGTCATAGAGGATGAAGGCTGACACCTCCCATTCCTACCCCTCAGTGCCCTTTAACCAATAACGAATGTGTCCCTGGCTTTGAAGAAGTCTTTGATACATATTATCATTTCCTCTGTGTTGCAACCTTGGGGAACCGACCGACTCACGTTCTCAGCATACAATATAACTTGTACATTTAGTCACAGGTGATTGGAGCAGGCACAGCTACTTAAGGGCTCGTGATCGTGGAGACCTTAGTTGGTGAGCCACAGGGTCTGGTATCTGAGAGAACCACCAAGGGTAGCCATGATGGCTGACTGTGAGCCTCTCTGTGTGTCCAAGGCCACACAGGAAGGCAAGAACCACAGGATCCAAATGTGCACATATGTGTGTCTATATGCAGCTATAAGCATGCATGTGTATCTGTGTGCAGCTATATGCATGCATTGTGCCTGTGTGCAGCTATATGCATGCATGTGTGTCTTGTGCAGCTATGTGCTGTGGAATATTAGTTGAAGATGTGTTACATTCATTTATGTTGTGGAATATTTGTCTAGTGATACAAAGATGTGTTACATTCTTTTATGTTGCATTTGTTTAACTGCGTGAAGCTGTGTTACTTTGTCTGTCTAAAACACCTGATTGGTCTCATAAAAAGCTGAACGGCCAATAGCGAGGCAGGAGAAATGATAGGTGGGGCTGCCATGTAGACAGAATAAATAGGAGGAGAAGAGAGAAAAGGAGGGTTGAGAAAAAAGGAGAAGGAAAGGAGGACGCCAGGAGCCAGCCACCCAACAACACAGCCAGCCATGGAGTAAGAAGGAAAGGAAGAGACAGAGAATAAGGAAAGGGAAAAGCCCAGAGGCAGAGAGTAGATGGGATGATTTACCAAAAGCTGGCTAGAAACAAGCCAAGCTAAGACGGGGCATTCGTAACTATGAGTAAGTCTCCATGTATTTATCTGGGAGAAAAATACAAAAACAAATAAACAAAAAACAAAACAACAACAAAAACAAATCTAGAGCTATGTGCACATTTGAGCATCCAGGGAGGCCAGAAGAGTGCACGTCCCTAGAGATGGAGTGACCAATGACCGCGAGTGCCTAAATAAGTGCTGGGAACCCAGGTCAGGACCCCTGCAAGAGAAGTCTGTGTTCTTAACCCATCCCTGCAGCTCCATTCCCAGCTTGCTTAAACTAAACCACCTTTTCCTTAACTTGGGTGGTTTTCTGTTCTCTTACTTTCCAGCAACTCCTAAGATTAAAGGGTGTCCTGGCCCAGGTCATGTGACTTCTCCTGACTGGTTTGGATTCTGCCTGTGTCCTGGGTAAGGGCTGAGAGTGTTTGTATGTGGAAGTGAGTCTAGGGAGAAAAGGAAGGGTGGGGTGACAAACCAAGGTCTTCAGGAACCGGGTCGAGAAGGAGGTCCCATGTGGAATGGGCAGGAGAAAGCCATAGCGCTCAGGATGCAGGAGAGTGGGGGGCTGACATGTGCCTCATGTTGGGGTGTCTGAGGAAACCTGGTTGAGAAGGCTGTCAGACGTGGGCCTCCACACCGAGTACAATGACTGTGATGTGCACCTGCTGTGATTTTATTAAGGACCACATCTTCAGGGCTAGGAAGATGATTCCGTGGGCCAAGCACTTGTCACACAAGTGCAAGAACTGGGGTTTGGGTTCCCAGAACCCATGGGAGAGACGGACACGGTAGCCTGCAACTATAATCCCAGCTATCTTACAGCGATGGCGGCAGAGCCGGGAGACTGGAAACTGGGGAAGCTGGCATGCGCACACGGGTCTAACACGACACTTTCAAAGGCCAGCCCAGCTCAGCTGGCAGACACCTGCTTGCTGGGGCATGATGGTAGAAGCCATCAAAAGTCTTGCCTTCTGCGGCTAAGCCTTTGGGCTTTCATAAAGGCAGGAGCGGAGAGGTGTATGTGTGTAGTATGTGATAGTCACAGGGAAGCCTGGGGTCTGAGCAGGGGCGGTGGAGGCGGTGCTCCTTCATGCTAGGTGGTATGACGGCTCACGTATGAAGAATGTGGGCGCTGTGTGCTCACCTCCGAGGCCACAGTGAAGTCGTGTGAGGCCACATAGGCGAAGGATCCCAGAACCACCTAAGTCTCATTACACACTCGATTTTTAATGTTTAGATATTGCATCTTCAAAAACCTTTTGCTATTGCCAAATAGTTTATGACTCCCCTTAGTTATTTAAAAAAAAAAATCTGTAATTGCAGTCCACTAAAGCTTTGGTTAAATATGTTTAGGGGAAGAGGGGGCTTTTGGTGACCAGGTGTGCGTGTGGTTCTGGGCTCACTGATGCTATCTATAGTAGCCATTTCGTCTTCTTAGGCCTTTCTGCTCTGTGCTGACATGGCTTACAACCATGCACATTAATATACATGCACGCTTGCCTTTGTGCACAAGCATGCATACACAGAACCTGGGATGGGACTCTCACTGTGTCCAGGTCCCCAGGAGGAGCAAGCAGATTATGCAAAAGGCAAACAAGCTCACAGCTGTGTGGGGAGGAAGAAATACACCACAGGGACCTGAGGGTGACAGGTAGGGATAGGTGTGGGGGGGGGCAGGTCAGAGGTCAAAAGTCAACTTCTGCTGTTATTCCTCAGACACCATCCACCTTTTTTTTTTTTTTTTTTTTTTTTTTTTTTTTTTTTTTGTCATTCACCAGGATCTAGGACTTACCAATTAGCCTAGACTGTCTGCCCATCAAGTCCCTGGGATCTTCCTAACTCTGGGAATTGCAAGAACATCCCAGATTGGGGGCATCTTTTGTTACTTTTGTTACAGCTTTATTGGTTTATTGTATGTGTGTGCATGTGTGCCTCTGTGTGCATGTGTGTCACCATGCACATGCAGAGGCCAGAGGACACTTGTGGCAGCTGATTCTCTTCTTTCATCACATAGGTCCCCGGAATCGAGCACAGGTCATCAGGCTTGGCAGCAGGCGCCTTTCACGCTCAACAATCTCATTGGCCCTGGTTTGGTTTGGTTTGTTTTTGCAGGGGTTCTAGGGATCAAACCCGTGCCCTGTGCTCACAGGGCAGACACTTTACCAGTTGGTCCACCTTCCTGGCCCAGGGGTAGACTGGGACTGGATCCTGCCAAGAACCTGAAGCAGTGCAGATGTGATGGGGTCTGCGGGACTGGGGTGGGGGGGGAGCAGCAGGTGTAAACGCGATGACAAACGGGCTGCAGAAACTTCCCGTCCCAGCAGTGAGGCCTGCTCAATTATTGATAAGCATCACATGGGCTCCTGCTTGCAAAGAACCCTTTCCTCCCAGGAAAGTTAAATTTATTGGGCAGCAATAGCTTCTTTTTTCCCCATGTCTTTCTTATTAAACAAAGATAAGGCAACCACCAAGCAGGGTCCCTGCTCACTCACTTGTTCACCCAGCAAACATTTTCTGAACCCTTATTGTGTAGCTACTGCCATGGAATTGTGGCAGGCGGGGCCTTTGCTCTCCCGCCGGTTTTTGCTTTGGCTTGTGTGTGCGTACGTGTTCACATGTGCGTGGATGCACATACACAGATGTGTATTGATGCTGGTGTCTTCCCCACCTGATCTCCACCCTATATACTGAGGCGGGGTCGCTCACCCGAGCCCAGAGGTCATCAGTTTCAATTCTCTTTTGTTTGTTTGTTTGTTTGTTTGTTTCAGTTTCAATACTCTAACTAGACAGCTGCCTCTGGGGATCCTGCCTCACGTGCACTGAGATTGCAGGCGTGTGTTGGCACCAGCATTGGTCCCGAGAGCCAACACCAATGTTTTCCCAGCTGAGCCATCTCCTCAGACCTGACTCTCCTGTTCTCGCTGCAGAAATAGATGCTGACCCAATGACAGAAGCAGGGCCAAGTTTGAGAGACAATGAAGGAGGCCACGAGGAAAGAAGAGGTGTGGGCCACAAAGCTGGACCAGTCCTATATACCCTCAGCTGTGACCCTGGCTCACTTCCAGGGAGGGGTGGCATGTCCCTGGGCTCCTTCTCCTTTTTGTCTTGTGTATGTGTGTGTTCATATGTATGAGGGTGTACACGGGACAAGACGCACGTGTGGGTGTGGAACTGATCGTGAACATATCATGCCCGTATGACATTCCAAAGTCAACCTCAAGGGATCACTACTCAGACACCGCTCACCGTGATTATTATTTGAGACAGGATCTCTCACTGGCCTGGAGCTAACCCATTTGCTAGCCCGACTGGGCAGCAAGTAGCATGAAACTGGCTGGCTGCGCCTGCTCTGTGCTGGGTTTACACGTGTTGCCATGCCTGGTTCTTTATGAACCCGGGACCTCATTCTAGCATGGCGAGAACATCCTGGAGTCTGAGCACACCTTGTGGTTAGTAGGCAGTAAATCGGGGTGTCAAACCTGGGTCCAGAGTCCTGAGGAGCTTGTAGCTAGTGTGTAATTCAGTGATAGCGTGCCTGCCCAGCAATTGTGAGGACCTGGGTTCAATTCCCAGCACAGAAAAAGAAAACCCAGACAGAATGGATGCTTGGGAGGTGCCTCTCCAGCAACAGCAGAAACCTCTCTGAGCGCCCCTCAACACACAGACACATCTGCTGGGAAGAAAGATGGGTTCCCAGGTGATGAGAACACAGGGGGAGAAACAGCACCCCCAGAGCCAGTGGGTAAAGGCCATCCTGCTGACATCCCAGGTCCCAGACGGTAAAAGGATAAGCAACTTCTACAAGATGTCCCCGAACTACTGTGTCTTCTCTGGTCTGAGAATGCACACATAATAGATAAACATGTAACACAATCCTTTACAAAGAAACCACACCCCAAAGGCTCCTCCAGCAGAGCTCAGCCAGTTCCCTGCACATTCCCAGCTAAGCCAGCAGCACTGCCAGGGAGAGAGGGCAGTGTCGCTTTGCCGATGGCTGTCTGTGAAGTCTGTAACTTGTCTCTGTCTGACCTCTCTTGCTGAGTCCTGTGCTGGCTCCGTCATCACTGGTAGGACTGTCAACCTCCCATAAAAAGAAAAAGTGACCTATTTTAGAATTCCTCCGGGGAAGGAGTCGGTGTGTTGCCTTGGCAACCAATTTGGGCTCTTACAGGGGTCCTGCTTGGTTCTTCCTTCAGTCTAACCTACTTCCGCCCAGATGTCACTCAGAGCTCTTGTGGTCAGGCATGAGGAGGCAGTGGGGAAAGGATGCTGACAGCCACACCCTGCTGCCAGGGCTTCCCCACCTGTGACAGAGCCAGGGAAACAGCGGGGTGAGAAGATGGGTGGGGGATATGGGAGTCTGCTCCCTCTCCCAGAAGTGGGGGTACTGAGGAGCTGAGCAGGGCCTGGACTTGCTAATTTGCACTGGTTCCGGCAGTTGCATCCCTGCAGACACCATCCCCTTTCATCCCTCCGACTGACCACCCGACTCAAGTCTGCCTCCCTCCGCCAGCCTCCACTCTCCAGAAGTCCCCCCAGCCCTGACCCCAGGAGCCCACCATAGCCTTTCTACATCTTATACCAAAGGACTCTCTAATGGAGGCTCTGGGTGAGCCATGGGATCCTTAAACTCGCCCCATGCCTCAAGGGCATTCCCAGACTCCTTCTCCATGAGATTGAACACATGTCCACCCCCATTGTCCCATCTGCCCCATTTCCCCCATGACACCAGTGGACACTGAGATGTTAAAGGACCATCATAAAGTGAAGTTCTAGCCTGGCACTGCCTCCTGGCACTATCTCATAATCGGATCTTCCATAGACGTGACTTCAGCAGAAACGTAACTTCCAGGGCTACGTCACTGCAGATGGCAGGAGCACAGGCTTGGACACAATAAGAAGGAGAAAGGAAGTAGTGGGGTCATTTAACTAGAAAGGCTCCCACGCAGGCTCCACCTTGTAATGTCACTTCTCTGTTAGTGTCATTCTCTGCAAGCCCTTCCTACATGGGAGCAGAGACGACAGCACCAGGGTCTGCCCTGCAGGGTGGCTAGAAACTGCAACGGGAAGAAGGCATCGCCCGCCCAGGCTCAAACTGTGTCTCCTGGAATCAGTCTGGTATCATGTTCAGGTCCCCTGTCCAAGCTGTGTCCTGTGACTGTTCCCTTCAGCCAAGTGGTAGAACAATCCCCATGGGCGCTGTGACCTGGACTGCAGGGAGGTGCCTCCCTCTGTTAGTGAATCTACAAGAGTCTGGTACAGGTTCTCAAAAGTCTATACAGGTATAAAGTAGGGATAAACACTCACTGGTACAGAATCAAATTGACGCCACCCCTGATCCAGCTGCCTCCGTCCAGTCATTCTTTCCAGGGGGTAAAGAGCACCAGCTGCAAGCCGCCTGCTCTGCTCTGACAGCCTGCAAGAGCGAGAGAGCGAGAGACCCTCTCCCTTAGCTTATAAGTTGTCACATAGGCAGACAAGACCACACCCTAGGGCTAGCTGCCCCAAAAGTCATTGGTTAAATGGATCAAAATCCCACAACATTTCCCCTTTTTTCTAAATAAGGTTTTAATCCTAACCTAAAACTATTTACAATAAGAACAACTATCAAGTATTGTGCAGAAGAAAGAGAAGGTGATAACACAAACGAAGATGAAACTAACCAACAGGAACAACATCAAGCAAGAAACACATTCTAAATGTCCAGACCATATATAAATGGCAAACTACAGAGATTGCTCCAATAGCTGGCCTATCCTGGAAAGTCCGAGTCTTGTACCTAATATGTCCTAGCTCAGATATGAGAGGATGGTAACTACCTAATCCCTCTTAGATGGCCAATCTTGATTGTAAACCTGATTGGATCTGGAATCGACGAATAGACACACCTGTGGGTGGGTCTGTGAGGGGAAGGACCTCAGCTCGACTGAGTGACACCTTCCTATGGTGGCCCAGATATAAAGCCATGTGGGGGAAGCCATGGTGCTTTGCCTGCTTGCATCCCCCTTTGCTGCTAAGTGCATCCATCCTGGAACTTCAGTCGCTCCAGCCCTACTTCTCCAACACCAGACTACAGTCTCTTCGCCCTTCTGACATAGACAGAAGACAAGCATCTCTTCAAGAATCCTCCAAGCCCTCAGCATCAGACTGGGCTTCTGAGGTATCTCGTCTCATTGGCAAAGCAAACTACCAGGTCATAGCCTCTCCAGTGCGCAGACAGCCACCGACCGTAGAATAGAGATTGAGCTGATGAGATGTAGCATCCACAGACACGCTGCCGCCTTTCCAGTCATCCTTCCCTCCTTCCAAAGGGCAGAACGTGGGCTTAGGAGGGTCCCCTTGCAACGCATCTTTATCACTGAAGGACTGGGTAGGGCCAGTAGAGAACATATACTGAGCAATAAACAAACAAACTCAAACAGGCGCTGACCCTGAACTTACACAGAGGAATGAGTGGTGGGCTGCTTTCTCCCAGAGACCCTCGGCTGTCTTCTTCCAGAGACATTTCTCTTCCACACTCACTGCCAGATGGACTTTGCTGCCATCAAAACACATCTTGTGATGACAGGTCTGTTTGTATTTTAGATAACAAATAAATGCTGGTGCCGCTCACTCCACCTCCACAAGGGGACCTGATGAGCTGGCTGATGGCCTAAGATGCTAAGCCTGCGCCTTAGGCTGATGGACAGGAGTGTGTATGCTCCACAAGTGGGCTTCTGGAAGGTTCTGATAAGCATTTTGTCCCAGGAGACCTGGCACTGACAACTGGCAGTGACAGAGATGTTAACACTCAGAGCCGAGAGCGGCTGGGCAAAGACTGGCACCTCTTCGTAGGTTTCACACCCCTGGACCAGGCCTGTCCCTTCCTCCCACCCCTCCCCCAATAAAACAGGAAACCAAAACTTACCTTCTGGTCTTAACTTCTAAGAAACAGACAGACTTGGTGCTACAGGCCTGTGCTTCAGCTACTCAGGGGCTGAGGCAAGAGGATCGCAAGTTCAAGACCAGCCCAGATCACAGACTGAGTCAAAACCAACAGGGTGACTAATAAAATACTGCTTCAAGATAAGACAGAGGTGTGACTCAGCAGTGAGAACGTGGAGGTGTGGCTCAGTGGTGAAAACGTACAGGTGTGGCTCAGGGGTAAAAATGTGAGGTGTGGCTCAGAGGTGAAAATGTAGAGGTGTGGCTCAGGGGTAAAAATGTGAGGTGTGGCTCAGAGGTGAAAATGTGGAGGTGCAACCCAGTGGTGAAAATGTGGAGGTGTGGCTCAGGGGTAAAAAACGTGAGGTGTGGCTCAGTGGTGAAAATGTGGAGGTGTGGCTCAGGGGTGAAAACGTGGAGTGTGACTCAGTAGAGAAAACATGGCGGTGTGACACAGAGGTGAAAATGTGGAGGTGTGGCTCAGTGGTGAAGTGTTCACCTAGCAAGTATGGAACCTACAATCAACCCTGATAGTATGAAAGAAGGGGAGAAAGGGGGGAAAGGAAGAGGAGGGAAGAGCAAAAAATTAATTCCCTCCTTCATGTACCTTCCAGGTCTGCAGAAGCTGCGCTCTATGAAGGATGGAGAAAGGGCTGAGGAGAAAGCCCCAAACGCTCATATTGTGTGCAGAATGAAGTGCCTCTCATTGCAGTGCTGGGATCGAATCAGGGCCTTGGGCGTGCTGGGCCAGCTACCACTGAGCCACAGCCCCAGGAATACCTGTGTTTGCCCATCTATAAGTTAAATCACTTGTTCAGAGCCGCAAGCAGCAATAACGGACAGATGGATGTGAGGTGGACAGCCAGCCCACAGTTGCCTTTCGCCTTGGTCCTCATAGAACATAACAGGACAGAGAATAGGGAACAGGGCCACACCCAGGTGCTCTGGTGGGAGTCTCGGTGCTCCAGGGGGAGGTTGGTGCCAGGAAGGACCAGGGAAGGTAATTGCTGACTTGACTCTTTGCAGATGGAAGAGCTTTTATTTGCTGTTTTTTGTTTTTTCTCCAACATGGGTCCAGAAAAGGCCAAGTGGGATTTGTAGCATCCCATTTTCTCTGTTTCCATCAACGCATTATGTGGTCCGTAAAGGGCATTTCACTCCTTTTGTGCAGACGTGGACTTTGTACATAACTTTAGCAAACGGAACCACTGAGGCGGTATCAGTGCTACCCACACCGTCTCCCTCGGCTTCCCAAACAGCCCTACTCAGGGTCATATCACTGTCAGACAGCGATCTGAGAAAAGGGTGTGGGAGGAAGGGAGGGAGAGAGGGAGAGACAGAGAGACACACACAGAGATTTGTTGTGTGATGGAAAGAAGGCAAGGAGGGGGACCAAACCCCGAGAGCCCATCTCTTCTCCAGCCTGGAGCATCCATGCTTGTGTGCAGCACAACCAAAGCTCCCTGGCCCTTTGATCGGGGACCCCATGCTGGGCCTTGTTCGTGAGATTTTTTAATTCTCTTTCATTTTATTGAGCGGCTTCCCTCCCCACCTCCATACCCAGAATCCGGTCTTAGAATTATTGGGTCCTTCTTCCCATTGATGCGTTTTTATGAGCTTTGTAGTAGATGCAGAAATATATGGACATAACAAGGAAGAAAGGAAGGAAGAAAAGGAGGGAGGGAGGGGGAGGGTTGGAGTCTGAGCAGCCTTCCTGTGGAAGGGAGGGCATGTGAGGAAAGTCTTGGGTACAGCCACATTTCACGGAAAAATGAAGAAATGGAAGGACAGTCAATTGGTGCCCAAGAAAGGAATTTCAGATACTAAATACGGCCCCTGGCTTATGGGGGCTGGCCACTGCTGAACAGTAAGGCTCCCTCAAGAGCACGGGGGTGTGAGGAGGGCACTCTGTTGACCCCATGCCTGGATGCATTTGCCCTCTGCTGAAAACAGTCCTGTGTGAGCTCAGTCATGCATCCCGTCAGGGACCCCCACAGGACATGCGCTAGGCACTGCCCCAGAAACCAGGAAGGCACATGTCTGCTCCTTCCCATCTCTAGGACTTGGTTTCGCATTAATCTCTGTGTCTTTCAGCTACCTTGGCACAGCCCCCGCCCCACTGCGTGTGTTTATGCTGTGCCCTGTGGGAGGAGTTTATTTGCGTTTTAGGGTGCTTATTGGGTGAGACTTTTCCTGCCAGTACAAAGATGGAAACTGAGGCACCAATGGGAAGACTGTGTTGGATGTGAGAGACTGACTTCTCCCAACCTGAGTGAACACTCTTCCCATCTCAAAGCCAAGTGAGAAGGGCCCAAGAGTCAGTGATTAAGATCTGAGGTTCCAAGCCGGATGTGGTGGTGTTGCCTGTGGTCCCTGCATCTACCTGAAAGGCTGAGGCAAGAGGACAGTGAGTTCAAGACCAACCTGAACTACATTGTGAGGCACTGTGGAATTCCCATAAGGCATGTGAGCTGGGCCCTAGGCGCCTTTCTCCATTAACAAATGGGTGTCGGTGTACAGATAACCCCAGCTCCTGTGTTTGGTTAAAATAAGTCCAGTCTCTAGCTTTACTTCACAGTACATTGCCTAAGGTAATGCATGGTAAAGTCCATCTTAGGGTAGCAATAGATGATATCTCATTGTTTCTTTGAGTAATAATTCTGGAGCATCTTCACCCTAGAATTCTGACCAAGGTCACTCAGGGTAGTGAAGGTGTGTATCATCAGGCTGTGGCCAACCCAAGGCTTCACTAGGGCCGAGTAGTCTATTTTCAAGATGGAGCACTTACATGTCTGGTGTTTGCTAGAAACCTGTTCAACCCCAAGTAGATCTTTTCTAGGACTTTGCAAGTATTCTTATTATCTGTGGCTGGCATCCTCAGAGCAGACAATCCAAGAGAGGGGAAGATCAAAGAGCTTATTATGACCCTACCTTCAAAAGTCAAAGGCTGCGTTGATTATCTATTGCTGCATAACAAAGTATCCAAGACATGATAGTTTTAGCAGGAATCATTAGCTTTCCCACACAGTGTGTGTGTGTGTGTGTGTGTGTGTGTGTCTGTGTCTGTGTCTGTGTGTGTCCTGGACTGGGTAACAAAGTATTCAAGACACAACAGCTTTAGCAGGAATCATTAGCTTCCCCCACAGATACGTGTGGCCTGACCTGGCACAAATCCAGCAAGACGGTCCCTCTATCCCAGACCACTTCCAGCCACTTCCCAGCCCTGGGAGCCAGCTCCAACCAACTCAGCACACGCAGCTCAGTCTGGTGTAGACCCACTACGGCAGCCACTCCAGCACGCTACCTTACACCGTTTTTCATCCCCAGGAGCCATCTCCAGCTGACGGGTAGCTGGGCCCAGTGCAGATCGGAAAGGCAGCTGACCCACCTCCACTCCTTCCAGTTTCTCCCAAGCCACACAGCCAACTGTCCACCCCCAGGCTCTTGCCCAATGGGCTGAGAACACATAGTGAAAGACACAATCATCAGCATAACTCCAGATGCTCAGGTCTCACTGGAAGAAGAAAAGCAATAAAAAATAAATAGACAATAGGCCCCCATCCCAGTCAACAGTCTCACAATAATGGTCTGCTGAGGACGACAACAGGTGAGATTCGAGATGCAGAATTCAAAAGAACAATTATAACTAGTTGGAAGTGTTCAAAGAATTCAAAGACCGTGCAGAGAAACCCTTGAATAAGCTGGAAAAGGACAGAGCAGCCTGAATGGAGCTTAAGACACACAGAGAAACTGATGGGTGAGATAAGGAAGTCAGTGCAGGATGTGAGAACAGCTCACCAAAGAGACAGGGACAGTGGAGAGAGCCCAAGCTGAAAGGAAGCTCAGAATGAAAAAGTCCATTGATAAAGGGCTCAGTGGAAAGGCTTGTCAGCGGAGGATCGTGTGGGACAAGGAGCATCAGGGCTTGAAGACAAGGGAGAGGAACTGTATCGTTCACTCCAAGAAAATGATCGTTCTTTTAAATGTATGAATGAAACATGAAGAATTTTGGGGGTGCTGTAGAAAAGCCAATTTAAAAAGAAAAGAAAAGTCGGGCGTTGATGGTGTACATCATTAATCCCAGCATTTGGAGGCAGAGGCAGGTGGATCTCTGCAAATTCAAGGCCAGCCTGGTCTACAGAGTTAGTTCTAGAACACCCCAGGATGTAGAGAGACCCTGTCTCAAAAAAAAAAAAAAAGAAAAATGAAAAGCTAAATCTACAACTTATGGGCATAGAAGATAAAGAAGAATTCCAGCTCTAAGACATAGAAAATATTTTTAAAAAGTGAGAGAGAGAAGGAAATTTACCAAATCTTGATAAAGAAACACTCATGCAGGTACAGGGGGCCACAGAACACCAAACAGGGAAAGAAACTCCCCATGACATATCATAGTTGGAACAGTAAGAATGCCAAAGCTGCAAGAGAGAAGGGTGTGTCACAGAGGAAGGCGGGTCCCTTAGAGTAACAGCCAATAGGCTGACAGAAAACTCCAGAGCCAGAAGAGCAGAGGAGGATGCAGCTCATGCTCTAAAGAGCAGAACTTAGCCTCAGCTAAGACTCACAGGCCAGGCAAGGGACCCCTGGGAGTGAGCCAAGTCTCTTGAACCAGTGAGACCTCTTCCTACATTTTCCAAGAGTCACTTTAGGTAGGCAGGTACCAAACCAGTTTTGACCTCTAAGCACCCAGAAGATGCTCAGGAGAAATGAGGACTTTGCAGTGCCCAGCATCTTGGGTCTATCAGGGACTGGCTAATGGAGCTGAAATCCAAATTAGCTACTCAGACATCTCCATGTCAGAAGCCGGGCCACAGAGCCACTCACTCATCAGCATGAGAGCAGCGCAATCCCCACAGTGAGAGAGAAGGGCCCAGCATAATGAGGACAGTAGATGAAAGGGATGCCACCAAGAGGATCTTAATTGCATCTTAATTGAGTCCCATACTTTCTCCTTCATGCAGATCCCATCCTTAAAGTCAAAAAGACAGTGGTGTCTCTGCTGGGGCACTCTCTACGCCCCAGCCATGGCTGGTCTGCAAGGTCACCACGCTGTATGGACTATGAAAACGTGTATCGGCTAACTGTTGCTGCAACAACGCTCTACAACAAACACACCAAATCCTAGTCCTCTGCCGCCACTGTCCCTCACACATCTGCAGGCCAGCTGGGTGATGACTGACCAGGCTGTGCTCCCCCTGGTGCACACTGAATCTGGGCTCCTGTCTGCTCCGAGGCTATGTCCTCCGGGGGCCACACCAAGGAGGAAGCAGCTACCAGAGAGGGGAGGGTTTCCGTCACCCATCTCATTGGTGTGACCAAGTACCTTAAGGTGCTCACAGTTTGAGGGAGCAGTTGTTCATCGTGTCTGGAAAGGCATGGCGGCTGGAGTGTGAGACTGAGGGTCACTTTGTACCCACAGTCAGGCAGCACAGAAGGGGGACTGCCTTCTGCTGTTCTCTCCTTTCTGTCCAGTCGTGAACCCCAGATTGTAGGACGGTGCTGTCACATGCAGAGTGATCCATCTTCCTTGCTCAGTTTGAACTTTCTAGAAACACCCTCGTAGCCACACCCAGAAGTGTATATTGATGTTGATTCTAAATCCAGTCAAGTTGACCAAATTAACCATCCAAAGTTCACACCTTGCCACGTTCACACCTCACCAAGTTCCCACCTCGCCAACTTCACACCCAAACACATTAAGTCACAATATTCCAACCCTGGTCCATAAAGTCTCATTTTCACCATATAATACAGAGCAGCATGCTGTTATTAGGTCATTTTATTTTTAATGAATAATATGGAACACAGCATGTGGTTATTAGGGCATTGAGAGTCTTGAACAAAAATCCAAAGTCTCTCCTGAGACCCAAGGCAATTTCTTAGCTGAGAGTCTCTATTAAATAAAAAATTTAAAAGTTACATTATTTCAGATCCAAAATGGCACATAATAAATGTTCCATTCCAGAAAAAAAGGGACAAAGGGATCTTAGCTAAGACCAAAGCAAAGTAAGAATGAAATCCCATGGGACCACACACTGGGCATCCAGGGCCTGTGAGGGAGCAATGTCTACACGTGTCCAGCAGCCCTGGGCAGCCCTGCCCCTTCAGCTCTGCCGTCTGTGACACACATAGCCTCTCTTTCACACTCATCTCTCTGTTTCATCACCCACATGACCAGCTACCTCACAGGCCTACCTGCCAAGCCTTTCTCACCTCGGAGGACCAAAGCCTTTCCTACTGTGAGCCAAAATAAAAACCTTTTTCCTAATCTTACTTTTGTAATGAGAAAGTAACTAAGACAGAACTAAGTAACTATGTAACTAAGACAGAAGTAACTAAGTAACTAAGACAGGAGGGTGGAACGGAGGAGCGGAGCTGCTGGTGTGATAATCCTGACCACGTGGTTCTCAGGCCTTTTGGTTTCAGGATTGTGCAAGAGTTTGGAATTTTGGACTTTAAAAGTCTTAAACCCTATGAGTTTCATGAATGATTAAGGTAGGGCTTTGGGAGACCAGAAAATGTGCACAGTGAAGGCCCAGCTCATGAGGGTTCAAAGGAGACTAAGCTTTTTATCAGGCACCAGGTTAGAGACCATTCACATTATACCCTGACAAAGAATTTGGCTGCATTCTGCCCCTGTCCTGAGAACTTGCTTAAGGCTGAAATTAATGGGTTAATTGTTTTGACAGGGGGGATTTCAAGACAACACAGCATTTGGGGTGTGGCAGGCAACTGCTCACTGCTCTTACCCGATTTACTGTGACAGAGACAAGCAACACAGAAAGACACACGAGATGTGCAGTTTGGGGAGGTAAAACACCTTCGGGTAGTTTGTTGTTCCAGACAGGGAGGGTTTGAAGGAAGCGGTCATTGCCAAATATCAACGCCATCACTGGGAAGTTCTACCCTGTACATAGGACCTTCTTCAAAGACCTTCCACATGAGCTGAGGAAGAGACTGGTCAGTGGGTGTGGATGTGTTCAATCTTGCATGATTAGGGTTTTGCTTTGTTTTGTTTTGTTTTTTATCAACTTGATGCAAAATGGAGTCATCTGTGAAGAAGGATCCACAGGTGAGGAATTTCCTGTATCAAACTGGTCTGAGAACAAGACTGTAGGACATTTTCCTGATTAATGATTAACATGGGAAGGCCCTGCCTACTGTGGGCAGTGTTGCCCCTGGGAAGGAGATCCCGGGCTGTAAAAGGAAACAAACTGAGGAAGCCATGGAGAGCGAGCCAGCTACCCGCGCCCTCCAAGGCTTCTGCTTCAGTTCCTGCCTTGAGTTCTTGCCTTAACTTCCTCTGATGTTGGACTGAAATCCGTAAGACAAATAAACCACTTTCTCTCTAAGTTGTTTTGGGTCCATGTTTTATCACAGCAGCAAAGACTCCTAGAACCCACATAAAGCCAGATGTGGTGACATGGGCTTGTGATCCCAGCACGGAGGAGACAGGGACAGGCTTAGATGTGGCTCACTGGCCAGCCAGCCTAGCCTGCTTGCTGAGTTCAAGGTGGATGACTGAGAGATGCTACCTCAGAAGATGCAAGGTTCTTGAAGAGCAACCACGGGGTTGTACTCTTGTCTCCACATACATGTACATATGCATGATGAACACACACAGACAACACGAGCTCAGCACACTGTTTGGCCATTTCATTAGATGAGGAAGATTTCAATGCACCTGCCAGGAGAGTGTGGTCAGCAGAGAGGGATGACGGGCACTGACATTGTATACAGGCGAGAAACCTTTCTGGAAAGATACACACAGACCTGAAGACCGTGGAGCTCCCCATGAGACCAGAGACTGAGGACCACCTCCCCCGCCCCCCATTTATGGGTTAACCAGCTTCACTGTGCCCCCACACTGCTTTGTTAAAGGAAAAGGCAGGAAACAGCATTGAGCAAACAAAAACACCTGTGAAGAGACCCATGCCTATGTTTAACCTGCCAGGATGCTCCAAAGACTGCCTTTCTAGGCTGGCCTGGTTGTCCAGTCAGTTGAGGCAAGTTGGTTCCAAGTTCAAGACCTGCCTGGGTCAATGAGAAGTCAAGATCCCCCTGGGTAACAGAGAGAGACTGTCTCTACTTAAAAAGTTAACGGTTGTTCTGTTCTGATTTTCTGTGCCTCTGGATGTTACCGGCCTAGAGCAGGGCGCAGGGCACCCCTGCTGAGAGTTCCAGGTTCTGGCATCCGACAACAAAGAATCGGCAGAGACAGACACAGTCTATTTAGAAACTGGAAGTGTGCCAGAGAGCTGGGGGAGGTTAGAAGGTCAAAAGCCTGCGTGGGTCAGGCTCATTGTGCCCACCTTCTCTCCCAGTATAGGGATTGCTGGCTTTTCTCATTCATGCTCTGTGCCTGGCATCTAACCCTGGTGGAGGGGTTTCTAGCCTTGCTGCCAGCTGACTTCTTTCGCATATTAATCTCTCTCTCTCTCTCTCTCTCTCTCTCTCTCTCTCTCTCTCTCTCTCTCTCTCTCTCTCCCCACGCTATTCCCTGGCCACACTGTGTGCTCCGAAATGTTTCACAACAGCCCCAACTGTGGGCACCTCCACTCAGCAAGCGTCAGGAGCTCCCTCCAACCCAGTCCTCTTTTTCTGTCTCCTAAAGAGCAGAGGAGGAGGGTTCTACATCAGAGATGGACACTGAGACTCAGTCGTGGATTTGGCGTTGGACCCCAAGCCCACAGCAAAAATCCAAGCAGATGCCAGCTTTGCCACCCCCTGATAATGAGCCAGCCTCATTAGCAGATTAGCTTCGGGGGTGAACAGTACTCTTAATAATGCACAAATCGCTATGACAACCACCCACTTTGGTACCTAAAGATAACTTCTCCGCCAAACCCTGTGTGTGTGTGTGTGTGTGTGTGTGTGTGTGTGTGTGTGTTCGAAAAGAAACACCCTTCCCTGTGAGCCCCAACACTCTATATATTCTGCATGTCTTTGATGCCTGTGGCTCTGCGCGTGTTAAGCTCTAGTTTACAGACAGGCCTGTAGCATCGGTGTGAATGGCGTGAAAGGCAATGGGTGTGGTAGGTACAGGCAGTCCAGAGCCCCCATGGCATTCCTAGCGGCAGGGATGTTACCCCGTTCTCAAGGCTGATAAAACTGCTGTTGGGTCCAGGCACCCAAGCGCACTGCCATAATTACTCAGGAAGACAGGCTTGGCCAGGATTAATTCTGTGATTAATTATGGTGGGCGCTTCAACAAGCGAGCGCGCGCTCGGCAGAGTCAGGAGGGGACATGACGGCCTCTGGCTCGCCGGTAGGACGGACGACTGAGGATTGTGTTGAGTGGGAAGCCGCGTGGGCCTGACTGTAATGAGAAATGAGGAAAAGTGCTGAAAAATTGATGGCGCCTGCAGATTGCACAGGCTGGCGCGCAGCGGGGGGCCCTGCAGCCGGCGTGCCCCGCGCGGTATGCTAATGCGGGCGCCTGGGCCCCCGGAAAGGCTGGAAGAAAAAGCCAGCACAAAGGAGAGAAATGCAAATGACAGGCCAGGAGATCAGAGCCGAGAATCCGGATTAAGTGTGTGGAGCTGCCGCTGGCCCAAGTTTAACCCTTCCTGGACTGTCTGACTGCAGTGGGGTGCTGGGAGCTAAAATCTGGATGGGGTGCTGGGCCAAAGTGGAAGAGCCAAGAAGCTGTAGGGACGGGCGGGGCTAGTGCCAATCAGGAGGATGACTTCTTAGGGAGGGAGGATGGGGAGGGAAGTCTCCTGACAGGAAATGCAAAGGTCTATCTGGTAATGGAGATCCAACGACGACAAGCAACCAAAAGTGCTGAAATGTGGGCCGCTGGGAAGGAAAGTCGGGGAGCAAGCAGGGTGTTGCGGTGGCTAGTCTTTGTTCCTGGTATTTCCACAGTTGCCACGGTGTCGTTTTTGTGACGTTACACACGGACGATTGACATGTGCTACTACTGAATCTAAGTTATACCTTACCAAAACGGAACAAGAAATAAAGCCCCAGAGAGGTACGGAGAGACTGCTGAGGGATGCTCTCAGCCTGTGGGAGAGAACCACCGCAGGGCTTGTACTGAGCAGGAATCCCAAACAAAGATGGAGGGCAGGCCAAATATAAGCGAAAATACAGAGGAGCCTGTTGCCATCTCCTGAGCTAGACAGTGAGGGTGAAAGTCAGCAGCTCCTCAATGGGAGTCAGTGCTCACAAGGAGTAAGAGAGTGGGAACGTCTCAAAAACAGAAACCTGGGAAGATCACAAGGTAATGCCAATAAGGGATGGATGGATGGATGGATGGATGGATGGATGGATGGATGGATGACAGGAGAAAGGATAGGTAGGTAGGTGGATAAATAGAGGATAGAGATAGAGAAATGGATAGATGGTAGCTGTAGAACTGAGAGAGAGAGAGAGAGAGAGAGAGAGAGAGAGAGAGAGAGAGAGATCAACAGTTCTCAGCCTGTGGATCACAACCCCTTTCAGGGCTGTCTTAGATTAGGGTTTCTATTGCTGTGAAGAGACACCACGAGCACAGCAACTCTTACAAAGGAAAACATTTAATTGGGGGAGGCTTACAATTTAGAGATTTAGTCCATTATAGCCATGGTGGGAAGCACAGCAGAGTAGAGACAGACTTGGTGCTAGAGAGGGGATGCGAGTTCTGCATCTGGATCCACAGGCAGCAGGAAAAGAGAGACACTGAGCCTGGTCTGAACATCTGAAATCTCAAAGCCATAGAAGAATAGACATACAATTAACATTGGCCCCCATACTTCTAATGATGATGCTTGGATAGGATCATTGCTTTCTAAAAATATGAAGAAAAACCAAAATGCTAGGTGTTTTCATTGTGATAGGAAAAGTCATCTGAAGGAGTGTGGGCAAACTGCTCTTAGAAATAATTCAAACAGAAGGCCCAGCCTTTTGGAGTGTGCAGAAAGTGTGGCAAAGGCTGGCATTGGACTAACGAATGTAGATCAACAAGGGACAGGCAAGATAACCTTCAACCATCGAGAAACACCCGGCAGGCCCCTTGCAGGCCCCAGTGTTAGATGTAGTTCAATCACTCCCTGTCAGCATTGGGGGAAAACCTTCCACATAATGAATAAATGATATAACGTCTGTTGTCTGAAACCATATGGTTTCAGATGCCAGACCAGCAGTGGAAAATAAAACAAAACTTTCAGGAGAAAGCATAAAGCAAATATCTTGGCAAACTTTTATAGATGAACAAAGGTCAAAGTTAAAAATACAAATAAATGGCATAGAACTTGAGGGTTTGGTAGACACAGGTGCAGATGTCACAATAATTGCACCAAAATCATGGCATCCAGGTTGGCCTCTTCAGGAAGTAAATGTTCAGCTTTTAGGGACTGGCAGTTTGTCTCAAGTAAAACAAAGTACAAGATGGGTTGAATTTACAGGGCCATAAGGACAGACAGGAACATTGAAACCATATGTGGCTAATATAGGAGTGAATTTATGGGGACATGATTTACTGCAGCCACAAAAACCACGATTAACATTCCCCTAATTTTAGAAACATGCTATAGAATAAGGAATGTTCCTGAGAGAAATATTGAAAGGTACTATCAAGGACAGTCACAGACCATTCAAGCTGTACATAAGCAAGGCACAAAGCTGTTAGTATTTCAAAAGTACCAGCTGCCCTACCTTTAAAGTAGTTGACTGACAAACCTGTTTGGGTTGAGCCTTTGACGTTAGAAAAATTACAGACCCTAGAACAGTTAGCAAAGGGGCAGTTAAATGCTCAACATATTGAAGAACCAACCAGCCTTTGGAATTCTCCTGTATTTGTTATTAAAAAAAAATCTGGAAATTGGAGGATGATAACAGATTTAAGAACCATAAATAAAGTTATTCAGCCAATGGACTCTTTATAGCATGGAACTCCCTTGTATTCTTTATTACCTAAGGGATGGCCTATTACAGTGGCTGATTTAAAAGACTGCCTTTTTACTATACCTTTTCAAGAACAGAATAAAGAACAGTTTGCCTTCACAGTGCCTACTTACAATAATTCTCAGCCTGTTAAGAGATATCAATGGAAGATTCTCCCACAAGGGATGTTGAACAGCCTTACCCTGTGCCAATATTTTATATGATAGTCATTAGAAATAATTTGTGTACAATTTCCTCAATCTATAATTTACCATTGTATGGATGATATCTTATTAGCTGATTCAAATTTACATACTTTAGGAAGAATGTTTGAAGAAGTAAAGAAAATTTTGCCTTGCTGGGGATTACAAATTGCTTCTGAAAAAAAATACAAAGAGGAAATTCTATTGATTATTTAGGATATAAAATAGATTTAGAAAAAATTCAACCACAAAAGGTACAAATCAGGAGAGATCAATTGTGGACTCTTAATGACTTTCAAAAATTGCTGAGAGACCTTTCCTATCGACAGCCCACTATTGGAGTAATAACTCAAAAGCTGAGTAATTTGTTTCGAATCTTAGAAAGTGACAAGGACTTAACTAGTCCAAGAGAATTATCAGACTTTGGTGGAAGAGACTTGTTCATGTGGATCGTTTGGATTCAGAACTTGATTACATTCTGTTTTTTTTTTTTTTCCTTCTGTGCATTCCCCTACAGGGATTTTTTTTTTAATATTTGTTTATTTAGTATACAATATTCTGTCTGTGTGTATGCCTGCAGGCCAGAAGAGGGCACCAGACCTCATTACAGATGGTTGTGAGCCACCATGTGGTTGCTGGGAATTGAACTCGGGACCTTTGGAAGAGCAGGCAATGCTCTTAACCTCTGAGCCATCTCTCCAGCCCCCCCTACAGGGATTTTATGCAGAGGGAAGTTATTATCTTAGAGTGGATATTTTTACCACATAAGCAGAGTAAAAAATTAAAAACATGTGGGAAAGGTTTCTGAGTTGATTCTAACAGGAAAATTAAGACTTCATCAATGGACAGGAATAGACCCAGCAGAAATTATAGTACCTTTTACTAATGCTTAAATTGCTTCATTATGGGCAGAAAATGGAAATTGGCAAAGAGCTTGCAGTAATTTTATGGGAGAGAAAGGTAACAAATATTCAAAAGCAAGAGATTTCAGTTTATAAAAAAAGGCTGATTGGATTCTACCTCATACAGTAAAAGACACCCCGATTTCTGCTACTCCTTCATTCTATACTGATGCAAATAAATCAGGAAAGGCCCTTTATAAGTCAGGAAAAATAAATAAATTGGTTCAAAACCCTTATGATTCAGTTCAGAAGTCAAAATTATATGCTATTCTCATAGTATTATTAGATTTTTCAGAACTTCTTAATATAATTACTGACTTTCAATATGCAGAAAGAGTTGTCTTACATATTGAAACTTCTGAACTTATTCCTGATGTCAGAATTAACTTGGCTACGTATACAATTACAGGAAATAGTCAGAAATGGGGATAATTCCATATCTATAACAAGTATCAGATCCCATAAAGATCTGCCAGGCCCTCTAGCACAAGGTAATGATGAAATTGATCAGTTATTAGTTAGAAATATGCTGAAGGTCTCATAAAAAGTTTTTATGAAAGAGAGTTTCATAAAAAAAAAAAACACCATGTAGATAACAAGGGTTTAAAAAAGGATTTTTCTATCTCTTGGTAACAAGTCAAGGAAATTATAAGAAAATGTCCTACTTATTCCTTGTACCTGCAGAAAGTAACCCAAAGAGTACTCAAAAAAAAAATGAAATTTGGCAAATAGATGTGTTTCATTTTGCAGAATTTGGAAAATTAAAATATATACACCACACCATAGATACATAGTCAGGATATTAATGGAAGTTGCTTTGAGTTCTGAAAAGGCTGATTCTGTTATTACACATTTATTAGAAGTTATGGCTATTATGGCTGTACAAATTAAGACTGACAATGTTCTAGCATATGTGTTACTAAAATAAAACAGTGTTTTGCATATTATGACATAAGGCATATTACAGGTATACCCCACAACCCTACAAGACAAGTAGTTATGGAAAGGTCTAATCGAACTTTAAAAGAAATGCTTAATAAACAGAAGAGAGTAATAAAGACCCCCAGAGATAGATTGCATAATGCCTTATTAACTTTGAGTTTTCTAAATGTTAATGAGAAAGGAATGACAGCTGCAGAGAGACATTGAACAGTAGAAAAAAACCTACTGAATTAAATTGACCCATGTACTTTAAAGATATGTTGACCTCAGAATGGAAACCAGGATTTGTGTTATGTTAGGCAAAGGGTTTCGTTTTTGTTTCCACAGGAGAAGAAAATCTATGGATGCCATCAAAATTAATAAAGATTCAATTTGAACAGGAAAGACCTCTTGATCAGGAGATGTGATACTTCATCAACCGAGGTGGCAATTTAACATGTCAAAGGGAAAAATTCATCCAATTAGGGTTGGGGCAGGTTTTGTTTTTGTCTTTACAGGAGAATAAAAATATCCATCTTGAAGGTGTCCAAGGCCTTTGGACAGATAGACATCTAAAGAAGAAGGGAGAACAGTCTGGAAAAAATTACCAAGAAAAGAAGCAATGTGGCATGATAGTGTAATTGCTTTCTACGGGGTAAAATCTCTTTACCTTTTGAAATATTTGTTGTCCCAACTCAATTATAAACTAAAGCCGACTTTGGAGTTGGAGTGTGGCTCTCTCCTTCTCTAAACCCAAGCACATTGTTGAAAGAAAATTCAGAGTCTCTGTGTTATATCAGAAGAGCCACCTGGTATGGGATCAGAAGAAAATCCAATCTAGAGACTGCTGCTATCACAAATCTCTTTCCCCTCAAATTTATTTTTACTATCTTAAAATTTAAACTTTCCATTTTGATATTAATAATGTTTAAGTTTTCCATAGTGAATGATATTTTTCTAACAGCAATCTCTAAAGTCTACAAAAGGATAATGGGGCCCCACAATTCTACCTGGATCACAATAATGCCATTGGTCAACATTTCAGTTTATTCAGGGTATCATTGCCCCCAGACAACAGTAAATAATTTTGGGGATGACGCCCACATTCCTAAGAGATGGGAAGAATGGAATTTGGTCATTTGGTTGGTTATAGATGCTTGTCATCATTTATGGGGGCTATTTATTGTTACTGGTATTGTCAAGGAAGAAAATTATGCAAATAATATTATATTAAGGGTTCTCTTTGAAAAAAGGAAAAAGAAAAGAAAGAGAGGTGGTATTAGGAATGACAGAATGAAAAGGTAAATTGTGGGATCGACTTTAATAATAGGGCAGACTATTGAATCTATTATAAACTAAGGGACAACTATTGATCTCAAATATTTCGTATTTGTAAGGATTGATACAATTTTAAGGTTATTTTTATTATAACATAATATATATCTACTTTTGTTTAAAGGATTTTTATATATTGATATAAATTTAAAGGTTGTTTTTGTTACCACATATTGTATATGCATTTCTGTTCTTGTTTAAGATATTGAACCTGTGCAGCTCATTTTAAAATGTAAGATAAAGTCCTAGACAAGGGGATCCCAATGCCTCTCAGTGCAAAGTGCAAGGGACTCCAGGCTTGGGAGTCAGGGTTATGAGCTGGAGACTCATCTGGGCCTGTCACCCTTTGCAGGCCTGTGAGCACAAGGCTGGGAGAGCCAGCAAGGAGCCATCTACCCTAAGGTGTGCCTAACAATTATTCTGGAAACCTCTATCATCTAGTCTGGTCCTCCTGCAACACTACTACCTGGGCAAGGGAGACAGCAGGAGACAGCCCTGCCGAGAGCTTTCTTCTCTCTGCCTCTGTTCTGACAGAAGGCTGAAGACAAATTCCTATGGGGCAGGACACCTCATCCTTCTGCCCTCCAAACACAGGCCCAGCTTTTACTCTCTGTGTAACCATTAGATTAACTGGTGTGTGCCCGTGTGTGCATATATGTGTGTATGTACCAGGTTTGTTTAACTCACATGTGTCTATGTAGTTTAACAGGTGTGACACTTTTACCAATTCCTTACTCGAAACTGGCAAAAGGAACTGACGGAGCCAGTCTTCTGCCTGTGGAAAGAGTTCACACCTTGTCAATGAAGCCACTTGCACACGGGGAGGAAACTGGAAACCAGGCCTCTGCGCCTTCAGGTGGAATGAACGACTCTGGCAGTCGTCAATAGTGAAAATGGAAACATTTAGGGATGAGGCAAAATGAAGCCATTTCTAGTCATCAAGAAGTGAGGAAAAAAAGATCATCACCCTCCACCTCCCACCCCACACCCAGTCCCATCGTGTGATTCCCAGCAAAATAAGGGTACAGGCCAGGGTTCTGGAAGAGTCAGAGGGGGCTGGGAGTTCTTTAACTCTCCATGACAGTAATAAGTAGTCATTTATAATATCAAACTTGTAGTCATGTTAGTTAGGTTTTCTAGATATATAGAGATATGTTTCAGTTAAATAAATAATCTTCAACACGTCAAAGGCTTACAGACCATAGCATTTAAAATGTTTTAAGAACTTAGACTTTTCTCAACAATGAGACATGTCTGCTTCTGGCAGCACCAATTACTTCAGAGAGATTGCTAGGCATTGAAGAAACTCATTATAGAATTTGCCATCGATGTGACAAGGCTAGCCATTTGGGCAAGAAACTGCTTTTGTCTGGACTGCTTGAAGCATGCTGTCTAAACTGGACATGCAGGATCCATAGAAAAATGACTGCTGAACTTTCCAAAAAAATGGAATGGTCCTTCAGGGTCCCTGCTTCACAGAAGAAACTGCCAGACATTCTGCAGAACACAGAAGAAAGTGACTGACAAACTGCCAAGAGAGGCAAAACAGCTTTCAAATAGCCTGCTTCATGGAAAAGTCTGCCAGATACTATCGACCTGCAGGCTGAAGATGGATGCCCCAATATTACAGAAGAACTTTGGGTGACTGTCCAGGTAGCAAGATGTCTCTCTCAATTTTAAAATTTTAGAAGTTGCTTACAATTCACTTTCTGTTTATTAGGTAATATTATATCCTTCTGGGGTCTTTGAAGAGTTGAAGTTATAGTTTTCCCTAATTATGATAAAAGATAAATTAGATACCAAACTTTAGACTCACGAAGATAAAATAGATGGCAGTATATTTTCTTTAATTTTTCCAGATAAAAATAGACTAAATATTGTAACTGTAATTCTTGCTTGAACCTGTTTTGTTATATGTCATTTTACTATGTTAAAATTAAAGCTTTTCTTTTTAATTAGACATAAAAGGGGAGATGGTGTGGTTTGTCCTTCTGTATATGTGTTGCTTTTTATTGGTTGATGAATAAAGCTGTTTCAGCCAGTGGCTTAGCAGAGCAAAGCCAGGCAGGAAATCTGGAGAGAGAGAGAGAGAGAGAGAGAGAGAGAGAGAGAGAGAGAGAGAGAGAGAGGTGGAGTCAGGGAGATGCCATGTAGCTGCCAAAGGAAACGGATGACAGGGAACCTTACCCGGTAAGCCACAGTCTTGTAGTGATACACTGATTAATAGAAATGGGTTAATTTAAGGTATAAGAGTTATTAAGGAATATGCCTAAGCTATTGGTCTAGCAGTATTGTAATTAATATAGTTTCTGTGTCATTATCTGGGTCTGGGCAGCCAGGAATGAATGAGCAGTCTCCACTTGTAGGTGGTGGTGCACACCTTTAATCTCAGCACTTGGGAGGCAGAGAAAGGCAGGTTTCTATGAATTTGAGGCCAGCCTGGACAGGCTCCAAAGCTACAGAGAAATCTTGTCTCTAAATAAATAAATAAATAAATAGTGGTTTTTATACACCATACAATAATATCCTCCCCTGTACACACAGTCCCTGTGGTGGACTGTGGGCTTTCTCCCTAAGGTCTGGATTTGAATTCCTATACATGTGATTTTTTCCTTTGAATGGTATTTAGCTTAACCTTGAGTGTCAACTTGATTGGATTTGGATGGCCTTGGAAGCACATCTCTAGCCTGTCTGTGAGGATGCTACAGAGGAGAATCTGAGAAGGAAAGGCCAGCCCTGGACATGGGAGGCAACATGCCGTGGGCTGGGGTCCTGGATTGACCAAAAAGGAGAAAGTGAGCTGAGAACTTCGCTCTCTTCCTGATGGAGGATGTGATGTGACAACTGCCTTGTGCTCCTGCCATGCCTTCTCAGGATGATGGGTGGTGCTGTGTTCTTCAACTGTGAGCAGAAAAAAAAACCTTCTCTTTTCTGGTTTTTTGTTTGTTTTTGTTTTTGAGACAAGGCCTCACTTTGTAGCCTTGGCAGGCCTGGAGCTCATTAGGTAGACCAGGCTGGCCTCAAATCCACAGAGATGTACCTGCTTCTGTGTCCTGGGTGCAGGAACTAAAGATGAGTTCATGGCAACCCTTCATTTCTTGAATTGCTTCTGTCAGAGCAATAGGAGAAATGTAATTTATGCAAATGAGATTCTAAAAACCAAGTTCAGAACACTGTTGGTGACTTGAGAGAATCTATGGTCTTGTGGGTTTCAAAACACACCCTCATATTATAATTTTATATTATTGCAAACAAAGAAATATTATATTGGAAAAACAGTTTTGAAAGCTGAATGTCTTATTTGTTTTTAGTAGATAATTGTTATCTATGAGAAATGGCCAGCCCTAACCTAACCCTGAATGGCGTGTGTGTGTGTGTGTGTGTGTTTCATGCACACATGTGTGGGGAGGTACAGGTGCTTGTGCACATTTAGTGGTCAGAGGAAGATGTTAGGTGTCCTGTTGTCCTAAGGTTCCTGTTGCTGTGAGAAAACACCATGACCAAACGACTGGAGGAGAAAAGGGTTTGTTTATTTTATCTTATACTTCCAGGTGTCAGTCACTACTGAGGAAGCTGGGGCAGGAACCTAAGCAGAGCAGGAACCTGGAGGCAGGAAATGATGCCGAGAACACGGAGGAGTGCTGCTTACTGGCTCGCTCACCGTGGCCGCCCAGGCCACATGCCCAGAAGGACATCGCCCACAGTGAGTTGGTGTGGCGGTTTGATTAGCAATGGCCCTCACAGACCCTTACTGAGGCTCTGCCCAGGAGACTCTAGATTGTGTCAAGTAAGCCATTAAAACCAACCATCATATCTGGTATCCATAGAGAAAAGAGAATCTGCTAAAGGCGGGGTCCTTGGTTACACAGTAAGCTGAAGTCAGCTTGGGCTATATGAGGTCACGTATTTAAAAACAAATGACAACAAAAACCTCAACTTTTGGGAAGGCCTAAAGCCACACACACCTGCCCAGTCTTTTGATCATGCTATATGACAGTCACCTACAAAGTTTCCACTCAGAACTGTGCAGCTGAAGCCCTCCCCACAAACATCACGATGATATCTCTTCATCGTGCTTTCAGTAGGTTTATGACTTTGTATTGGGCCACGTTCCTCGCTCTCCTTAGCTGCCCAGTGCCTATACCAGGCCACATTATTTAGAAGACTCCGAGAATTTGACTAAAGAAAAGAATTCACTCCTGATATCACCCTTTATCGGACCCTTGGGCCCACTTTGGGCCCTGACTCTGACCTCACCTTCCTGGTTTTAATTGGCTAAGCAGCAGCTTGCTGGGTCTGGGGCACTGGATACAACCTCGAAAGGCTGTGTTCTTTCTCCACGAGAACCGTAATTGCCACCCTGGTTCCCCAGCAATCTCCTCTCCTTTTCTTCTTTATTTCCTATTGAGAAAGGGATTTAAACTGAGCAGTTTGGATTGAAGTCACACGCCCAGCTCCTCTTCTCTAAATAGAAAGCCTTCATCCCTTGGAGCCTTATTTCCAAAATTAAAGGGACACCACCACAGCTCTTTCTTCAGCTTCTCTCTGCTTCTCCACCCGGGGCTCCTGTCTAAAACGAGAGGTGGTGAGCGGCTGGAAGGAGAGGATGCTCGTGTTCTCTGAGATCAAAGTAGGCCTCCATCTCTCCACCTAAGCTCAGTCCAGAGTCAGGTGCTCAGGACCCTAATGTGAAACCTGCCTCTGGGCATCTTGGAAGATGCTGGCAAAGCAGAGTCCATCTGAGCCCTCAGCTGAGCAGGGAGGTGGACAATGAGGACACATAGCTTCCTCCCCTGAAGGAATCGGACTTCTCCATCAGGACTCTCTCAAAGCCTGTGCATAGTCTAAGGGCTGGAGAGCAGGCTCGGGAAGCACAGTAGGAAAGCCTGCCTTTGGATCCCCGCACAAAAGACAGAACAATGCGTCTATAACAGCAGCACTGGGTGACTTGGAGTCCGGTAGGCAAACATCAGGAGCTCACTGGCCCACAGAAAGGGCGAGCTGCAGGCTAAGTGAGAGATTCTGCCTCAAAAACCAAGGTAGAGGGCAGGGGGACGCACAGCAGTTAGAGCCACTTGTTGCCATGGCACCGGACCCGAGTTCTGTTTCCTGTACGCACAGCAGAGGCTCCCAATTGCCTGGAACTCCAGCTCTAGGATCCAGGACCCTCTTCTGGACTTTACAGGCATCTTTGCTCCCACGCACACACCCACATGCAGACAAATACATACATCCGTTATTTTAAAAAAATAATAAAAATAAGCCAGGTAGTAGTGGCACATGCCTTTAATCCCAGTTCTCAGGAGGCAGAGGCAGGCAGATCTCTGTGAGCTCAAGGCCAGAGTTCCAGGACAGCTAAGACTACACAGAGAAAGCCTGTCTTGACAAACCAAATAACAACAACAACAACAATAATAATAATTTTTTTTGTTTTGTTTTTTGAGACAGGGTTTCTCTGTAGCTTTGGAGCTTGTCCTGGAACTTACTCTGTGGACCAGGTTGACCTCGAACTCACAGAGATCTGCCTGCCTCTGTCTCCTGAGTGTGGGATTAGAGGCATGGGCCATCACTGCCTGGCATAATAATAAATCTTAAAACAATAATGTAGAATAACCGATCATACTCAAAACCAACCTCTGACATCCACTGTCAGAGCGCATAGACACGTGCATCTGCACATATGTGCACACATGTGCACTCCACACACAGCCCTTAGACCTTTCAATAGACACTCACAGCCACAGGTTCCCATGACACAGGTTCCCATGACACACCGTCACATCACAGACTGGACAGAAGGAAAGCCCTCAGAGCATCTGCAGAACGGTGTGACGACAAAGTCTCCTGACTCAGCTGCGGAGTGTGGGTGTCACAATGGGACACCACCCCATTATTCTCTGCTGCTGCCTGCTCTCAGGGTCCTCACCTGGGGACCAGAGAACACCAGCAGTGTCCTGTGCATGACAGTCTTCCCAGGGAATGCAGAGCCTCCTCCTCCTCCTCATCCCAAAGACCCAAGTATAGATCCTGGTAGATTAAATTACATAAAACAGCCCCAAACATTCTAAGTCATTATTACCATCCTTGCTGGGTTTGCCCCAAACCAAGTCAGGCCCTGAGCCCAGGCATAAATAGTACTTAGGATGGTCTAAATCTTTGGGGGTCTCTAAATGTTGTGGCAAACAGACTTCTTATCCCTGACCCTTCACACACACACCTCACAGATTGCTTATCTGGAACCGAGACCTTTGGCTGATATCTAACACAGGGGCGTCGGGGGACAAAGAAAACGAGGAGAGAATGTAAGAAGAGAGTTTTAACAGACCTGGGACAGTGTCGCCATTCTCTTCCTGTGAGGAAGTTATGTCTCACAAGCTGATTCTGGAAAAAGCAAGCAACATCCCAGGAGCCCAGCACCCCACTATTAGTCATCTCCCCAGGGAAACAGACTCCATGTGTCTATGTATAATGGATCCAGCCATAAATGCCTTTAACGGGAACTGACTCAAGAAGATGATGTCATTCCACAGAGTACTCGCAGGGCACAAGATGGTGTGGGGTCAGAGTTCAGACCTTGTGATTCAGTCCAGAGACACAGTGACCACAAGATGGGCTGTTGTCTTCATAACAGGGTTTACAGGAAAAAAAAAAGTTTTGAGACAGGGTCTTGTATAGTTCAGGCTGACTTCCAACCCTTGGTCCTCCTGCCTCAGCCCCCCAGGTATTGAGATTAGAAGCCTGCATCACCAAGCTAGTCTTACTGCCTTTTTTTTTAAGTTTATGAATATGGAGGGGATATGTGCACTGGAGAGCAGATGCCTACAAAGACCACGTGATTGGATTCCCTAGAGCTGAGTTTCAGATGACTGTGAGCTGCCTGTTGTAGGCAATGGGAAACCAAACTTGAGTCCTTTGTAAAAGTAGCAAGTGCTCTTAATTGCTAGGCCATCTCTCCAGCCCCAAGTAAACTTTGTAGAATACTTTAAAGTAAAGGTAACAAATATAGGACAGTAAATATAAAAGCCAGTGACACGGTCTCTTACTATCACAATATCAAGCACAGAATCACTATAGTGTCACACATACAATAAATGCGGTGTCATACATGATATTAATACAGTGTCGTGTACATAATCAACCCAGCATCAAGTATGGAATTATTATAGTATCATTCATGGACTGAATTTAGTGTCATGTATGGAACTGTTACGGTGTCATGCATGGAATAGATATAGAAGCATGTATGGAACTGTTACAGTGTCTTGAATGGACTTGATACAGTATCACTCACAGAATAGCTACAGTGTTGTTCATGGAATGCATACGTAGAACTGTTACATTGTCTGCAGGGAATCGATACAGCACCATGCACTATAATTGTATGTGTGGGATTTTTATCCACCTGGCAGTAGATTTGTTTAAGCCAACATCCCCACAGGTGTGTGACAGGCTGTTCAGTGACATTAAAGTAGCTATAATGTCAGTAAGCAATGGTAGTCTCGGGGGTCTGCTACCCCATGTGTCATCATGGACTGAATCATCTTCCTGCAGCGTATGTGTGTGTGTGTGTGTGTGTGTGTGTGTGTGTGTGTGTGTGTGTGTGTGTGTGACTGTGTGGGCATGCCTTTAGAAAGAGATCACAGTCGTAGAGACTTGCAAATTGAGGCAGTGCAGACCCACAGACTGGGTCCTGGGCAGAGTCATAATTTGGGTCCAAAGTCATCTGCAGCAGGATTTCAGTTCTCTGGGGAAGTCGGTCTTCTCTGAACGCCAACATCACTGCTTTGCTCCACTTCCCCATCACATCCCTCGTAGAGAACCAGAGTGCTTTTCTATCTTTGGATCCAGCAAAGACCCCAGCAGAGGCAGAAATACTACTGAGAAGGACCTGAGATTGAAAGGCTGGGCACTGTGAAAAGAGGGACAAGCAGGAAATGGAGGAGATGGGGGTGGAGTGATGGGATCCGGACATCAGAAAGGGACCTAGGACCCAATCAAAAACCAAGTCCATAGGAGACTCTATGTTTCATGACCATGAGCTTATGCTGGATAAATGGCTATGTAACCAGACAGTCAAGAGCAGTCTAGATTAGTTGATAGCTAGCCAAAGCCACCAGTGATCATCAGCAGAACCACACAGCCGGTACCCCACACACATCCTTGGTGCTGTGATTGTTACTCAGCATGTTTCAGAGTGATAGGTAACTGATCCACCGATGGTGATGGTTAATATTGATTTTCAATATGGCTGGATGCAGAATGACCTTGAAGACAAGTTTTTCAGCATGCCTAGAAGGAAATTTCCAAATTGAATTAATTGGGAAAGAAAGACTCTGTAGGAGAACGTGAATAAAGCAGACCCACATAGCTTTAAATCGAGTATAATAAAGGGTTCTTTATTTAGGGGGGCAGACTCACAGGTCACATTTCTCTGCATGAACAGGGAATAGGAACTGAATCTAGCAGCCAGGCTAGAGAGAGAAAAAGAGAGCAAGCAAGCACCTGAGTGTGCACCTTTTTGGTATCCAAGGCCACGCCCAATCTAGTCCAGCATCTCAAAGGCCATTGGCTGAAGGAAGTTCCCCAACACCTTCCTCTTTTGTCTAAATAAGAAAGTTTTAAACCCAATACAAAACTATATACAATAAGAGCAGATATCAAGTATGAAAATTAGAATTACAACCAGCATAACAAAATTAAGCAAGAAACACATGCTAAATGTTTTAATAATTATTACCTTGAATATGGGCAGCACCATCCCATGCTCTGGGATCCCAGGCAATAAGAGGAAAGCCAGCTGAGCGCCTACATCCGCCTCTCCTAGTTTCCTGCCTACGGATGTCATGTGACCAGTTGCCTTGAGTTCCTGCTGTATACCTTCTCCAACATGACAAACTCAAACCGTGAGTCACAGAAAGTTTTCTCTCTCCTTCCAAGACAAGGATTGGCATGGCAAATCCAAACACTGACCCGGAAAGGCAGGAAGTGTAGTCCAGGGAAGAGGCCCTGCAAGGTCTACACTCCCCGGAGAACGTGCAACCTTCCAAACACTCAGTCCTTACAGAGACACTCAATCGTTGCTGTCTAATTATTTAAGAAATTAAAACCCCAGGTTTTCTAAGAGATCTACCATTTTGCAGGGTCTCCTTGAAAAGTTGAGCCTAAACAATGTCAAGTACAAACTAAATCTACACGGAGATAAAATTTCCTCAAAACCCACATGAAAAATTCAGGTGTGTTGGGGCATGCTTTTAATCCTGGTGCTGGGAAGGCGGAGACAGGCAGATCCCTGTTCGTTCTGGCAGCCAGCCTGGCCTCACCAGAGAGTTCAGGCCAGTGAGGTATTGTGTTTCAAAAATGGTATTTTTCAAATGTATTGATAGCACCTGAGGAACACTTAAGATTGACCCCTCTGGGCTTCACACATGCATGCTTGCACACACGCGTGCACATGCACACACACACACACACACACAGAGAGAGAGAGAGAGAGAGAGAGAGAGAGAGAGAGAAAGAGAGAGAGAGAGAAGCTGACAGCACCCCACCCACCCACGTGCCACCGCAGACGCCTGTAGCCTAGAGGCCAGGCAGGCACCCACACCACATCCTCTAGTTCCTCTCTTCCCCACCTCAGGATGTCTGGACAGATGGGGGAAGGCGGTACACACATATCTTCTCCTAGACATTTGCTTGGGGTGATAAATATCTCCCATTTTTATTGCGAATGAGATCTTTCTTTTCCATTATTTTTTTCTAAGTAGTTACTGTTGGACATAGGAAAGGTATTGATTTTTGCACATTTATTTTGTAGCTGGCTGCCTTACTGAACTCTCGTTATTTCTAATAGTTTCCCAGTTTGAATTTCCCAAAGGAAGGGGGAGGTTTAAGCAATGTGACAAGCTTGACAGAGCTACACAAAACCAGCCTCACTACTGTCTGTGTTCTGCGAGAGGATGGACACTTGTTGTATGCATGTGAACCCTGTTTCCATCCACACCAGCATCTCAGCAGCATGCTTGCTCACTGCACCCCAGGATATGGCTGCTCACTGCACCCCAGGACATGTCTTCTCACTGCACCCCCGGGACAGGGCTTCCCACTGCACTCCAGGAGATGATTGCTCACTGTACCCCAGGAGATGATTGCTCACTGCACCCCAGGACATAGCTGTTCACTGCTCCCCGGAGATGGCTGCTCACTGCACCCCAGGAGATGGCTGCTCACTGCACCTCAGGACATGACTTCTCACTGCATCCCCAGGACATTGCTTATCACTGCACCCCAGGAGATGGCTTCTCACTGCACCCCAAGACATGGCTTATCACTGTACCCCCAGGAGATAGCTTCTCATAATACCCCAGGACATGGCTTCTCACTGCGCCTCTGGGGAATGGTTTCTCACTGTGCCCCTGGGAAATAACTACTCACCACACCCCCAGGAGATGGCTTCTTCCAATGCAGCAAAGACAGTTATGGAAACCAGACTCAAAGGAGTCCTTGGCAGGGAACCGATAGTCTCAATGCCCAGCCTTGTTGGATGCCAGGGAGCCTAGCTGGGAAAGGCCCAAAGCAGAGGCCAGTTACACCTGACTCCCTGCTGCTCTGGCCCCATCTGGTCATCTTGGTGGCCTACTCTCCAAGTAGTCCCCCAGCCTGAGAATCTACGTCTGCTGCTGTAGGGATGGAAGAATACACACAGGTACCGCACACTCTCAGCTACTCAGTGAAGCTCCCTTTGCAGTTGTTATTGCAGAGGCTCACAGCTGGTCAAAGAGGAAGCAGAAAGAAAGTGAGCCAGGGATGGGGAGGAGAACCAGAGTATGTCTTCTGGCCATGACACGACCGTGGTACACATGAACTTATGGCAGCAATGGTTACCTGCACACAAACACACCAACTGAAACACTGGCATAGATAGGGGAGGAACTCATGAGGACCTGCCCCTTGCTGAGGGGTTGTTGGTGGCTGACAGCGGCCCAGGGAGGGAGAATCATTCTCAGAGAGGCTGACCAATGGCAGACTCCCCATGGAGTAGATGGTCCAGCATCCCACACATACAGGTAGCACTAACTGTACACAGTGAGGAAGGAAAGGAAGAGGAAATGAGGGGGAAATGAAATTGAAAGGAAGTTAGCAGGGGAAAGTGGGTGTGTGTGTGATCATATTGATCATATTGATTTATACACATATGAAATTATCAGAGAACAACCACAATAAAACACAAAGGGTCTAATCCCCTTCTCAGATGACCTCCGAGAGCAGAATGTTCTTGCACGTGGGCCTGACTCCATCAGCCTTGAGCATAGGCAGCGTCAGATGTACATTTGCTACTGGCTCAGACTTTAGCATTCAGGGCTTTGCCCATACATCTCTGTGACAGTTCCTATTGTCAACTCGACAGGATGGAGGATCACCTCAGAGGGTGCCTGTGGCTGTCAGGTTAGTCAAGGTAGTGAGACCCACTCCACGTTCTGTGGACCAGATGGAGTCCTGCGCTGAATACAGAGAAGAAGTGAGCTGAGCCCTCTGCTCCCTGGCATGGATGTGACAGTCACCTCTCTCCTGCCACCGTGGCAAGCTGTGTCCCCTCCTCTAGCAAGCTGCTTCTTGCCGGGTATTTTGCCACAACAACTAGACAAGGAGATGATTCTTCTCGCCCCGTGTGCAGGTGCAATGCCACCTCCTGGCCTCTACCCTCTGCATCTGCTTCTCCTTCAGGGGGACAGTCTTTGGGCTCCTGCAGCAGTCCCCACACCTCTGGAGACTGGAGATGTGTCCCTCAAGACTACCCTTAGTCAGATGTGGTGCATGAGCCTTTCATCTGCAGCTGGCACTGCAGCACCTGTAAAGGGTCAGGGCGAAGCTATCGCCTACAGAATGGTGACCTGGCTCTCACCCTGGCCTGCCCAACGTTCATGGCAATGCTCTAGGGAGCAGCTCTCAGCCCCACATCTACACAAAGTTCTCTCAGGGGCTGGGGAGATAGTTCATCAAGCATATGAGTGTAATCCCCAGAAAACATATTTTTAAATTATTTATTTATTATGTATATGTAATTCTGTCTGTGTGTATGCCTGAAGGCCAGAAGAGGGCACCAGACCTCATTACAGATGGCTGTGAGCCACCATGTGGTTGCTGGGAATTGAACTCAGGACCTTTGGAAGAGCAGGCAATGCTCTTATCCACTGAGCTATCTCTCCAGCCCCAGAAAACATATTTTTAAAAACAAAAGTTAGGTGCAATGATTCTTACAACCTCTTTGCTGGGAAGGCAAAACAGGCAGTCCTGGGCTCCATGGCTTGGCAGGCTGGACTAATGGCAAACCCTGAGTCTCAGTGAGAGACCCTGTCTTAAATAAACAAGGTGAACCATCCTGAGAAAAGATATTTGGGTTTGTTTTCTGATCATATGCACAGGGGGAGGGAGGGAGGAAAGGAGAGAAAAAGAAAGAAGGGGGGTCTCCTTCCAGCATTTGCGCCGGAGAACCTGCCTAAGACCCAGAGTGAGTACCTGCCCTCCACTGCCCTCCATCATTGTTTCCCCATCTAAGGGAACAACTAGAAAGTCCTCCGAAAAGAGGAGGATGTGGACGATACTGTGGACTGAACTATGTCCTACCAAATTCCACATGCTGGTGTCCTCAACTGAGACAGGGTCTACAGGGGGGTAATTAAAACTAAGTTGCTGTGGGACAAGGGTCTGTACCCTGTCACTTGTATTTTAAATAAACACTGATTGGCCAGTAGCCAGGCAGGAAATATAGGAAGTAGAGGCGGGGTAACGAGAATCCTGGGAAGTGGAAAAGTCAGTCTACAGTTGTGACACAGACACAGAGCAAGCAAGATGTGACTGCCTCGCCAAAAAAAGGTACCAAACCCCGTGGCTAATACAGACAAGAATTATAAGCTAATATAAGTTATAAGAGTTAATAGGAAGCCTGAGCTAATAGGCCAATCAGTTTATAATTAATGTAGACCTCTGTGTGTTTCTTTGGGACTGAGTGACTGTGGGATTTGGTAGGACAGAAACCTTGGTCAACAGAATGGTGCCCAACATGAGGCCACTAAATCCACTTACAACCTGAGAGAGTTTGGGAAATAATTCTAGACAAAAATGAAGAGTTAAGCACTACTTCTTGGTAGCATTTTCTCAGGTGTGCTATGTTTGCTAGAGGCAAGTGTGTCTCGTTTAAGAGAGGCTTCTTGATTCAGCTTTAGCCGCAAAAATCTTGCAGCTCTTTTAAGAGACCACACCACCACTTAAATGGTCTTTATGAATTGCCAACAGCATGCTTTTTGGTAGTGTCAGGGACCTTGAAATCCATAGAGTTGTGGCAATAAACATGGCTCCAGCCAGTACCTCTGCTAGGCTCTCTGAAAGCTAAGGAATGGGGTGGATCCAGTCATCAAAGTCACGGCTTTAATCCTAGCCATATCATTTAGTATGTGGTCAGAAAAGAGAGATATACAGTAAAGATAGATTCAGATAAAGAAAACCTCTAAATGATTTACAATGTGTTAAAAAAAAATAAGTTCTTAAAATAAAAAATAAAAAAATAAAAAAGAAGGAAAGAGAGTAGAGGCAGACAGACTTCTGTGAGTTCAAGGACAGCCTGGCCTACAGAGTGAGTTCTAGGACATCCAAAGATACACAGAGAAATCCTGTCTTAAAAAGCAAAAAATTAAAAATAAAAATAAAAGAAATAGAGTTTAAAATAAAGCTATGTAAAGATAAAAAATATACAGAAAGTATGAATACTATATGTTACTGTGCTGTCTTTAAATTGTTTGATGGCTGAGGAAGGAGCAAAAGCTGCTAAAAGACAGTTGTTTATAAATGCTGCTGAATTAATCCAAGATAGGTATTTTGAAAACAGCTTGACTTCAAAATTGAAGTCAAAAGATATGTTACTTTGGAAAAGAGGTTTTGTTTTTGTTTCCACAGGAAATGAAAGGCTGTGGATTCACTCTGGGCTAAGAAAAATTAGGTTTGATCAAGAAAAAACCCCTGAAGAGTCTTCAATAGGAGAAGATGGTCCAGATGATCCAACATTTCAGAGGACCTCTGTTGGAGTTTCCTCTGAGTTCTGCATCCAGAACAGTTTCAAGACTGCTAGCTGAGATGATCAAGCCTCACAGAATTTTCCAGTCAAGACTTGACCATAATCTTAAATTTTCTTTAGGTCCCCATAAGATTATCAGTGCCCCCAGTCAGCAGGAAGTAGCCTGGAAAACTACACCCACATTCCCAAAAAAACAAAAATTATATTATGGATGTTTGTCTTTGTTTAGAATGTTGGTTGCAAGTTGTTATGGATGATGGTCAGGAGAAAAGCTAAACTAAGGAGATTCGATTCAGAGTTCTTGGTTTGTTTTTTTAAAAAAAAAATGGGGGGAGTGCTGTGAGACAATGGTCTGTACCCTGTCACCTGTATTTTAAATAAATGTTGATTGGCCAATAGCCAGGCAGGAAGTAGAGGCGGGGCAATGAGAATTCTGGGAAGAGGAAAGGTTCGTCTGCAGTTGTGACCCAGTCACAGAGGAAGCAAGATGTGACTGTCTTGCCGAAAAAGGTACCAAGCCACATGGCTAACACAGACAAGACCACATGCTGGTGCACATCTGTAATCCCAATACTACATATTACAACATGCTGCACACCTATAATCCCAGGACCACATATGACCATATGTCAGTGCATACCTATAATCCCAGCACCACATATTACCACATGTCAGTGCACACCTGTAATCCCAATGCCACATATGACAACATGTTGCACACCTGTAATCCCAGCACTTAGTAGGCAAAGGCAGGAAGATCAGGAGTTCACAATCCTTCTCAGCTCTATAGTAAGTTCAAGGTCAGCATGAACTACATGAGACTACGCCTCAAAACAAAGAGGGGCAGCAAGATGGCTCAGCAGGTAAAGGAGTCTGCTGCCCAGACAGATGACCTGAGTTTGACCCCCAGAACCTACAGGGTGGTTCCAACCACTGTAAATTGAGCTCTGACCTCTACAGGTAGGCTGTGGCATGCACATACCCATCTATAAATAAAAATACAAATAAATGAATGTAATTCTTTTTCTTTTAAAAAGCCTCCAGCAGCCAGGAGTCTCCTGAGCCTGGCTACAGATCCTCCACACTAGAAAGGAGTTCAGCAAACCTCAGATCACTTGCGATCACCAAGGCAAGAACAAGCGCATAGGATGGAAGGGACTTGCCCGGTGTCTGGTGGGACCCGAAATTAGAGACCACACTCTGCTCCCAGCTTTTATTCCACTGTTCAGAACTGACGCCCGAATTGGGGGTAGTGGGGGTGCTGGATCCCAAAGGTTGCTACAAATGCCTGGAAAAGAGAGTGGCATGCTATCCCAGGATGGGAAGGGAAAGACAAGAACCAGGGGAGAAGTCAGGAGTTGAGACAGCCACCCAAGGCCCAGACTCTGAGGACTGGCCCACCCACGAGTCCTAAGGACCTGGCTGCTTTCAGGCAAAGCAGTGGGACCTCAGCTGCCCAAGATCAAGGGAGAGGCCCAGGGAGAAACAACTGGCATCCAGTGAGCTCCAGGGCATCAGGTGAGCAGCCCCTCCCGCCCATCACGCCTCTCACCTGCACAGGTGGGACTCTGCGTGTCCTCACAGGCCTGTGCCTTAGGCAGGGAGCTTCCAGTCTATTTTGGGTCACCAGCTACCCAAAGAAGTGGTTTTTCATCCACAGGCAGGATAGAGTTTCCAGCCTGACTTCAGGAGAGGAGAAAGGAGACAGTGAACACTTGTTGGGACCCATGCACATGCACACATGCACACACACACACACACACACACACACACACCCCTCCTGGATCAGCATGTCACTTCTCCCAGAAGCAATGGCCAGGAGCAGCTGTTACAGGTGGTGACCCTCCTGAAGGTCTCCCTCCTCACAGCCCCAGGGTTCCCTCAGAAGCCTGGGCCCACCCAGCAATACAATCTTCCGAATCACAGCTTCACCTTTCAAAGAAAGATATTTAAAGATGTGGGAAGAGGAGGGGCAAGGGGCCACTTAGGCTTTGGCAGATGGCTGATTTTTTTCTGGGGGTGGTTTGGGGAGGGAGTAGGGGGGAGTGTTGGGCGGGGGCTTCCCCTGTTTCATCACCCAAGGCACACCAGCAACTGAAAACTGGTTTGCGGTTTTGGATTTTTCTAATTTCAGATCAGCGAGATTGTGGGTTTGCAGTCATCTCAAATCAAATCAAATCTAAACATTGGAGTTACTGTAGACTCGTGGGGTGAAGGCGTGGGGGGAGGGGAGCCTCGAGTCACGTGACTTCTATGCGGCAGAAACTTTAATGAGAAACACAGCACATTCCCAGAACCTTCTTTCTAGTCTGGGTTCCCGCAGAGATAAAAGGTCACGAGAAGAGAAGGACGCGGGTGCGGGCGGCAGCCTGTGGAGCTGGGAGAAGGCGCTGCTGGACTGGAAAGTAGGCCCAATTTCATCAGAGCCCCTATCTGGCCTGACAGTCTAAACTGATTGTTTTCTTTGAATGCCCCTCCCTAAAGGGACTGCAAACAGCCCGCTAAAGAACAAATCGACCCAGGCCTCATACACTGTGACACAAAAGGGAACTTGGCAGTTCTGGACTGGAAGGAAAACCCAGCAGTCTGGCTGGAGAGAGGCCTGGCTGGGACTAAGTAGCCCACTGCTTCCCCTGCAAGCCTAGAGCCATAGGGCAACAGAGAGATAAGGAAGGCAAGGTTTGGGCCAGCGGATGAACTCTGGACCTCTGCAGATGGCTGGAGCCTTCCGGTCTGCATCTCTGAAGATGCAGCGCCTCGGCCTCGTACAATCACTAACTCTGCGACCTCAGTCGCTCTCACAGAAGAGAAGTCGCGCCCTCCTCCACATGTCCGTGTCTCTTCCGTGGGTCTGTGTCCAAACTAGGGCCAGTCCCCGGCAGAAGCTGGGCCTGCTGCCCAGGCTGAGCACACACCTGGACTAAGGAGACCAACCCCTCCCCACACACTGTACTTCTGGGGGCAGGCTTCATCCACACATATCTCCCACACACACACCGAAATGGGGTTTCTCTGTAGCTTTGGAGCCTGTTCTGGAACTCACTTGGTAGACCAGGCTACCAGGCTACCAAGTGAGACGGATCCACCTGTCTCTCTGCCTTCTGAGTACTGGGATTAAAGGCATTCGCCACCACCACCCGGCTCACCCACACATCTTAAACCGCCAAGCCAGAGTTCAAAAAGATTTGAAGAGCTGAGACCGTCTGGACTACTTCTGGCCCCCAGCCGCCTGGGGGCCCACATCCCTTCCCCGCATCAGCTGTTCACGTCTGCACCCAAGAACAGATTGTAGACACTGTGCCCTTCTGACACCAGGGTACACAAGTCACTATCCGTCACGGGGACCCAATGACCTCTAGAAGGGCTGGGTCTGGCAAGATCCTTCCAAGTGAAGGACAATGAACTCTGTGTGAAGGACCTACCCTCCAGACCTCTTGGCAGCCAGGCCTGCTCCGTGCTCCCAATTCTGCTTCCGGAGAGCTTCCAATGACCTAAAGCTGGTCATGAGCTTGAGTATTCCTTCCTGTGCTGAGTCCTTGTAAGCCGCCCACTTGGCTCCCCAGCCTCATCACTCATCAGGACTCCTGGTTCGGTGAACTGGGAGTGGCCTAGTGGCTTGCCCCTCCCACCTCAGGGCCTTTGCACACATTCCTCATGGGTCCCGTGTGCTTCCTCTGTGGCTGTACGGCTCACAAAGTAAGTCCCTCCACACAGCTCTCCTCCCGTCCTCCATGCCTACCCTTGCATTCCCCCAGCGCCCACCTCTCCTAGTACTTCACCGCTGGCCACCTTCCTGTCCTCGCTGCTCCTGGGAAGCATTTGGCAAATATTTGGCCCGCTCCGCCGATGAAGTAATTCCCAGTGGTCAGGGACTGTATTTGAGACCTGACTCGTGTGACTGACCCAGAAGTTTCCTTCAGGAGGCACACCTTCCCCGGGGCATTTAGAGACCGAAGGCTATTTTAGTCCAAGGTTAATTGGCCATAATGACCTGTGGCCCATCCAAGGGGGTGTCACCTGGCCTTGCAAGCCTGCAAGGCGCAGGGCTCCACAAGTTTTCCTGGGTGAAGCCAAATGCTCCTGTTACCTGCCTGTGCCGGCATCTGAGCACCATCTAGTGGCAGCTGTTGGTCATAGCATCCGCCTGCGCGTAGTTCCTTCCACAGCCTTTTAGGATAAAATGGGCACTTTGGGAAAAACAAACAAACAAAAAACACCTCATCTGTGCCCCCCACCCCGACCCTTTGCCATCTGATGCATAGAACCTTCCCTGAGCAGGTCCACTGACTGCACCTACATAGCCTTCAGGCACTAATCTTGCTAACTGTAGACCTGGCCAGGTTGACCTGTTTCCCTTTAAAGCCGGAGGACTCTATGATGCACCAAAGACAAAGTGGAAAGAAAATGAGCATAGGTATCCCAGGCTTTGAGCTCTAACTCTGGCTTTGCCCGAGAATGAGGTGAACTTGGGCAAGTCATGGGGCACCCTACCTGTCCCTGTCAGGAGGATGACAGCCTGCATCCCCGATGCTGCATGGGGTGTAGTGAATTTGTTAAGCAAACACATGACACTTCTGACCAAGAAGCCAGGAGAACTGCAACACGCTGAGAGGCCAGGGGAAAGCCGAGAGCAGCAACACCACACTCAGAGGCCGGGGGAGAGCCAAGAGCTGCCACACGCTCAAAGGGCCAAGGAGACCAGAGAGTTGACACACACTCAGAGGCACATGCTGCCCTTCCTTGCCTTGGCATAAGCTGAGTGTTCACCACCCTGCTCTGCCTTGCTCCCCATCTCCTGAACTCTTCTTCTGCCTCCTTGGGGCAGAAGCCTCCCTCAATCTGCCATCAGGTTGAAGAGGGAGCCCCCTCCCCCTGTCCCCGTAGCTTGTCTGTACGCTCTTACCTCTTGTGTCCAGCCCAGGGTCCCGTATGCGGTGGGCACCCACGCCCACTCCGTGTTGACTCAAACACAAACCGAGGAACTTGCCCTCCTATGTTTTCTCCCACAGCCTGACCTCTTTCAAGCTCTACCGCCCTCCCATCCTGTGAGGCAGAAACAGACTGTGTGTCTCTGGGCTGTGCTGTGTGACCTGCTACTGCTGCATCTGACTCTCAGGCCAACCAGCAGTTAACACTCCCTGCCTGGCAGCTCTGAGACAGAGCAGGCTCTGGCAGCTGGAGCTGAAAGCGTGGAAGGAAGAGGGGGATGCTGGGAAACTCAGGAGCAACAAGATACCCGGCTGGGAACTGTCCTAGCAGTCCAGCTGCCAGAGCCCGCCCTGAGCTGCGCTCTCCTAGAGGGACAGCTGCAACAGCCAAGCTCGGCCACGTGGGAACCAGACCGGAGCTGCCCGAGAAGCTGCGAACACAAATGGCTACACAAGAATTTTAATTGTTGACTAACAACCTTCCAAAATTGTGAGCAGGGAGGACAAGATGGCTCAGCAGGTCAAAGCACTTGATGCGAAGCCTGATGACCTGAGTTCAATGCCTGACACCACATACTGGAAGAAAGAACTCACTTCCAAAAGCTGTCCTCTGGCCTCCACACGTGCGACACAACATACATGCGTGCACGCGCACACACACACACACACACACACACACACACTACAAGTAGATAAATAAGAATCTTGAGCCACACAGAACACCTCCACACACACATCCATGTCTGATTTCCCTCTGACTGGCATCTTCAGAATCAATATTAGACACAAAGTCTCAAGGCTTGGGCTGGGGAGGCTGTCTGAGCTGAAGAAAAGGCTGAGGAAAGTGGGCCGTCCCCCTCTGCCTTCCCACCCCGACCACCTGGCAAAACTCTGTTTGAATAAGCTGGGGCAGGCCCTGAGGGTTATAATTGGCCCTCACTTTGGGTTTTGGTTGATTACTTAGGAAAATGTGCTGAGACTCATTTCATTTTCCGATCTTGTACCACTTTAATGAAAATTTATTACCAGCAGCTTTCTGGACTGGAAAGGAAGAAATTGAAAATACACATCTGTGTATAAGTAAACAGACGTGTGGAAGGAATGCATTTTTTTTTAGATGAGATGCCTGAGTTATGCTTATAAAAATGAGTAAGGGGGCCTTCAGCCTTGCACATGAAAGACGGCACCAGCGGGGACAGCACCATGGCCATGTGGTGTTAAGGATGTGTCTGGGATGACCACGGGACGGTACTGAAAGCCTCAGGACTAGAGTCAAAAGACCTGGGGCAAGAGATGACTCAGCAGGTAAAACAGTAGATGGGTGGGTCTGAGCATTTAAGTTCAATTCTGAGGGCCCACGTTAAAAAATAAAGAGTCAGGCCAGGTGTGGGAGTGTTTAGCTCTGATCCAGCGCTCCTCCTGTGGTGGGATAGAGGCAGAACAGGAAAATGGCCAGAGCTCACGGGGTAGCTAGCTTATAGTAAACCAGTCAGCAGCAGAAACAGTACCAGTAACTCCCTCTCTAGGGTTCAGAGGCCCTGCAGGTCCCTGAACACATGCACACACGCATGCACACGCATGCACACGCGTGCACACACACACACACACACACACACACACACAAAACCTCAGCCCAAAGGTATGACTTAAGTCCAAATGCATGAAGGTGTGTCCAACCTTTCGACACCGCCACATGAGCCTGTCATTTACAAAGTTCATGCTATGTGCAAGGAACACACCTTCCAGTTGGAAGAAAAAACCCATTTTAAGTAAGTTTACTATTTGTGTTGGGTTGAATCCATGGCTGTTCTAGTCACTTAACCTCCTGAGATAGGCCCTGCCTCACCCCTTGGAGTCATTGACCAATGAGAGTGAGCAGGGGGAGGCTTCGAGGGCGATGCAGGCTGCCCTGAGCTAGTCTCTGCCTTTCCCCCTACACCACAGAACTCAGCAAGCACACAGGACAGTTCTGGCCAACTCACAGCACACATGCAGACGAACAAGAAATCAACACCTGTTATCCTAAGCCATGAAAATATGGACTGTTTGTTAGAACAGCATTGCCCAAGCCACCGTGACGACCAACAGCCTGTGACTCCAGTGCCAGATCTGACGCCCTCTGCTGGCCTGTCTAGGCACTGCCACACCCATGCCAAGAAAGCACGCGCATGCGTGTAATTTAATAAATAATTCCTAAAAGGATGAAGTCTATGCACACCTATTTTATACCCCAGCACTACCTGTGGCTGTGGGTAGCCATGAAGGCACCAAATCGCCTCCTACCCACCCTGTCCTCTACCCCCTTTTGTATTCCACATAGAATATTACGTTGGCATGTTGATCATTCTGTGACTTTCCCTCAAGACAAGAATCCTGTCTTTTCATCTCTATTTCTCAAATAACAAGGGTAACAAGGACACACAATTAAACCAACAAACAAGACGTAATTCTCTTGGAAGCAAAACAAAAATCTGAACAGGTTGTACAACTGGTTCAAACAGGTTTATTCCTCATTAGTCATCAAGTGAATGCAAATTAAAGACCATGGTGAGATACAGTTCCAGCAGTCAGAAGGGAAAGTCAGAAACACAGGGGACAGTGTAGCCAGCCGCCTTCTGATTGGATCTGAGGCGGCCCCATAGGAGGGGATTCAGGTCTGCTATTGCAGTCTGGTCAGCAACCAGTGGCTCTGGAGGTCACAAGCTGCACAGGGGAATTAACTGTGGTTGTTTTTACTAAACAATGTAACAGATTATCTTCTAACAACTAAACAACGTATCAGATTATCTTGTAAGTGTTTTCTACCCCCATCAGTGTTTCCCCCAACCTTGGCTGGAGAAGTTTCTGCCTTCAGTGGTTGTTATTTAATGCAGAGACTCCAACTGTGCTGAGGATAGCCGCTCCTGAAAGCTCAGCCCTAAGCCGTGCTCTAGGCAACCCCTGGAAGAGGAAGCAGAGAGAACAGATGGAGCCTCAGATGTGGGGGTACACCGGTGAGTCCAAGGTAAACCTGTCTCAGGCCAGTCTGATCTACACAGCAGTTTCTGGGTCAGCCAGACCACACAGTAAGGTCCTGTCTCAAAATAAAATAACATTGAAATTGAATAAGATAAAATAAAATGGAATTCAAGAGCTGGAAAATGGGGAGGAGGGCTGGCTCTGGACTTGAACTCGCTCCCGCTGTGGTTACCTGCAGAGGAGCGAGCCAACAAAATTAGGCAACATTCCATTGGGCAGCACCGACTAGTCTCAGTAGGTTGGGGTGGGAGGAGACAGAGAGAGAGAGACAGAAAGACAAGAGAAGTTGGGAAGAGAGAAGGTAGGCGGGGAATACATTGGGGTGCCCAGGGGAGTGGAGAAATGGACAGGAAACTTGGAGTGTATAGATCAAGATATATTGTTTACAAGTATAAAATTATTAAAGAATAAGTAAGAGATATTCTATTTTAAAAAAGATTAGGAACACAAGCTGGTGGAGCAGGGCAACCCTCGCACCCCCAGAGGGAGTGTGAATGTGTCCAGTCACTGAGATGCGTGGTAAAGGTATACTCACCATGACATCCCACCATCCCTCCTTAGACCTTCATCCAAGAGGAATGGAATCCTGTACCCCGTATCCACGCTGAACCACCGGTTCCATCACCACACTGTATAGCTGAGGTTTCACAACTCCGTCAGGGCAGGGCCTGTGTGCAGTCCAGCTGGAGCCTCTGCTTCGGAATGCCTCAGAAGACCTCTGTGGTGGCCAGCTTCAGTAACGTGACACAGCCTAGAATCACTTGAGGAGAGCATCCATAGGGACCATCTCCAGCAGGTTGGTCTGTGAGCATGCCTGTGGGGGAATTGTGACTGAGTTAAGTGACGTGGAAAGACCAGCTCTCTATGGGTGACACCATTCCCAAGGCAGGAGATCCTGGACTGTGAGAGCAGAAACCTGAGCTGAGCACAAGCCAGCGAGCATGGGACCGTGTGCGCATTCCTTTCTCTCTGCTCTCGGGTGTGGGTGATTTGTGACTAGCTGATTGGAGTGCCTGCCTTGACTTCCCCACAATGATGGACTGTAACCTGGAAATGTACACAGAAATCAAAACTCTTCTCCCCTGAGGTGAGGGGCTCCCTGAAGATTCCAAACTCACAAGATGTTGCTGAGATCAGTTTCTCTCTAGCTGTGGAATGAAGGCCGCCCATTCCACGCCATGTGGGCCTCTCTGGAGGGTGGCTTATTTCGTTCAAGACTTTAAGAGTCTATGATGGCTGCTAAAGAAACAGGAGATAGAATCAGTACAGCATACTTGCTCTGTACACCACCTGTATGCAGTACCCACGGAGGACAGAAGAGAGTGTTGAGTCCCCTGGAACTAGAGTTACAAATGGTTTCTGAGCTGTGCCAGTGTCGGGAATCAAACCCAGGTCTTCTGCGAGGGCAGCCAATGCTCTTAGTCACTCAGACATCTCTCCAGCCCCCATAGAGGACTTAATTGTTTGGGGTTTGGGTTGTGTTCCTTTGCTTTGCTTGGGGAATATTTAGTGCAAGTATCAGGCAGAGCAATTCTGATTAAAGTCTTTCACTTCTGTTGAGACAGAACAATAATGTGAAGGAAAGGTCAGGAGAGCAGAACATTTAGGATAACACTGTGCACTGAGATTCACAGCACTTTCTGAACACTATTCAAAGGTGATGGCCCAGGAGGAGGACTCTGCCCAAAGATGGCTTTGAAACTGGGAGGCATGGGCCAGGGAAATGGCTCAGCAGAAAATGGAGTTTGCCTCTAAGCCCAACAGCCTGAATTCAGGCCCCTGGGCCCCACAAGCTGCCCTTTTACCTCCACATGTGCAGCAGAATATGTACAGGTGCACATCTGTATGTGTAGAGAGCTGTGTAGTGCCGCGCCTGAAAGATGGCGCTGATTTCCACCTTCCACCTCCCTGATGGTGAGTGCTCTCAGTCACAAACAACTCCATATATGGCTAAGGCTAAGGATCTGGCTTGCTTTCGCGTATCTGAACCTATCTGCATTTTCCACGTAGCATGCTGGGGTTGGCTACCCAGAGGCTATTTAAGCTGTGGGTTGGCTTTCCCCGGGGACAGAAGATTGTTCAAGGTTCCTGGATAAACTGCAGAAAGAAGAGTCAAGTGTTGCGTCTTCCTTGCTGGTCGAGGCAGTCACGACACATATGTAATTACATAAACGAATATATGTAATTAGAAAGTATGAGGCTTTCCTGATTACTATCCTTTTTAAATAGAGTATGGAAGCATTTCAAGTTAGTATCATCTTTTGTGCACACCCCCCCTCAACAAACACATCATTCAGACCGCCCGACAAAGATACCCAGAACTCCTCTTCCTGCCACAGAAAAAGAAAGCTTTCGGTGGGTGCTGGAGAGAGGCAAACCTCGGAAGGGCCCAGGCTCCTTGGCCCAGCTCCAGGGCAAGATGCAAAGGGGAGACCAGAACGAAAGCTGTCAACAGAGTCAAAGAGCCGAGCTGGAGAAAAGTGTGTGGGCTGCAGAAATGGAGGCTGGTGCTGAGAATACAGACAACACACACGCATGCACTCAGGCGCACACACACACGTGGGGGGGTCTATTTCTGTTTCCCTATCTATACATACAGGTAAATTGTGTGTATGTATATATGGTATGTGTGCATATGTGTGTGGTGTGTGTACACGTGGGCATGTAAAGGCCAGAGGTCAACCTTGGGTGTCTTTCTCTATCACTCTCCACCTTACTTTTTTATTCTTAATGCACATTCGTGTTTTGACTGCATGAGGGTGTCAGGTACCCTGGTCCTCTGGAAGCACAGCAGTGCTCTTTACTGCTGAGCCATCTCTCCAGCCCCTCCACCTTCTTTTCAAAGACACGTTTTTATTATTTTTAGTTCTCTCTCTCTCTCTTTCTCTCTCTCTCTCTCTCTCTCTGTGTGTGTGTGTGTGTGTGTGTGTGTGAGAGAGAGAGAGAGAGAGAGAGAGAGAGAGAGAGAGAGAGAGCAGGTGCCCATGGAGGTCAGAGGCATCGGATCCTCTCAGGCTGGAGTTAGAGGCAGTTATAAGCTATCCAATGGGGGCTGGAGAGATGGCTCAGTGGTTAAGAGCACGCGCTGATCTTCCAGAGGTACTAAGTTCAGTTTCAGCAAACTTCATGGTGGCTCACAACCCTGTGCCATGAGATCTGGTGCCCTGTTCTGGCCTGAAGGCATACATGTAGGCACAACACTATTATACATAATAAATAAGGAGATTTATTATATATTTATTATATATTTATTTATAATAATAAATCTCCTTATTTATTATGTATAATAGTGTTGTGCCTACATGTATGCCTTCAGGCCATAACTCCAGGGTGTTAGAACCCAACTAGGGTCTTCTCAAGAGCAGCAATGCTCTTAAGCACTGAGCCATATCTCCAGTCCCCGCCTTCCACCCCAGCTCCATTTTGGATAGGCTTTTCTTACTGACCCTGGAGGTTATACATTCAGCTGCCCAGTAAGTTTTCAGAGGTCAGGTCTGCCAGTCTCTGCCCTTTCTCTACCCAACACTGGGGTTATGGCCTGGGGGTAAAAGCCACTGCAACTGGATTTTTACATGGATGATGAGGATCTGAACTCAGGTCCTCACGCTTGGTGCAGCAAGTATTTTACCAACTGAGCCGTTTCCCCAGGCTCATATATGAATTCTAGGTTCCTCATATGCTGCTAAACACAAAGTATATGCCTCCCTGAGTCTGACTTGTTTCATTTAACATGATGAACTCTGGTTCCATCCATCTTCCTGCAAATGATGCAATTTCACTCACCTCTATGACTGAATAAGACTCCACAGTGCAGCCTGGGAGATGACTCTGTGGGCAAAGAGCACTTGCCATGCAAGCCTGAGGACTCCTCTGTCCTCAGGACCCACGCAAGGCCAGCCTAGTCTGCACAGCAAGCGTCAGGCCAGCCAAAGCTACACAGTGAGACCCAGTGGCATCCGAAAACCCAAAACTCTATCGTGAGATGGAGATAGAGCAAGGAGAGCCAGCTAGAAGCTGGAGAGTCAGCCACATTAGAGTGCAGCGCACAGCAGGGAAAACAAGAGCCATGCCATCCACACATGGTGGGAAATAAGACCTGACTCCCAAGCTGTCCTCTGAACACCACAGGTGCACTGTACACAGATGTCCACACTAGCATGAGTGTACGTGCGCACACACACACTACATAAGTAAATAAATAAATAAATATTTAAAAATCATTACACTGTATCTATTTTCCAGATACTGTAACCATCCATCATGATGATGGGCATCTAGACAGAGTCCACATCCTGGGCACTGTGAACACTGTAAACACAGCTGTGCAGGCAGGCACCTCCTCCAGGAGTGGGACAGCTCAGGCTTCTTAAACACTTCCCATCAATGACCAGCTGCATAGGTTTATAAAACGGCACACAAATAAAACACTGACTGATGATAAGCATAAAGAAACTTAAACAATTCTGTGGAATTATTAAAGAGAAAGGAATTTGCATATTAACAAGGCAGATGAACTTGTTTCTCTTTTTTTTTTATTTTGTTTCCTAGGCCAGGTAGAAGATTTTTTTCTTCGATACAAGGTTTCTTTGTGTAACAACCTTGACTGTCCTGAAACTTGCTCTGGAGACCACGCTGGCCTCAAACTCACAGAGATCCACCTGCCTCTGCCCCCCAAGTGCTGGGAATCAAGGTGTGTGCCACCACTGTCTGGCTGCCATGTACCATGTACAAGATTTTTGATTTCATAAATCTTATCTGACAACCCTAGAGATTGTTTACTGAGCTGATGTAGTCCTTTTTAGAAGGTCCATGTCTCTCTCTGTACAGAATTGTTTCCAGACAAAAGAACAAAGGTTATTTGGAGTTGAGCAATACTGTGTGTCTTAAAGATAGCTGGGCAAATCTTTAATTGCAATAAATTCACTTAGGCAGAATGGACGCTTCTTAAGGCATGTGGTTCAAAGACTTCAGTCCCCAGATCAAAATGCCGGAAGGGATGTGAGCCACTGATTTTCCATCCGCAGTCCAGACACTGTCCTCCTCAACCCCACATGCATTTATCAATCCCCGGCTGAGCACTGTGCGGGTCAGTCCTTCATGGTTCCAGTACCTCTGCATCTCAGCTGCCCTTCCCTCCCAACTCCCAGCACCCTGAATCCGGTGGCCAGTGGCTGTGATTCACACCTGGCCTCAGTCTTTTACCTCCCCTACACTAAGCTTCAGACTTCATAACAGTCTACAGTGGTCCCCCCTGGGTGTCAGACTTCAGAACAGTCTACAGGGATCTTTCTGGGTGTCAGACTTCAGAACAGTCTACAGTGGTCCTCCTGGGTGTAATAATGTAGGCTCTTGTGGTGCTGGTAGGTTTTGTGTGCTGTTTTGATCTGGGGTTGGCAGATTTCTGGGTTTGTCTCAATTTTGGTTTGTTGGTACTATGTAGCTTAAAACAGCCTGGAACTCATTCTGCAGTGCAGGTTTAGCTCAGAGTTATGATCCCCCTGCCTCAACCTCCAGAATGATGATATTACAAACGAGCTTAAGGTTTCACTGCCTGGGGCACCAGCAGCACAGGGCTCCAAGGGAAATCCATGGAGTCGGCATACTGTGACCTTTTTATCTCAAGGGGTTCAGGGAAAAACCACACACTCTTGATGGTTTCCTTCTTTATTCTTCTTCTGTATTCTCCAATCTGTGTTCCACATTCTCTTTTCTTATCTCTATCCGGAAATGTCCCTTCTGTCTCTAGATATGTTCCTTCTAACTCTATCTTTATTCTTTGTTCTCTCATTCTTGATGTTTTTCTTCTAATCCTATCTCTATTTTTCCTCTTCAGCTTATATAACTCAGCAAAATCTTTCAGGTAATATAGAAATTATAGTGTGATTACATTCTTTTTAAGTGAGTAATTACAATGAATACAAGTAAAAAAAACAGCATATTTTCCATCTCCCTTACATGGTTAACAGTACATGTATTACAGGTGAAAAACAAATTATCCCAAAAACCCATGTACATTCATACCCATGCAATTTGTTACAGATTAACAAAGTATAAGTGAGCAAGGTGTTCTTTTACTGGCAGACTGTGTTTTGCAGTTGCAAAAGGACTAATCATTTTATTATTTATCTCAAAAGATAATCCAATAATAAAACTTAATGGAATCACAAATCTAAACTTTTATAGATAAAAACAATAAGTCAGTTCTACTTTAAATCTTTAGGGTGTATACCCACTCATCAATAGTTTTTATACCAGGAGACTGAGGATAGAAGTGGGTATAAGGAATTAATCATCACCTTTGGTCATCAACCAATCCTAGCAAGAAAGTATATCAGCTAATGATAATTGGGCTGCTTTGTTCTTGTTCCCTGACTTTAAAGAGTTCCGCATTCAACTATGTTCCTTCCTAAAACTTCAGATTGTCTTCTTGGGTTTTTCAACTCAAAGCTGTTTGATAAAAAACATCTTAGTCTAATTTTGTTATTTTCAAACTTTGTTTCAGTTGTGATGCACTCTGAATCCCTGCACTAAGGTTAAAAGAATTGAAGCTAGCAGGGTTCCTGGGAGTGAACCGTTTTTCTTTAACCCTTTGTAGTGATATTTTGTTTGTGTTTTAACAAATAAAGCTTTCCTGAAGATAAGAGTGCAGAACTAAGCCACAAGAGGCCAGGCAATGGTGGCACACATGTTTAATCCCAAGACTCAGGAGACAGAGCCAGATGGATCTCTGTGAGGTCAAGGCCACCCTGAGCTACACGAAATTGATCCGGTCTAAAAGAGAAACAGAGCTCACACAAAAGTGATCCCAGCACCTGCAATCACACTACTTTAATCCCAGCACTAGGGAGATGGAGATAGGAGCGGTATGGCTGGGCGGACAGAGGAATATAAGGCGAGAGGAGACAGGAGCCCAGTGCAGTCTGAGGCCGCAATTCGAGGATTCATAGAGATAGGATCATCCCTTCAGTCTGAGGATTCGGTAGAGGTAAAAAGAACTCTCTCGTGGCTGACTGCTCTGCTTCTCTGATCTCTCAGCTTTCACCTCTTAATAACTGACTCTGGGTTTTTATTATTAAGAACAATTAGAATTCACGCTACAACCATTAACCTAAGCCACAGTCTACGGCTCCTCCATGGAAACTCCTGTGTTCTATCTGAGTGGCACTTCCTTGTTTTGTTTTTAATCCTTTGCAGACTCTGCTTTATCAGAGGCAGGGGCAACATTGTATCCTACCTCTACCTATGTTAATTTTCCCACTGAACTAACCTCTATCATCCATAACCCCTTACTATATTTATTTAAAGCCCTTGATCATCAAAGTCCTATCTAAACTGACACTGTTATTGTATAAAATCATTGTTTCAGTTAAACACTACAGCTTAGGAGGAAATCATCTTCGCAATAATCCACAGGTAAAAATGCCGAGTAGAAAGGGATATTTGCGGGGCTGGAGAGATGGCTCAGTGGTTAAGAGCATTGCCTGCTCTTCCAAAGGTTCTGAGTTCAATTTCCGGCAACCACATGGTGGCTCACAACCAACTGTGATGAGGTCTGGTGCCCTCTTCTGGCCTGCAGACATACACACAGACAGGATATTGTATACATGATAAATAAATAAATATTAAAAAAAAAAGAAAGGGATATTTGCATTAAGGGCAGTGGGCGGACAGAGGATTAAGGGCAGTGGGGATCTCCCCACACACATTCACACCATTGCAGAGATACCAGAGAAAGACGGTGGCAGCAAACGTGTGAAGGCAGGGCAGAAGCAAGAGACATTCTGGGGTCTGGGGCCTTGCCTGTTTTGTTCCCCTGAAACCAACTGCCATCTGCTGCTCCTCTGACATGGCCACCGACATTAATGTAGGATCTATTTAGACTCCTTATCCTAGAGTTACCTACTTATTTATTTAGGACAGGGTTTCACTATGTAGCTAGCCCTGGCTGTCCTGGAACTCACAGAGATCTACTGGCTTATGCCTCCCAAGTGCTGAGGTTAAAAGTGCGCACAACACCATGCCTGGCCTACAGACATATTAATAAATAAAATTATATGCTTTCTGAGAATCGCATCAAAATAACATCCAGGATTACTACACAGCAATAAAAATATGCATGACTCCATGGACGGTTATTATCTACACAGATGACTTAAATAAACGAGACTGGGGATGTGGCTCAGTCAGCACAGAGCTTACCTAGGAGTCATGGAGCCCTGGGTTCAACCCTTAGCACCACAGAAACACAAATCCAGCACCTGAGGTGGAGGCAGGAGGATCAGGAGTTCAAGATTACCTTCTGCTATGTAGCGAGTTTGAGGGCAGCCTGAACTATGTGAGACCTCGTGTCAAAACAAAATAAAACCAAAAAGCTGATTGGTATTTGTAAGTAGCTAGATGCAGGCCTGTCATGCCAGCACCTAAGAGACTGAGACAGGAAGGTCCCCCCAAGTTTGAGATCAACTCAGGCTGCAAGGCAAGATCCTGCCTCAAAGAAACAGGCAGAGAAACAAAGAAGCTACGCACTAACTGGGTGGTGGCCTGTAATCTCAGCACAGAGTGGTGGAGGCAGGAGGATCAGGAGTTCAAGGCCACGCATCAAGTTCAAGGGCAGCCCAAACCACAGGAGACCCCGTCCCAGGAACGGAGAGCCCCATCCCAGGGACGATGTGAAAGCCACAAACATATCAGCCCTTTGAGATACTAATCAGCAAGTGTCCACCTCACGGGGCAGGCCACCGGAGCTCGGGAATGGCCCTCCCTGGGTCTTGTTGCAAGCGGCTGTGTGTGAACTGCCCGCGCTGGTGGGAATGATGCCCAGTCTCCTCTTCGTGCGACTTCTGTTAAAACTCTTCAAACGCTCCCTATGCAGGGACTGGCGGGGTGGCTCAGAGGTTACAATCAATCGCTATTCCCAGACGGCAGCTCATGACCCTCCAGCTCCAGGGGATGCGACACCCTCTTCTGGTCTCCAGTGGGCACACATGCACTTGAGCATACATGCACACATGCGCGTGCACACACACACACACACATGCACACACGCACACACACACACACACTGATAAAATTTTAAAATTTAAAATGAGCTTTCAGCAACTCCCAGAGAAGGGAGGGTTTCCTGATCTTGGGAAGAGAGGAGGGCTGGAGAATGATCCCAGCCAAGGTCACTGGAGTCTCAGCAGGACCTGGTGCTTGAGAACTTGCCAGGCTCCTGACTTTCTTGGACGTTGTCTGTAGCTCAGCTTATAAACACTGGGCAGTGTTTGCCTGGTGGTTTGTCAATCAGTCTACTAGATAAATAGTGTGAGGTTGGCTGGCTCTCTGCCGCTATTTGCTTATCAAGAATAACTTAGTGGGACTATAAAACTGATTCAGCTTCAATCTCATGCTTCAGCTAGTGCACGGATGGACATGAATCATCTTTATCCACACGCCAGGGTGGGGTTCCAGGGGAAGAACAGGCTATAACCAGACCGTCTCCCATAAAATCACTTACTGGCACCAGCAAGTTGGTTTGGCATAGAAAAGCATTGGCCATGCGAACTGGGTGAGTGGAATCCAATCCCCAGCACTCACGTGAAAATTCAGAAGAACGTGTGCATCTGTAATGCCAGCATTCCTACCACGAGAAGTGAGGCAAGAGAACCATGCATCTCATGCAAACAGCCCAGGGGCAGAAACACCTTGACAGACCCTACCTCAAAGAAGGAGTGAGAAGAGAAATGGCTCCCTAATGCTGTCCTTTGACCTCCATATATGCACCATGGCATGTGTGTGCCATAGTCACAGACACACACACACTTATCAATTACAACATGAAACACAGCTGAGAAACTTGGTGAATACATTAACCACATGGTCACTATGCATCTCATCACCGATGGGATAGACCCACGATGTGTGCCTTAGGATACAGCACACTAAGACAGATGCTGTATCCATCCATGTTCCTGGGGTTATAATAAAACATCCAAGAGAGAGGCATGTTTAATTCATGGTTCTGGAGGCTGCTGGTCTGGCCTGTGGTGGAGGCCACCTCGGTTACATACCAGGGCAAATGGAATCAGGGCAGGGCAGGAAGTCATAGCAAAGGGGAAGACTTACTCTCACGAGAACTCTTTCCTTGCAATACATACTAACCCCTCCAGGAGGCAGTGGAAACAAGTTCTGGGGACACAGGCAAACCAGACATAACCCACAACGGACACACAAATCACTTCTGCGTGCACACACACACACACACACACACACACACACACAGGAGACACCTTGTGGAAGCTGGGGTCCTCTCTTTCCACCACATGGATCCCAGGGGTGAAACTTCGTTCCTCAGACTTGACAGCAGGCTCCTTTACCCACTGAGCCATCTCCCTGACTCTGTGGTCACTACCTTACTTGTGTTAAATGTCTGAAAAGTCCCATTCTGGGGACATTGTCCATCCAGTTCCTCAGGGAAGCCTGTACCCCAGAGACTGGCAAAAACAGTCAGTGGTGAAGTTCAACCCCACTGCCCTGGGCACAACACCAGCAGAGGCAAGGAGGAGGTCAGTCGAAGACTTACAGGAAGACAAATAACAAACAACAGAGAAAGGCTGTTTCTGATGGCCATCTCAGAAACAGACTGCACATGCCAGGAAAAGGTCTGTCGCGCTCCAAGAAGGACCTGGGAGAGCTGCAGCCTCCAAAGGAGGGCGACAGAAGCAAAAGACAGACTTGGAAACTCCAAGTCATCAGGCCCATGTCCCTTACCAAGACAGCTTTCTAGGAGCCGAAATGCGCATCTCCCTAAACGGGTACCTGGAGCATCAGCACTCTAAATCAGTGAATTAACGGAATTGAGTCAGAAAACTACTTTTCCTTTCAAGCGCACCAGAACATAAAGGTTTCTGCACCACATGAAGAACGAGTGGGCGGGTCCACCGATGTCCACGAAGGTCACTGCCATGAAAGGTGACAAACTCGGATCCACTCTGTTTCCAGTCCCCTTCCTTGGGCCCTGTCCACGGCAGTACAGGTTTCTCTAAAGACCAACACCAAGAAGACTTAAACAGCACTTCGTTAATATTCCACACAAGCACTAGGATTCATTTCAGGGGGGCTCTGCATTGTTGCCCATACTCCTCCAGTTCTCCCCCAAACTCCTGCTCCCTGCAGGCTACATGTGGTGGAAGCTAGTACTTTCAAAACAAAACCAGGGTGTGTGTGTGGGGGGGGGAGCTCCATTGGTAAAGCACTGGCCTTACATGATCCCCAGAGCCCACCAAAATAAATAAATGAAACAAGCCCCGGTGTGGCAGCCTATGAGCCAGACACGGCGGCCTGTGCTTTAATCCCAGAGCTGAGGAGGCAGAGACATGAACCTGGGCTTGAGAGCCATCCAGTCAAGCAGAATGGGTGAGTACCAGGCCAGTGAGACCTTGACTCAAAGGTGGTGGGCAAGAGCATCTGAGGCTGGTAGTTCTCTGGTCTTCACACACATGTGCAACATCCACACAGGTGCCCATATACATACGAACACACACAAACACACATAATCTTCATAAAATGATTTTTCTCCAAGAAAAGTTTGCACAACAGACACCATAAAAATTAAGACATTTCTGCATATTTATTTATGAAAACAAAAGCAGAAGAGAAACAGCTAGACATAAGGAATAAAACCAAAGGAAAACTTTATGTGTAAAGACAGGACTGCACACACTGGCTGTCACAGGTATTAGTGCACAGCTGACTTCCCACCGTGGTCTGCACTACAGGGGCTCCTCTGACTGCCAGGGGCACCAGCACCCCCATAGTCGATGGTTCCAACTCCCCTCCTAATCATGGCAACACTAAGAATCCACATTAAGGGGCTGGAGAGATGGCTCAGCAGTTAAAGGCACTTGCTGTTCTTACTGGGCCCCCAAGTTCAGGTGTCAGCGCCCACATCAGGCTGTTTACAACTACCTGTAATGGGACTTGAACACCGCTTCTGACCTCTGAGGACACCTACACACATGCGGTGCCTTACACACATGCACAGGCATGCACACACATTAAAAACAAAACTGAGAAAACTTAAAAAAAGAATCTGCACTAAATTCTAAAATGCATTATTAGAAGCTCCCTCTAAGTCTCTCCTCCTGCAGGTGCTACATTTCTCCCAGCCCGCCTCTTCCTGTTTAATTATTCTCTCTCTCTCTCTCTCTCTCTCTCTCTCTCTCTCTCTCTCTCTGTGTGTGTGTGTGTGTGTGTGTGTGTGTATGTGTGTGTGTGTGTCTATAGGGGTGCCCTTGTGCCAGGGCGCCCATGTGGAGGTTAGAGGAAAATTTGGGAGTCAGTTCTCTCTTTCTACTGTGTGGATCCCAAGGAACTGAACTCAGGTTGTTTGGCTAGGTTGCGAGAGCCATCTCACTGGCCCCTAGGTTGCTTCTAATTACAGCGGGCCAGTGCAGGGGCTTACCAATCTGACAGGCCAGCTCTCCAAGCCCAACAGACTTACAGTGTGCACACATCCCTTGTTGTGAGTCTGCAGGGGCCGGTGTTCTGTTCTCTACCTACGCACAGTCTTTAAGTGAATTCACTGAGTTTACGAGGCACCGGCTGCTGGTGGAAGAGCCAACTGAAGTGCTAAGACAAAGCCGCAGAGGGCCAAGAAGGAATCACCACACCGGGAAGCCTTCACTGCTGAAGGCAGGCCCTGGAAGACAGGCACTATATGGGCAGACGAGGAGGGTACTTCATATGCTGGCAGCACCGTGAGCTAAGGGCTGGAAGCAGGAATCACTACAGAGCGAGCAAAGGCCAGCAGAGGCAACAGCTGCAGCAGCTAAGGCTGGAGGGAGGCCCTGGGAATCATCCTGAGTCGCCCTGGTCTCCACAGGGCGCAGCTTCTGAAGCTGAACAAAACTCCTGCACCTCTTGAAGGCCTTCCCACACACCTTGCACTCATAAGGTTTCTCCCCCGTGTGCTCTCTGATGCTGGAGGGATGCCACTTGTGAGAGAAGGCCTTGCCACAATGTGGACACTGGTAAGGTTTCTCCCCCGAGTGAATCCACTGTGACCTGCAGCCAAAGGCTTTGTGGCCCTCCTAACACCGGAAGGGCCTCTCCCGCGTGTGCAGCCTGAGATGCTGGAAGGACAGACAAGCTCTTCCCGAAGGCCCTGCTGCACTCCCGGCAGACACAGGGCTTCTCTCTGCTGTGGACCATCTGGGGCTGGGTTAAGACCATGTTGGAACTCAGACACTTCCCACACCGCTTGCACTCATGGGCCCCTCTCCAAGGTGACTCTTCTCATGGATGATACACTCGTAGCTGAACTTGAACACTTTGCCGCACTCTTTACATTTGAAGGGCTTTTCCCCAGTGTGACGCCACTGGTGATGAAACAGCGTGGTGTTGAATCTGAAGATTTTCCCGGTCTTTACATTCACAGAACTTCACGCCTCCTGGAACGATCAGGTTTGGACTGAAGCCGAACATCTGCCTCACCGTCAAAGCGCTGAGCACTTTCTGTGTGCCTCTTCCCTAGGCACGCTGCAGGCTGCTCTCTCTCCAGAGGCTTCCTGGTGCAAAGACTACTCTTCGCCCTTGGTCCAGGATTTGGCATCTAACCAATTCAAGCATAAAAACAGCAGTCCCTAGCTAGTGCCCAGGAAGAAAGCAGGGTGCAATTCAAGGGCTGCCAGAATGGCAGTCCTGAGCACAACAGTGGTGGTGCTTGCCTTTAAGCCTTTAATCTCTGCGCTCCAGAGGCAGAGGCAGGCGGGATCTCTGTGAGTTCAAGGCCAGTCTACAGAGTGTGTTTCAGGACCAGCACCATAGGTACTGAGAAACTGTGACTCAAAAAACAAAACAAACAAACAAACAAACAAACAAACAACAAAAAGGAACGGTAGTTCTTAGCTGGTGTCCATGAGGAAAACAAGGTATAGTAAATAATCTCCCCAGCGGTGTGGTTTTGAGAGACACCTTTGATACGGCTACGAAATCTGACAAAAGAGAATGAGAGGGGCTGAGAGATGGCTCAGTGGTTAAAAGCACCCATGGTTCCTCCAAAGGACCTAAGTTCAGTCCCCAGTACCCACATCAGGAAGCTCATAACTGCCTATAACTACAGCTCTGGAGATCTGGACTCTGCCATTACCCCAATATAGGGCATGTACTTAAAACACACACACACACACAGAGAATAAAATGAAAATAAATTTTTAAAAATTAAGAGGGGGGGATGAGAGGCTAGGTGGGTAGTCCTACACAATGGAGAAAACACTAGAAGCAACCAGGATGGCATGGCCCAGGACGGGATGACCCAGGACGGGATGACCCAGGACGGGATGGGATGTGGGAATTGTTACCCCGAGTTATATTTCCCTGTCCCCATTTGAGGTGCTTATCTGCAAAGAATCTTAACTTTCCTCTGCTCCTGGAGTTGGATGAGGAAGTTTGAGTGTATGTGATTATTCCTTGATCCCTGCTGGGGTCAGGTGACAGTCCCTACTGGGGACAGGTAAAGGTGGAGTGCACGTGATCAGTCAGTCCTTGACCCCTACCAGGGTCAGGTGAAAGTTCCTCCTTGGGTCAGGTGACAGTCCCTTCGCAGCCCCCTCCCCATTTGGTGCCATGGTATAAAAGCTAGCCCCAGCAGAACAATAAACAAGCTGCTGTTTCACCTAAACCTCGTGCTCTGTGGATTTCATTCAACCTGGACACCCTCCGCCGAGACTCGTGGTTCCAGACTGTGCTGGCGCGGTAATGGGATGGCCAGGACGGGATGGCCCAGGATGACCCCAACGGAAGGAAAGTGAGCTATGGCAGGGAAAATGGGAAGGAAAGCAGGCAACGAGGGCAGGGGAGGAAGGGGGACCGAGAAGGTAGCACAGAAACCACCTGCACAGACAGAGCTGGTCGGAGACCACGGCTCAGAAGAGCAGAAAGAAATAAAGGAATGGGAAAAGCAGAGGGAGAGGTGGGTCATCGCTCCACGAGGCCTCAGGCGCAGAACTACAACTCCCAGCACTGATGGAACAAACACTCTCCCTACTATAAAGGGAAAATGTCCCGAATTCTATGCGATGCCAAATAATCTTGTTTTCAATATCCTACATACTGCCTTGGGAGAAAAGCAATTTCTTTTGGCAAGGCAACCCATCAGAAGTTGGCCAGACAGCCATGAGCCTCTGTGGAGTCCCTGAAAAAGAAGCCAAGGAGCTCAAAATCTCAGTCTTCCAGCAGGAAAATCTAGGCTGGGAGCAATTGAGGGGAGATGGCAAGTGAGCAGGCTGTGTGGCTGGATACAGTAGGAGGGACGTCCCCAGGCTGTCCTCTACTGTCCTGTCTGTTAGGGTGGGGGGACATCCCAGCCTGTCCTCTACTGTCCTGGACATCCCCAGCCTGTCCTCTACTGTCCTGGATGTCCCCAGCCTGTCCTCTACTGTCCCGTCTCTGACAAAGACGACATAGTTCTAAAGAGGGCAGCAAGTGGAAATTTTAAGACGAAGCCACTCTTTCCACTGACGACTTAAATGTGAAACCCTTACCTGTGACAAAAATCAGTTTGGCTCACCAAGTGGCACCTTCCTTAACACTGCTGGAATCCACGTCTTTGCCATGCTTGACGAAGGCACAGGTTAAGTGGGGGGTGAAAACAAAACTGATTTGGGGCTCCCAGGCTGCCTGTGGACTCTGCACCGGGGAAAGACTATGGGGATGGCACACAGCTGGGACTACTCCTCCACACTCAGGGCAGACCTGGGGCTGCTAGGCACTTCCCTCCTTGGAGCAAACAGAGACTTTTTTATAGAACATCTAGGACTTACCAGGACTGCCGACGCTCAGATATTCTGAGGCCCAAGGCGCTTCTCCTCCCTCCAGCTGGGAGACGAGAACAGGTTTGAGGTAGACATTCAACTACAGAAGAAAATGAGAAAAGACAGGTAGGCCAGACTGCCAAGGGGTTCCTGAGACCTCTGTCAACCCACGTTCCTTCAGGCTTGATCCAGATGGCAGAGCAGCACAGAGGGGTCTAACCTGGGCTCTATAATACAGTATGACTTGTCTCAGGAAGGAACAAAGACCTGGGCCTGGGCCTGAAGAGAGAAAGCTCCCTCAGGAAGGGTGTTGGTTTTGCTTCCCTGGGAGAGCCCTTCCACAATGGGGGACAGCAATTCTCTACCCCAGGTGGAAGGCTAGACAGGAAACTCTTTGGGATGCCAAGAAGGCTGCCAGCTCTCAGGAAGCTGAGCCACACCCTCTCCTGGAGTAAGAGGATGCCCAGGTAGAAAACCAAGGTTACCAGGGATGCCCATCGTCCTAACTACCTCACTAGACTGGGATCTAAGTCCTTAATAAGGTGCTCCTGAGAGTTCCTAGAATCCCTGAGGAGGCACCTGGGCTCTGACAAGGTCTCACCCAGAGAAGCACACGGGCATCGTTCTCCAGCATCACATCCCTGTACAGGGTCCTCTGCACAGGCTGCCCACTGACTCTGTTAAGTACACAGCCACAACCTCAGAGGTCACCAGCTCCTGAAACAGCGAACTCCCGGTGAAGCTCGAGTGATGGCAAGAGGGGTCCTGAGGTCTCACGGAAGAGCAACCAGCACCACAGCCAGGGGCCAATGCACCAATGTTCCCACTTTCTTTCTTTCTCAAGATTTATTTATATATTATGAATACAGTGTTCTGTGCCTGCATGTAAACCTACAGGCCAGAAGAGGGCACCAGATCTCATACAGATGGCTGTGGGCCACTACGTGGTTGCTGGGAATTGAGCTTAAGACCTCTGGAGGAGCAGCCAGTGCTCAGGACCCTAGGAAGAACAGACAGGACTCTGAGCCATCTCTCCAGCCTGAAGTTCATCCCTTAGGTCCTATAAATTTCCAACCAGGGGTTTGGGGCCAGGTGTATAGTATCAGGCATGTGTTTCCTCCTGTGTGGCAACCCTTAAAGACAATCAGAAAGCAGCTGGCTACCCTTGTAGCACCATGCTCCTGTTGCCTCCATGGGCCATCTTGCCATGCTGGTCATTGCTGTAGCTCTGTCCACAGCCGGGTAAGACTGTTGATGACGACACCCCACCTGGTCATTGCTGTAGCTCAGTGTTCACAGCCAGGTAAGGTTGTTGATGACGACACCACCCCACGCCAAGTATCCTGCATATACCTTCTGGCCCCATGAAAACCAGCAGGAAGGAATCGTCCTGGTCAGCACCACCTTGATCTGTTTGTGTCCTGGACCAAAGGTGCTGCCTGTTCTTCTATGCTTTTATTACAGTTGGCTAACGCTCACCCCGACTCCACCCATCTACAGTGGGGGCAGTCAGCCTCATTAGCTCCTCCCCTAGTTCCTCAGACTCCCCAGCACCGACCATGGTGGAGGACCTCAAGAAAATTAGTGCTAGGAACCCTTCCGTTTCACTGAAGCCTGAGATACTCGGGCTCCACACTTCCCACCGTGACGTCCCCACCCAAGAGCCTTTCTGTCTCCTTGCTTCCCACGCAGGGGCTACCGGGTCTCCACTCGGCAGGGTTTGCAGTGCGGGGCGACCCGGGAAGGAAGGAAAGCGGCAATGATGCCCCGGGACTGCCGCTGGCGGGAGCGCCCCCGTGGCGAGGGGAACTCACAGAGGTCCGCTCGTGGCAGGCTGGGAACGGAGGAGACCAGGCCGTGAGTGGGCACCGATAGCTGTAGAGCCCGCCACACCGCCAACCCGGAAGCGTGAGCGCACGCAGGCCGCTCTAGGCCGTCCGGAGGTTTCGTCTCGGTGGTACCGGGTCTCGAACCCCACCCCACGTTCTGGTGTAGCCGGGGATGTTGGGCCTCGGAGCGCGTGCGCGCCCGAAAGTAGGCGGGGCAAACGGGCTCCGACGCGTGTGCACTAGGAAGGTCTCTGGGGTAGGCGTTGCGACATCTGGGCGCATGCGCACTGGGACAAGTGGCACGCAGCATAGGAAGCCCGGCACATAATTACACAAATTCGCTTGGACTATTTCTCTGGCACCAATTTTAAATAGCAACATTAATTGAAGGAAAAAAAAAGGCCACACCTCTACAAATATTGGACCATTGGTGCAGTTTCTTCTGCTGATGCGGTTGGAAAGGGTCCCAGCACCTAAGTCCAGACGGCTCAATTCAGCTCCAGCCAATCTGAAACCTTGTGTACTGCCTGGCACTGCACTCACACACACACACATTCCCACACAAACATATAATTTTTTAAAAAGTATTTTAATGATGAGGTTGGAGAATGGCTCAGCAGTTAATAGCACTTGCCGCTCTTGCAAAGGCCTGGTGTTCAATTCCAGCATACACAATGGTGCCTAACAATCACCCATAAATCCTGTTCCAGGGAACCCAAATGCCCTTTTCTGGCTTCCGCAGGCACCAGGCATGCATGAGGTGTATGCACACACATAGGCAAGACTATATGCATAAGAAATAAACTTTTCTTTAAAATGATAAAGCAGTAGGACTTATAAGGCAGAAAATTAAGAGTTTATTTTTCAGTGGGCATGGTGGCACACACCTTAACACCAGCACTTCAGAGGCTCGGCTGGATTACACGAAAGTCTTCTCAAGCAAACTTTTATGTTCAAGGAGAAGCAGGTGTGGTGGTCAAGAGCCTATGCTGAAGGACAAGCAGGGTGTCTGCTGGAACTCAAGCTGGAAGCCAGGAAATTTTGGAGAGTCCAATTTTCTGAAAGTTAGCAAGTTCACTGCAGTCCCAATAGTAATCAATCCAATCTTCATGCCCCCAACTAATCACCACACTTGTGATAACCCTGTTTCTGAAACTGCTGGTTCCCAGGCACTAACCACCTGCCTTGACCTCACTCAAGATCCAAGCCAGCCTGAGTATACCTAGGTGCATTATCAACCTGCTGCTTCATAACAAACTCTTGGTGGTTGAAAGCAACACACACACCAGCATGTAAACCAGGAACCCAGGGAAGGCTGGAATACTCTTCTCTGCCTGTAATGCTCCAGGGAGGGGGCTATTTAATCAGTCAGATTTTTTCTACTCAATTCTGTGGGGTGACCTCAGTCAAATGATATGATGGCTGAGACTGGAAATCATTGTACTAACTTCAATTAATTCCACTTCTATCCATGTTTTTTTAAATATTTATTTGTTTATTATGTATACAGTATTCTGTCTGCAGGCCAGAAGAGGACACCAGGCTTCATTACAGATGGTTGTGAGCCACCATGTGGTTGATGGGAATTGAACTCAGGACCTTTGGAAGAGCAGGTAATGCTCTTAACCGCTGAGCCATCTCTCCAGCCCCCCATCCATGTTTTAATGCCTTTCTCACCACAATCTCTTTAACCTGGAACACATACACAACCAAGTATGATCCAATGAATGGAGCTGTCTTTTCTCTAAGCCATCAACCGTCCTGAACAGCTAGCCCAGTGTGTATTCCACAGTGCCTGGCCGTATGAGTACCTTCAGTCTCTTTCCCATCTAGCTGCAAGACAATCAGCGCTGGCTACACTGAAGCGCCAGCTTCTATGACATGGCCTATCTCAGTTCCACTTGTCTCCTCCCATTCCTTAGCAGGGTCCTGTGCCAGCATCGCTTCCTTTTGGGATGCTAAGTCTCACTGTGTACCCATCCCTGGCTGGCCTCTCAGAGGTCTTCCTGCCTCTGCCTAATTTATGCCTTTTCTCCCCTTTGGCTTTTTAAGTTTCTGCTGGTAGAGATGCACACCTTTATTCCCAGTAATACAGAGGAAGGTGGATCTATCGAGTTGAGGCCAACCTGGTCTACAGAACGAGTTCCAGGACAGCCAGGGATACAGAGAAACCCAAACAACAAAATGAAGAGTTTCACTTTGTAACCCCAACTCTCCTGGAACTCACTCTGTATCCTAGGCTGATCTCAAACTCAGCAATCTGCCTACCTCTGCCTCTTGAATGGTGGGACCACCAGACTCATGCCCCTTAAAGGATACTCAAGACTGTTCCAAATCACACCACTTACTAGGAGCAGCCTGAATTCTGCCCTCCATCTGCCCCCTCATGGAAGGAGCCAGAGCCCTCAAAAGATGCTTTCAAAGGCAGAACTGTCCCCTCAGCCCAAGTCATTTCCAACTGAATTCCAGTATTCTACCATGCGTAAGTGGACAAACCAAAAAGTCCCCATTTGCTGGAAAAAAACCTGCAAATGATCTACCCACTTTCCCTAGAAATACGCAAGCTGATTTGACAGACCAAATCCCACCACACCCTAGGAAGGCACTCCTACCACTCAACTACAGCTCAGCCCACTGCGCCTTTACAGAACCTTACTAGACTGACTCCACAAGTGATGGGATGTGAGCTGTTTATGGGAGATACACGTATCTGTACAAGGGTCAGGCTCATCTGTCAAGGCACCTGTGCATACAGGTTCAGTGACAACAGCTGTATGCTCTCACCGCCAGGGTAGAGAGTAAGAACTTATCCCGTCACAATTTCACATCTTTTCTAATACCCACTCGGCGACAAGCTGAGTCCACACGAGATTTGCCAACATGTCAAAAAAAAACCTTTATTCCTTTATACAGCCTCATGCTTTCTTGCCAGCTGCCTTTGAAGCAGGTGCTTTCTGGGCTGGGGCCTTCTGACCCTTCTGACCTTTAGCAGGAGGTGCTGCCTTCTGGCCTGAAGCCTTCTGGCCTGAAGCCTTCTGGCCTGCAGCCTTCTTGGCGGGTCCTGTTGCCTTCTTGGGTGGAACTTTACCCTTAGCAGCAGCCGCTGCTGCAGCCGCAGCTGCAATGGCAGCCTTAGCAACAGGTGCCTTTTTGGGAGAGGCTTTCAGGATAGCTGCTCTCTGAAGTTTCTTGACTTCAGTCTTGATGATTCTGTTCCTCTGAAAACACAAGAGAGCATTCAGAGCAGGCAAGCACACAACTTCCTTCGTTGGCTAAAAATTAAACTGTTTCTTCCATACAACTAAACTTTAATAACGACACTATTTTACAATCCTTATTGTGTGTACATGATGGAAGGACAATTCTGTGAGATCAGTTCTCTCCTTCCTTGAGTGCCAAGACTCAAGGTCGGGTCATTAGGTCAGCACCTAACCCTGAGTACCTTCACACACGAAGCTGTCTCACTGGCCCCAACCTAACAATCAATTGCACAAAGCACCATGAACTGGCCTCTATACCCTTATACCCTGCAATAACACAACACATACACCTGAAAACTCACCATTTTCTTTGCCTTCATGACTTTGAAACGATCAAAATCTGTCATCTTGGCTTTCCTTTCCCTGGCATCGATCTTCTTGGCCCATCTCGTGGCCGCCCATTTCGTATTGATATCCGCCTTCTCCCAAGCTTTCCGTACATACTTCTGTCGGGCACTACGAGGAGCAAGACCATGTTATTAGCTTTGCAGTTACACAGCCAAGAACAGCACCTCTCTCCCATTATACCCAGCTTTGGTTGGCTTCACAACACATAAGCATGGTAAACAATGCCCAAAAATGATTAATTTCAAAGATTTTTGGGGGGGGATCACCTCTGAACACACTTGCTACAGGACTCTACTGCTACACTCACTCCAGTGTAAGGGGACTGTAGCTACCTGTCTCCCAAACCACAGCAGCTGGATCTACTGTGGTGGCACATCACAGAGGATGCTTTAGGACACCAACCATTGCTGACCTGACAACCACACAGCAAGGCAGGACAGTGCTTTAATTTGCATAAAAGCCACTGGGCGGTGGAGGCAGCACCCTTTAATCCCAGCACCCAGGAGAGTCCGGTGGATCTTAGTGAGTTAGAGGCCAGCCTGGTCTACAAAGCAAGTTTGAGAACAGCCCAGGGCTGTTACACAAAGAAACCCTGCCTCGAAAAAAAACAAAAAGCCAACCAGTTCTGTCGCCTCCATGTCTTAAAAGCAAAAAACACTCTTTCGTAGGTTAACTACTTTGTGGCCAGCACAAACAAGTCCATCAAATCATGAGGAAGATTCCTGAACTTTAAAGCAGGACATGGTAGCACACAGAGCTCCATCACCAAGGGAGGCCAAGGCAGGAAGAGTGTGAGTCTGGGCTACATAGCAGAAAACCATGTTAACACCAGATGCACCCAAGTTAAAAAACAAACACAGGGGGCTGGAGAGATGGCTCAGAGGTTAAGAGAGCATTGCCTGCTCTTCCAAAGGTCCTGAGTTCAATTCCCAGCAACCACATGGTGGCTCACAACCATCTGTAATGGGGTCTGGTGCCCTCTTCTGGCCTGCAGGCGCACACACACAGACAGAATATTGTATAAATAAATAAATAAATATTAAAAAAACAAAACAAACACAGGTCAACATGGCTACTGCTCGGTGGTGCTCCCCTGACATGAAGCCACAGGTACGATTCTGTTCTGCCAAAAGCAGTAGTAACACAGCAAAGCGACTCAGGGAGCAAGAGTAGACATTCTCATTGAATTTACTGTATGAAAATGAAATACCAGGGAAAAGGGAAAGAGACAAAATATGGGTAACTTCCATAACAAAAATGAGTGGGCAATTTTAAGGAATTAAGGGTCTGCTTGCTAACTGTAAATTCCATTTTCTGGGTTAGCTCTGAACCTCCTGTACTGTCTGTACATTCTCAAGGGGAAATATAGTGGCACAAAACTGGAAGGCAACTTAGAACCGGGCTTTACCTGTGTGGGAACTTAAGGATGAAGTCAGTGAGCTGCATGCATTTGAAAGGCATGGCCTGTCTCCTCACCCGAGTGCAAGGTCCATCCACCAGAGCCTAGAATACAGAACCAGGATCTCAGACAGCTACCTAAGTCAAAATGGCTGGATATTCTAACTCTTCTTGTCCGGTGCAGGACTAAACAGGTACCACTATTCTAATAAGGCCAACATGCATTCTGTGAGCTCAGTGTCCCAGACAGGAGAGCAAATGGCCCAAGCTGGTGGCAAACTCCTAGTTCTACCTCCACCTTCCAGAGGTAGCTGAGGTAGACTTAACCTCAGAGCTGGGAACCAACTCCAGAGCCTTGACCAAATTCTCTACAACAGCTGTTTCTCCAGCCCCTCTCAACTCCTTTCACATTTACCTCATTTAGACTGACCTGCATTTTGGCCGTGACTAAAGCATCTGCCTAATTTACTTCGTGAGATAATCTAGGATGAACTCTGTGCTTCAGACCCCGTGATCAGCAGTCCCTCAAAGATAAAGCTGTATCCTAAAGAGCCCCACCCAAGGACCATCCACGGTGTTGCCAAACTTACTGCCACGTTAAATAAAAGCCCGTAAAACACTCCTTACACACGTACCCGGTTCTGATCAATGACATCTACAATCGCGACCAGCTTTCCAGCATGAGGCCCAAAGGAGACGTAGGCCACCCGGCCAACCTCCACGAAGCGCCTGAACACCTAAAACAGAGAGAAAAAGAGACAGGGGTTGGTTTTAACTGTTCCGAGTCCGCTGCTTACCGGCAACATGGGGCTCAGGAGCCGCCCAGAGGCCGAAACTGCACTTAGTAACCGGCATTTTTTTTTCGGCTAAAATGTCCTGTAGCCACTTTCCCTCCATAGTCTCCTGGGTTTGCCCTTACCCATCCTCGAAACTCTCCGGCCTCCTACGCTCCCTCTGATGTTCGGGAGATAAGCGCACGGATCGAGCCTGACCCACTCCCCGCCGCCGCGCCGCCATCCCCGACCCTCGCGCCCGGCAACTCCCCGCCACTGCGCACGCGTGGCCCAGGCGCCCGGCAAGGCCTTCCACGCGACCGCGAGCCGCGCTCCCCGAGGACTGGATTCCACGTCCCGCCGCCTCCCCGCGCGCGGCCCGGGTCACGCAGAGCCACCACACGCCGCGGCTCGCCCGCCCGGGGCGGAGGGCGAGCGTCACGACGGCCGCGCTCGGAGCCCAGAGCACACACACTCACCATGTCTGCGGCGTTCAGCGAGAAGGAAGAGGGCCCGCCCGACCGTGCGCATGTGTCGGCGGAAGCCCCGCCCCGACGTCCTGCGTGGCCACCGATTGGTCGAGGGGGGACGTAGTGCCTCTTCTGCGCATGCTCGGTGTGTAAAAGCATGGCGGTGGCGTCTTGGTTCCGGTTGCGGCTTACCGTACACGTGCTGTGAAATTGGCGTTCCAGTTTCTCCTTTTTGGTTTATTTGGTTTTGGTTTGGTTAGGATTGAGAAAAGTCTGTCAGTGTTGACTGTAGGGAGGTCTCGCTCGCAGCAACGCCCCTGCCGCCCCTGCCGAATGCTGGCATGGCAGGACAGTCACTCCTGAGCATTTTAGGGACAGGAGGGGCACAGGTCCTGTGCGTTCTATTCAAACTGCCGCCCCACTTCACTTTTCTTCTGTATCCGCGGATTTGATGATCAGCCGAATTGGTGGCGCGCGCCCTTAATCCCGGCACTCGGGAGGCATAGGCAGAAACAATTCTAAATTCCAAGCCTGCTTGCTCTTCCCCCAGCCAGGGATACATAGAGTACTTTAAAAGTATTATTGTTATTATTATTATTATTATTAAAGAGTATTTTAAAAGGCAAATTTAAGGGACATTGGGAAGAAGAGAGGGACGTAGTTGGGTCCAGAATCCCAAGTGTCGCCATACCCATTGAATAGTCGTGTTTCCTTTACAGATCTTAGATTCAGTCGTTTGAAAAGAAATCTCCACCCTTTCACGTTGCTTCTTTTGCATTTATTTATTTATGCTTATGTGAGGGCGCCAGTGCCCCTGGGCGTATGTGGAGGTCAATACTGGGGGAGTTAGTTTTCTCCTTCCACAGCGTAGGTCCCTGGGACTGAACTCAGGTCGTCAGACCTGGCAGCAAGCCCCTTTACCCACTGAGTCATATCACTGACTCGAATTATATAGTTTTCAAAGATAGGAACAAGAGTGGCCATACCAGTACTTTTTCAGATTTTTGTTTGTTTTGAGACAGGGTTTCTCTATGTAACCCTGGCTGCCCTGAACTAGGTAGACGGGGGCTGGCCTTGAACTTAGATTCACCTGCCTCGTCTCCCAAGTGCTGGGATTAAAGGCATGCACCACCATGCCTAACCTTTTTTTTTTTTCCTAATAGCACAAACTGGGAGCTGTAGAGACCCATAAACAAGAGAATAGATAACTTGGTAGCCTGTAGCAGCAAAATCTCTGCGACTTTGAAACAGTATGGGTGAAAGAAACACAGAACCCTAAGTGAATTAAACAGATAAGAAGGATATATACTATATTGTTTTATTTTACATATGATTCGCAGCCGGCAAAGCCCTGAGTGTCTGAAGTATGAATCGTGGCTCTGGGAGGTAGGTAAAGCACTTAGTGCTAGTTCAGGAGTTCAGATCTCTTAACACCCACTTAACTATTCTATGGGTATGGTGACCGGCCTCTAAACCTAGCCCTCAGGAGGCTGAAGCAGTCGGATCCCAGGGGCTCACTGGCTAAAGAACCTAGCCTGCTTGGTGAGCTCCAGGTCCTACGACAGTCCTTGTCTCAAATGAGACGGAAAGGAATGAAGGCAGATGCCTGAAGCCACTCACTGGCTTTTGCAGTGATGCACACACAACTGAACATGCAGGTGCACACGCGTGGGAACAAGCAAGAAAACCCAGCAAACTATTGTCAATCTTGTTTTTCCGTGGTGCAGGCCACAGTTGCTGGAGGTGGCAGGCTTCTGAGTCTCAACGTCCCTTCACCCGGCAGACGAGGCAGACGATACAGGAGTCTTTACTTTGTACAGCTGGACCCTTTTTTTTCTCCAAGTGTGTATTAGCTTAAAAAATTTTTTTTGAGGGCTGGAGAGATGGCTCAGCGGTTAAGAGCACTGGCCGCTCTTCCAGAGGACCTGGGTTCAATTCCCAGCACTCACATGGCAGTTCAAAGCTGTCTATTACTCTTGTTCCAGGGGATCAAGCATCCTTACACAGACATACACACAGGCAAAACACCAATTCACATAAAATAAAAATAAATAATTAAAAAAATTTTTTTGAAAAGAAAAATCCTTTTCTTCTTTATGAGAGTTCCCTGGCCCTAACACAGCCAGAGAATTGAAGGCAGTTTGGGGGAGGGCTAAGATGGTTTCAAATCCAGTGGTATAGTGAGCACGCTTTGGGAAACACTGGGGAAGTCCCTCAGTTTACAGGACTTTTCCATGAATATGAAGTTGGATTATGTCACCCCATTCCTGTCCCTTCACTGTTCTCCTTTGCCTTGAGTATGGACAGCATAACCAAGGTCCCCCATCATCTCACCCGGACACCCTCCGATGTTCTAATGCTTTGGTTCCTCCTGGAAAGACCAGAGCGTGTCCTTGCGGGGATGTCTCAAGACCTTTACCAAGAAGCATCAGGCTGTTTTAGATTTCGTACAAGCTCCATTTTGTTGTGTCTTTGGTCTAGTGCAGCAGTTCTCAACCTGTGGGTTGTGACCCCTTTGGGGTTAAAAGACTCTTTTACAGGGGTTGTCTAAGACCATCGAAAAACACAGATATTTACATTACGATTCATAAGAGTAGCAAAATTACAGTTCTGAAGTAGCAATAAATTTTATGGTTGGGGGTCACCACAGCATGAGGAACTGTGTTAAAGGGCCAAAGCATTAGGATGACCCTGGCTTGTGTCAAGTAGACAAAATCAAAACAGCACACTGGATACCTTCCTCAGTTGCTCTTCACTCTGTTTTTTGAGGCAGAGTCTCTCACTAAATTCAGAGTTTGCCAGTTCTGGGACTAGCCACTGAGCCCCAGAAATGCCCTTATCTCCACCTGCCGGCCCAGCATGACCACTCAGCCCATCAGTCCTAACTTTTCATGCATGTAAAGGGGAACCAAGTTCAGGTCTTTATGGCCATTAAGCCCTTTATCTAGTTTGTACTAATGTGTGTGTGTGTGTGCGGCGGGGGGGGGGGGGGTCCCCTTGGAGGCCAGAGAAGGTATCCAGTCCCCTAAGGCGATAGAAGTCAAGGAGCTGTGCGCTGGGCACTGAACTCTAATTCTTTCCAAGAGCTGCAAGAAAGCTCTCAACTTTCGGAGTCATCTCTGTAGCTCCAAATGAGCCCACTTCAGTTTCTTTATTGTTACATGTGTGAGCATTCTACTGCATGCCTGTTTCCAAGCACCAAGCACAAACATACTCAGTACCCGCAGAGGCCAGAAGAGGGCATCACATCCCCTGGAACTGGAATTTAATAGCCGGTTATGAGTTGCTATGTAGGTAGGTCCTCTGCAAGAGCAGCAAGTAGTAGAAACCACCAAGATGTCTCTCAGCCCCTCTCAATAAATCCATCATCCCGAGAAGTCTGCCTTTGCTGGAGAGCGAAGAGAGAAGCGGTGCCGTGTGAGAAACCCCAAGGAAGTGCTTTCCGTCGGGGCAGGCGCAGAAAGCTGAGATAAAGCATATTCCAGGCAAGAAGGGCTGGAAATCCTTGCCACCCTGCAACTCCCTGCACAAGCCCCTCTCCACCCTGGCCCTGTCGTATCATACCCAGAGGGCAGTGGAGAGGGCGGGATCAGAGAGGCAATCTGGAGGACTGGCAGGACTTGATTGGGCTAGCTCCAACCAGTCTTTCTCTGAAGTTTGTTTGCATTCTATTATCTGCTCACAGTGTCTGTTCTGACCCTGCGGTCCAGTGTAGACAGAGCATCCGGTACCTGTGTTCTGTTAGGAGAACTAGGTCCTGGGAAGCTCCACTGCCTCTGTCTGGCTATGTGATGTTGGTTAGATTAGTCCCCTTCCCTCTGTGAAACTTCAAAGCTCTCTCTACGCAGGGTGTGGTGGTGCACACTTGCGATCCCAGCTACTTGGGAGGCTAAGGTGGGAGCAGCAAGGCTGGACTGTACCAATGTGCACAGGTCTGAGTTGGAGATAGGGTGTCAATGTGTGCAAAACAGTACCTCAGTGTGAACAGCAGTGGTGATAGAGAGCCAGTGGTGTGTGTGTGTGTGTGTGTGTGTGTATGCATGCATGTGCTTGTGTGTGGGGGGGTGGTAGATATTTGGGGGTATAGCATAGGGTCTGAAGGTGCACAGATGTAGGGGCCATGAGAGTTAGAATAGCTGGGACAGTGTATGAGTGTGGGATGGGTGTGGCTTTATGAGTGTGTAAACACAAGCAAGGTTGAGATATCTGTAAAGTATATAACACGTGTGGAACACAGCTGAGTGAGAGAGGGCTTATACACTTACAGGTGTGAGAAACAAAGACACATCAAAGGAGACATGACTTTGGCAGGAGAGACACTTAGAGTTGGCTTTCTTACCTGTACAACTAAGACCTTGTTATCTGACCATGATCCTGAGCACTCAAGAGCTTTTTACAGGAAGCACAGAGAATGTTCTGGTTTTATTAGACACATCTTTGTTTTTAAAATCATAAACTGGGAGGCTTCTAGGAGTCAGAGATTAGCAAGTAAAATCAAAATATTTGACATTCTTTTTTAAGATTTGTTTTGCTTTTATTTAAAAAGATTTTTATTTGCTAACTTTATGTATGTGGCATTTCATTTGCATGTCTGGCTGTGTACCGCATGCATTCGGTGCTGGAGGAAGCTAGAAAAGGGAATCAGTCCCCAGGTACCAGAGACACAGACAGTTGTGACCTGCCATATCAGTGTGGGAAACCGAACCCAGGTCCACTAGGAGAGCAGTCAGTACTCTCCCCAATGAGCCACCTCTCCAGCGCCTGTTTTTACTTCTGCTTTATGCATCTTTGTGAGTTTGTGCAAGACCCTGTCTCAAACCTGAAACAAGGACTGGGGAGACGGCTCAGTCAGTCAGTAAAAGACATGCCAACCAAAAGATCCATGTTCAACATCCAGAACCCAGTTACTCAATAAAAAAATAAACTCTGGAATCCCAGCACGGAGGAGGCAGAGCAGAGCTACGTAATGGGAATTATCTTCTTTTTAAAAATACCACTGTATCTTCTTAGAAAGGGCCACATGTTTAAATTAACAGATACACACTGCAAAATAAAAATAAGAGTTTATTCCATATGGTGCCCACAACCAGCCATGCAAAATAGCATTGATGTGTAGCTTGTAGCTACCGCGCTTGCTGAAGCCCTTTCTCTTCCCACTTTGGGGGGAAATATTCCCAAGACTGCTTTTTCTTTCCCCCCAAATCAAGTGTGGCAGCTACTCGGGGAGAACTGTAATTGGGGTAAGTAATTGGTCAGAAATTTCAGACTGGGATGTCTTAGGACAGGGTCGCGTATACCCGTGAGAGCGGCAGGAAAACCACATGCCAGGATGACAGCAGAAAAGCAGCCCCGGGCAGTCGATCGATCCCGGTGCAGTGGACTGGGTGAGAGCACAGCAGTGAGACCATACACAAGGATGATGACACACACCAAGTAGCAGCCCCATGGCCAGAGCCCCAAGGAGGGACTCCACAATGAGAAGAGTTACCGTTCTAGTGGCTTCTGCGTGTCTTCCTGCTTCAGGTTCTGCCTACATGACAAAGTCAGGCATCCTTGGGGCTGCAGTCTTCTTAGGCTAGGGCTATGGCTCAGTTGGTAGATACTTCCCTAGCATGCATGAAGCCTGGGGGTTCTAGTCCCAGCGCCTCAGAAACTGGGTTTAGTAATTCAGAGCCGTAATTGCAGCGCTCAGGAGCAGATCAAAAGTTCAAGGTCATCCGTGGCTACACAGTGAGCTGGAGGCTAGCATGAGCTACATGAGACTCTGTACTAAATGCTACATCCTACCAGTCAGGGAACTTAATGCTTATGGGATTGCTAAAAGAAGTATCAGTGACTTGAGATAGGGCTGGGCTCACAACTAAAAGACTTACAAAGGACCTGTAGGACGGCGTGGGTGCGATGTCCCAGTCAGAGCCTTCATGGGCACCTTGCTAGGAAGAACAGTGAGGGAGAGAAAATGGAAGCCGAGTCCTGTGGTCAGTTCTTCCATGTTAAATTATTACGTTTCCAACTTCCTCTGGAGTGATGGAGTGAAGTCCCTGAACGTGACGTGACTGCCTGTGTCTCCTTGATTCCCAGTGGATCAGCAATCAGGTGGGAAGGGGTTGCAGGGGCAACTCTCCCGGGCTAATTGAGGGACTCCCAGGAGGTGCTCTGATGGGAGCCAGCAGCTGAGAGGCGCGTGACCTTGGCAGGTAACCATGGAGCAGGTCCTGGTGGCAGCCACTTTGCTGACATTGTCCGGTGTCACTCTGGCGGGTTACAGGCAGTCTCAGGCTTGGAAGGCTCAATCCGAATCTACTGCTTGCTCAAAGGCGTTCTCAGAGCGTCCCTTTGTCCTGAATGCTAAACATAGATACAGAAGAAACGCCAGGCACAGCAAGGCAATGGCCGTGAAGAAGGCCAGAATGCCCATAAAGAGAGGGGGCTGAATCGGCAGGCGGATCAGGGTACTTCCCGCTGGGATCTGGTTGGTCAAGCTGAGCATGTAGCCTAGAGACCAGGAGATGCTGCTGTTCCCCACCTGTGGAGAAGAGCAGACGGCTCAGTTCTCAGGCAGAGTTGCAGGCTGGTCCCAGCCCATACAAGGTCATTGTACACGGAGACTGCTCCTACGTTTCCCAGCCACCCAGACCTGAGTAATCACACAAAAACTATATTAATTACAACACTGTTTGGCCAATACGCAGGCATATTCCTAGCTAGCTCTTACATCTTAAATTAACCCATTTCTATTCATCTGTGTATCACCATGAGGCTGTGGCTTACCAGTAAGGTTCTGGCATCTTTTTCCTTCAGCAGCTACATGGTGTCTCTCTGACTCCGCCTTCTTCTCCCTGCATTCAGTTTAGTCCCCCCTCCCCAGCTCTATTCTGCCCTTTCATAGGCCAAAGTAGCTTATTTATTAACCAATGGTAAGAAAGCATATTCACAGCATACAGAGGGGAATGCCACATCAGGGCACCCTGAAGAGAATTCTGGTCGAAGGGTTTGCCTATGTTCTGATACTGCATCATAACCACAAAGAATTTGGTTCCTTCTTCAGTACAACACCCAGAAAACTGAGTTCCTTACAAGCCCAGCTAAGCTGAGCCACTGTCCCAGCAGTGAAGGCATTCGTATTATGAAGGGTGATCGGCTTGTTTGTGCTTAAGGAAAGGGTTAGAAGTTCTTTACCCAACCCAAGATTGGGTCCCAGAAACAGTGTGCAGTCCAAATGGGAAGCCCGCTGTGTTCATGTCTTCTGATAGGTCCCCCTCCCCTCCTCTCCCCTTCTCTCCCCTCCCCCTCCCTGCTCTCTCCTTCCTCCTCCTCTCCCTTTCCCTGTCCCTCTTCTAAAACGGTCTCATTATGTAATTCCGCCTGTCCTGGCACTCACTCTGTAGACCAGGTTGGCCTCAAACTCGCAGAGATCCACCTGTCTTTGCCCCTAGAGTACTGGGATTAAAGGCATGTGCCACCACATCCAGCCTTGTATCTGCTTTTTAACTCTCATATTTCAAGGCTTTCTTTTTAGGCATCTCCAAAATTTGAATTTGCAATCTATAGTGAATCAAATTTATCATCTGTACTCTTCATCTCAGATGATGCTCTTCTTCAAAATTGTTTACCCAGCTATTAAATGACAGCACTGGCTTCTTCCATGGGCTGTGTTTGCTTGTTATTTATTCATATTACACTTTTGCTTAGTGTCGTGTGCATGTGTGTGTGTGTGTCTTCGTGTGGGTGCATGCAAGTAGAAATCACATGACAACTTTTAGGAGTAGGTTCTCCCCTTCCACAATGTGGATCTGAGGATGGGACTCCATCAGGCCCAGAGGCCCTTGGCTTGACATTAAGAAAAATTTTTATTAAACTTTCAATTTGTATATTATTCTTTTTAGCTTTTCATTTGTATATTAGCATGGGACAGGATCTCACACATTACAGGCTGGTCATGAATTTACCATGTAGCAGAGGATGACCTTGAACTCCCAATCCCTACGCTCCCACCTCCGGAGTACCGGGATTATAGGTGTTTGACACCATGCCTGGCTAGCACAGGATGTAACAACAGACATTCAGCACATGTCAGGATCCTTTTCCAAAACACCCCCCTTGCTCTTGCTGCGGTGTCCCCCAACAGTAACCAGAGAAGCAGCCTGGCTTGTTGAGTTTTGAATATCTAATCTGACCATGTTTGTCTTCATATCCTAGGCTGGCCTCAAACACACTTTGTAGCTGGGATGACCTTGAAATGACCTTGAACTCCTGGTTCCCTGCCCCTGAGTGCTAGGATTACAGGGGTGTACACGCCTGATTTTGTGGAGTACTGGGGAAGCTAGGGTTCCACCCAGGCACACTGTATGTTGGACAAACATTCTACCGACTGAGCCATACCCCAGGCTAGACCTGTGACGAATGCCACTGATGATCTGGGTGTCTATGTGTCTATGTGTCTATGTCTGCTTTAATGATCCCATTCTTGCTGCTTCCCTGAATTTATTTTTCTCCCTTCATGCCTCAAGATGGTATATGGGGGCTGGAGCGGTGGCTAGCTGGTTGAGTGCAGAATGCTGTTGCAGAAGATGGAAGCTCAGTTCCCAGTACCCACGTCGTGCGGCTCCCACAGCCTGTGACTTCCTGCTCAGCACCTGCATTCGTGCTGCACACACACATACACACGTGCACACACGTGCACACATATGCACGCACTTTTAAACATGGCATCTTTATGTTTTATTTGACACGATGAGACTCCTAGGCTGTGCCAAGCACTGTATCCTATCCACCCTGCCCCCAACTGCTTATCAGGTTGTAATGTTTCCTATCCTTAGGTTGTATGGGTAGATTTTTGTTTACTTAATTAATTTTGGGGAGACAGGTATGTATGTGCCTATCGTATGTGTGTATAGAGGTCAGAGGTCAACCTCTGGTGTTGTTCTTAAGAACCTCGCTGTCCACCTTACTTTTAGAGACAGGGTTTCTCATTGGGCCCTGGTGTTGGGAGGAAGCCAAGCCCTCTCAGATTTTAAGTGGATTTTAGTCAACCACGTTGGGCGCCAATTTGTTGGGGGGAGGCCACTTGTTGGTTTCTGGCTGCTTGGTCCAGAAATAATCACACAGAAACTATATTATTTAAAACACTGCTTGGTCCATTAGCTCTAGTTTCTTAATGGCTAACTCTTACGTCTTAATTTAACCCATTTCTATTAATTTGTGTATCTCCACGTGGCTGTGGCTTACCAGATAAAAGTTCCATCTGGCTCCAGGAGGGCTATATGCCTTCTCCCTGACTCTGCCTCCTTTCTCCCAGCATTCTGTTTAGTTTTTCCACCGAGCTCTGTTCCCCTATAGCTCTGCTATAGGCCTAAAGCAGTTCCTTTATTAACCAATGATATTCACAGCATGCAGAGGAGAATCCCACATCACTCTCAGGTTCACTGATTGGGCTGGACTGCCAGCAACCAAAGGGAGCCTTCTGACTCTGCTTCCCCAGAACTGGGATTAAAGGCACATGCCTGACTCCTGCCTTTTTCTTAAATGTATTCTGGGGACCAAATTCAGGTCCTCATGCTTGTGACTGAGCCATCTCTTTACTACTACTACTACTACTACTACTACTACTACTACTACTACTACCACCACCACTTCCTCCTCCTCCTCCTTCTCCTTCTTCTCTGACAAAGACTCAAGTAGTTCAGGCTGGCCTTGAACTCCTTCCTACTTCTGCTTTCCAAGTGCCAGGGTCACAGCGCGAAGCCTCACAAGGTCACAAGCTCATGGGATCATAGGCACAAATACCTGGTTCTTCTTTTTTTCTTGAGTGTTACTTTTCTTCTTAAAAATTGATCATTCTTGGTTTTTTCTACACCTTTGTAGTATCTCTTTCCTATTTGACTACTGTCTTTAAACTGTTTTCATGGCTTGTGTAGACAATCTTCTGGTCTGTGTACACCCTTTCTGTTTGTTTTTGTTTTTCGAGACAGAGTTTCTCTGTGTAGCCCTGGCCATTCTGAAACTCACTTTGTAGACCAGATTGGCCTCGAACTCACAAGTACAGCCTCCCAAGTACTGGAATTAAAGGCGTGCACCACCACCACCTGGTTGCTTACATTCTTATCACCCATCCCTCTCTCTCTCTCTCTCTCTCTCTCTCTCTCTCTCTCTCTCTCACACACACACACACACACACACACACACACACACTCACACTAGCACTCAAGAGGAAGAGAGACACACTGGTTTCTTCTGGGAGTTCAAAGCCTGCCTAGCTTTGAACATGAGTTCCAGGCAAGCCAAGGTGACACAGGGAGCTCCTGTCTCAAAAACTAAACTGTAAATAGATAATCACTTGGTTAGAAGTGAATTCTTTACCATTAAAGGAAAGTAAAATTTAAAAATTTTACAGTGTGTATGTGTCCGTGTATGTGTCTGTGTGTATGTCTGTGTGAGTTTGTGTGTGTATGTATGTATGTGTGTGTCTGTGAGTCTGTGTGTGTATGTATGTGTGTCTGTGTGTGTCTGTCTGTATGTGTGTATATATGTATGTACGTATGTATGTACGTATGTGTGTATGTGCATACGTATCTCTGTGTGTGTATGTATATGTATCTCTGTGTGTGTATGTATCTATCTGTATGTGTGTCTGTGTGAGTATGTATGTGTGTGTGTGTTTGTATGCATGTGCATGTGTGTGTGTGAACATAATACATGCGGCAGCACCTATGTGGAGGTCAGAGGACAACAAGCAGGAGCTGTCTTCTTCTCCAGTGTGTGTTTTGGGGACTGAATCAGGCCACTGGGAAGGGCCCTCACCAGCTGAGCTGTCTGGCCAGTCCCCAGAAGGAAATTTAAACCCAGAGCGTCTCCTCAGTGCAGAGATATTCTCCATTCCTGCAGTGTGCTTGGCAGATGCCCGCACTTGCTAGGAGAGGGCTCGGCGCATCCGCCACCAGCGGTCCACACCTCCAGACAGCCTCATTGTTTTGTTTTGTTTTGGTTTTTTTTAGATGACTCAATTTTACTTTCATGAAAATAGACAGCCCCAAGCCTAATTCGGGATATTGATTGGATTAATCCAATTTTACCAAAGCTGGAAATGAACAGCATGGCTCCAGACATCCTGTGGGCTCTGCTCCAGCCGTTTCTGCACTGAGAACATCGTATCAGAACCGGGAACACAGTAGCGGACAAACAGATTCACAGGGAAGCCCTGTTCGAAGCAGCTGTCCCTCCATGTCCTAAACAACTCAGCTCTGGGCAATATCTATCTATCTCTCTAGCTATCATCTATCTGTCCGTGTGTCTAATTATCTGTCCATCTCTTTCCAGTTATCTATCTTCCATCTATCTATCATCATTTAATCTATTACCTACCACCCACCCATCCAGCATGTCAATCTACCACCCAATACATCATCTATCTAATCTACCTATCACCTGGACAGTCACCTATCATCTGCCTATTACCACCTATCTCCTACTGAGACAAGAAGGCCCTCCCCATCCCTCAGTTTAGTCTGTAATCACAGTGACCTCAGGTTCCCTTACAAAGAGAAAATTCTCACTTAATGAGAAGGAGCTAATGCGAACCCCTCACGCCCTCAACGCCGCATCTTACATTGTCATTTTATAACATGGAGAGTACTTAATTATTATGTTATAAAACAAATTATAATCCAGGAGTGGTGGTGTACATCCTTAATCCTAGTACTTACATAGTGAGCTCCAGGCCAGCCTGGGCTACATAGTGAGCTCCAGGCCAGCCAGGGTTACATAGTGAGCTCCAGGTCAGCCTGGGCTACACAGTGAGCTCCAGGCCAGCCTGGGCTACACAGTGAGCTCCAGGCCAGCCTGGGCTACATAGTGAGCTCCAGGCCAGCCTGGGCTACATAGTGAGACCATGTCTCCAAGAAGGAAAAAAATAAATAAAAACGTGAATTCAACTTGTAGTTCTTTTTCAGGATGAAAAGTCTCAGCACTTATATGTCCAGTCTCTAACCAGAATGCCCCTTGATACTGACTATGTTCCAATCCAAGCTGAAGGCTGGCATCTCTCATGCCGAGACACCCCTTCCTTGGGCACCCATCCATTGGCCATCAATCCTAATCTTCTCATCTGCAACAACCTCCTGAGAACAACGACTTTAAATTCTGTCACCTCTTTCTGGGGTGTTCAAAGGCAATCAGCAAGATTAGGTCATCCTTTAACCTTTGACCTCTCTTCTACATTCATGCATATAAACCTTTCTATGGCAAGAAAAACAAGAAACCGGTTTGTGCTTTGACTTACTTCCTTCTCAAAACGTATCTGAGGCCAAGTCTCCTCCGTGAATTTGTATCCATTCACAAGCAGGTGGTAGATATAGTGGGCTGAGAAGCAGTAGGACCGGGCATACACCTCATCAAATCTGGGAAGCAGGGATGGGAGCTGGAAAGAAGATAGACATCTGAGGGGGAGCAGGCAGGGGAACCCCCAAATGTGCACTTGGGAGCACCTGAGGGTGACAGTGGTGTCTCAGAACCCGTCACTCAGAATTTCAAGATGAAAATGACAGGTAACACACAATTGCATAAGACCTGAAGTATCTGCCCAGCGTGGCTCATAATCCAGGTCACGGAGATTGCTCACACCAAGGCTGCTTCGACCTGCCCTGCTTTTTCTCTTTCATTTATTTATTTTCAGGTAGGGTCTCATATAGCATATGCTAACCCTGAACGCACAATGGACACATACATGCACATATACACACAGATGGACACACATGCTTTTCTATATCACATATACATTCATATGTGCATTTCAGAACATGGTCCAAGAATGGAGTCACGTGAAAGGAATTCTGAGAGCTCGTAAGAAGACTCCAAGAAAACAAGACAAGAGTCTTGTGACCTCAGTTTCTCCAGAACGCAGAATTGTTCTTGGAATGTTTCTGTGCCCCTCCCAGGTGTAGTAGGTAGGAGTGAGATCACTTCAGGTTACTCGTTACAAAGGGCTGTTGCTGTTTATGAGCCTCTTTGGAAGAACATGCTTTGCCACGTGTGGCTTGTCCTTGTGATGGCAGGCTTCACTCAGGTGACTCTTAACCCTCAGTATAAACTGTCTGATGCTCTGAATAAAGTTGGCTTCTGCATGGAACTTTAGTTCACCTGACTTATCAGCTCCATTCTCTCAGGGGGTAATCACACCTCTAGGGGGTAATCACACACATGTACACAAAGACACACATATGTAAATATATGCACTCATACATGTTCACACACACACAATGTTCTGCCCCACTGTCTATCCAACGCTCTCCCACCTTCTCTTTTTGAATACTGACCTCGATCCAGGCGTGTCTGCAGAAGTCCCAGCTGCTGCTGTTGAAGGACATAAGGGAGAAGCTTCCGGAGAGGTTTAGTGCACTGGCTGTGTAATAGAACCCTGCAAATGCCTGTGAGCGGGACAGGGGCAGTGAGTTCGCCAAGTATCTGGGGGGTAGGGAATAAAGACACCAGGACAGAGAAAGAAAAGGGATGGGGGAGGGGCACTTCCCTGGGGGTGCAAAGGCCCACCTCTCCCCCGCCCCCCCCCACCATCTGGCCCTTGGTCTCACCACAAATGGCCCTTGAACCTTGGGCTGATAAATGCCATCAAAGGAACAAGCATCTTGCTCCTGGCACGCTTTGAAGTCAAACACAGATGCCACCTTCTCCCTGCACAGCCGTGGATCTCCAGTTCCCGTGAAGGTGACAATATCATAGGGGTTGTAGTTGTCCGGCCTCTGCTTCTCGGTGCACAGGCTGCCAAACACATGGCCCAAGTCAAAGGAGGTGCTGTAACCCCGCGGGTAGCAGGGGTTAGTGATATTGGTTTCAGTGGGAGAGCTCTGGAGGTAAGACAGGGAGGTGTGAGATGAGACAGTTTCCTTCTGGAAGATTCTCCCCGCCACTACCCTGCATGCCCAAAGAGAGACTGAGAGCCACCACTTCACAGTGTACACTGCTGCCCGGGAGAGCAGGAGTCCTAAGAACCCTGCCCAAGGGCATTTTCAGGTAACTTGGTACATACATGTATAAAACAGGCAGACAAATCAAGCATTGACTGATAATAAAAACCATAAAGATTGATTTAATGAAAACAGTTTGGGAGGGTAGGGAGATAGATGGCTCAGTCAGTAAAGTGCTTGTCTCTCAAGGATGAGGAACTGGGGCATGCATGTGTGTGTGTGTGTGTGTGTGCGCATGCATGTGTGTGTGTGTGGGCACTCACAGGTGCACTTGTGCACTACCTGTGGAGGCCAAAGGTCAATGTTAGGTGTTGTTCTTCCAGTGTCCACTTGTTTTTTATTTGTTTTAGTTAAATTATTATTATTATTATTATTATTATTATTATTATTATTATTGAGAAAGGGTCTCACTGTGCAGCCCTGGTTTGCTTGGAATCACTATGTAGACCAGGCTGGCCTCAAATTCATAGAGATTCACCTGCCTCTGCCTCATTAATGCTCAGATCAAAGGTATGTGCCACTCCACCTAACCTTTGTAAGCATTTATTTTATTTGTGCGTGTGTTTGTGTATGTGTGTATTGGGTGCTCACAGAAGCCAGAAAAGAGTGTCAGATCCCCTGGAACTGGAGTTATATAGGTTGCCGTGAGCCACCACATGGGTGATAGGAACTAAACTCCTGCCTTCTGAAAGAGCAACGCATGCTCTTAACTGTGGAGCCATCTCTCACTCCACACCTTGTTTTTGGAACAGGTTCCCTCACTGACCCAGAGCTGACCCAGTAGGATGGACAGGCGGGGCAGCAAACCCCAGGGATCTGCCCGCCTCTGCCTCTGGAGCATCCACATTAGAGCACACATCACCATGTCTGGCCTTTTCTCATTATGAATCCTTGGCTGGCTTCGAGTTCACAGTGTAGAATGGGCTAGCCTCAAACTCACAGAGATCCTTCTGCCTCTACTTCAACAGCCCGGGATTAAAGGTGTGCACCCAGCCATGCCTGTCCAGGGAATCAAACTCCTGTCCTTAAGTTTGCCCAGCAGGCATTTTCTCAACTGAGCTATAGCTGCTGCAGTCAGGATCCTCCCTAGTTTTTCTCACTCCTATTTGCTGGACGCAGTTAAGACAACCGAGGAAGGACAGGAGACAGGAAGAGCGGGAGAGAGAAAGAGATCCCGGATTACATGAGACTACGATGCTATTTCTTCTATCCACTTTGCAGCCTGGAGTGAGGATGGACACTCGGGGAAGACCCCCTCCCCTGGCTCAGACCCTCAGCACCTGCAGAAGCATTGCCAGGAACTTCTTCTCTGCTTCATTGCGGCCGTAACACTGGAAGCTGTGTGTGTAGAGCGTGTACGTGTAGCCGTACAAGGACACCTGCACTGTGTCGCTGGCGTTCGGCTCCATCTTCTCTCCTGACACAAAGGATATCTGGGTGGAGGCGCCGCCCAGATCCAGGGCTCCCGTGGTGTCTACTCCGTGTGGGTGAACCCACATGTGCCACAGGTTCTTCTGCATAGTGGGGAAAAAGAAATGAGAAGAAAGGCCAAAGACACCATCTCCACTCGCTGGGGCTCTCCTCCCAAGTTCCAAGTCCTACTGATAGGCAGGGACAGAGCTCAGGGCTGGTTCTCTTATGTTAGGGATTATAAGCCGAACTGGTAACACAAATATGTGCAGCTCACGAGCTGTGTGTGACATCACAGGCAGGGAGGCAACAAAGGAGGGAGGGCCTAGTTGTGTGCTGCCCTGCTAGGAGCTTCCGGCTCTCCTGTCACAGAGTCTAAGGCCTCCGACGCCAGGAGGGGCCAGATGGGTGGAGTTTCGTGTGAGAGTTCCCAAATATTAATCATACCAATTAATTTGAAAATTCAAAATATATTTGTGGGGAGTCAAAGGTCTAGTCTGGGATGTGGTCTGCATGTCCTCTGCAGGGAGGGGTCGGTGAGGAGACCAGGGACCCAAGTGAAGACTCCGTCTCCCTGGGGACGCTGGACAAAGATCGAGACTGCTAAAATTCCAGGCAGTCATGAGCCTCTTGGAAGGGTCATCCTCACACTGCCCTTCTAAACGAGCCCAAGGTTAAATTTAAATCCCTCCCAAATTTCTTCTGAAAGAGCAAAGCAATGCGATTTCTGGCCTGGTCCAGTAGGTGACTGCCCTTCCTTAGCTGCTGGCCCCAGTGTTCCCCCAGTGCAGTGCACGGAAGGAACGCCCCCTGAGCAAGGCCCTCCACCTCAGCTGTCACCGCGGGGATGGGATATATTGTGAGCTTAGAAACCATGCATTTCTTCCACACACCTCCAGGAAGTTTCCCATTATATAGTTGGCTGTAATCCATCCATACACCCCTTCCTCTTGCCCAGAAATGATTTGAGCACCCCTAAAATCAAAAGGCTGGGACTCGAAGTAGCTTTGGATGCTCTCAAGGACTTCGTGAGCTGCTGTCTCATTCTGCAACCTATGCAAGGCACAGAACACAAGAGACTGAGCGCCGCCTGGGCAAGGTGGGCTTCCCTCCTCCCAGCCCGGTCCGCAGATCTCCCAGGGTGGCTGGGAAGGTGGAGTGCATGTCCCCTGCCAGGTGGAAGCCCTGCCTGTCATCCCCTCCCCCGCCCCTCTGGTCCTTCCACCAGGTGGGTAATCAGAAAGACTTATCTGTTTGGCGCTAGCTCAGGTCAGCAGAGAACATTAAGACTGGAGAGGACACAACAGTGACCTTTTTTGGGGGGTATCATAGAAAGGAGCCTCATTTAGCTAAAAACGGCGAGTTTAGGACATAAGGAGAAGGGAGAGGGATCAACCTTCGGATTCCTTGAGTTTCACCCAGGAAGGGACATGAGGTCCCTGGACAGAAAAACACCAGATGTGGCCCTCAGAGCAGGCTACCCAGGCACCACATCACCATAGCTCCTTTCTGCCACATTACTCTGTAGAGCAGTGGTTCTCAACCTGTAGTTGTGACCCCACTGGGGGCCGAACAACCCTTTCACACGGGGCACATATCAGATATCCTGCATATCAGATATTTACATCATGATTCATAGTAGTAGCAAAATTAGAGTTATGAAGCAGCAACGAAAATAATTTTATGGTCGGAGGTCACCGCATCGTGAGGAACTGTATTAAAGGCCGCGGCATGAGGAAGGTTGAGAGCCGCTGCTCTAGAGAAAGCTCGCGTGGAGACAACGCTCCCTTTGTTTGTGGGGAAAGGAAGCTGGGGTGCTGGCTTGCTCAGTGTGGGAAGGAGGAAAAGGCCCTGGTTGCTTAGGCAATGGTAAGGATAAAGAAACATCCAGAAAGATCTGATCCAGCATCAGATGCTCTGGGCTTCTTTACATGATGGTGTTCAAGCGTCTGGGCTCGCCTGATTCTTTCTCCTGCTGGGTTCACGAACAGGGCACCTTACTTCCAAAACCCTGAGCAGCCCGGATCCTGGACAAACTACATTTCCACTGTTGTTTTGGAATTATTTTTAAAATTCTGTTTTGAGGCCAAATCAACACTAGAGTAAAGAAATAAAGATGCTGGAGAGGCCCCCTCACTGGCAGAGTGCTTGCCCAGCAAGGCTGGAGACAGACCTCACTTGCTAGCAAGACGGGAGACAGACCTCACTTGCTTAGTAAGGTCCTTGGCTTCAATGCGCCACACAGGAAGACAAAACAAAACAAAAACAAGAATAAAAAAGAGAAAAGACATTAGACTTGGCATGGTGGATCACACCTATAATCTGCTGAGGCAGGAGGATGGCTGTAAGTTCACGGACAGCCTGGGCTACATAGCAAGTTGCAGGCTAACCTGGTTAACAGGGTGAAACCCCGTCTTGACAAAACAAAGACACAAAAGATATCTCCCTGGGATCAATGTCCTATTCTACAGATCCAGCAGGAAAAGAGTGGAGGGAACGAGACGTTTGTTCCATAAAAATCCCAAAGGCTTCGACCTGGGTGAGGGGTAGACACTGCATTGTCTTGCAAAGTTCTGGAACATTCTGCACAGGGGCAGAGCCGATGTGTCTAAGGACTGAGCTTACCACAGAATTTAACTGACTGTTTACCCATGCCCCAAACAACTATTCTCCAAAAAAGTACAGGACCCCCGGCAAGTAGATGTCACGTCAGTCTGACCTTTTCTAGATGTCTTTGTGAAATCACCACAGAGAAGGAACCCATTTTAGAAGCATTTCTTACTTGCTGTGAAAATAATTGCTAAAGGTTTCCCAGCAACCAAAGCTTAAATTTACAGCAGAATATGGGCTTTTATTTCTCTGGGGCTTGCTCCCAGAAACAGAGTAACATGGACTCTTTATGTGGCCTTGGTCCTTACCTCAGCAAGCGCATCCCGGCTGTGGCTCCCAGGTAAATGCGGGTGGACTCATGGAGGTTCTCTGGCACCTGTTCCTTGACCTTTAGCATACAGTCATCAAAGGCCTTGGGGGCCTCCTGGGGATTATTCTCATAGCTAGAGATTCCAGAGCCTGAAGAGCAAGCGGTCAGAACTCACTAGTCTTCCTTAGAACAAACAACAGTAAAAGACTTCTAAATAAAAAGTCAGGGGGGACGGTGGGGTGGGGAGGGAACAGTTCGGCCTTAAAGTACTTGCAATGTTCTGTCCTCCAGAACCCCAGTAAAGAGCTGGGAGTGGTGTGTGCTTGTAATCCCAGCTTTGGGGGGTGGGGCAGAGACAGTAGGGTCCCTGGGGCTCCCTGGCCAGCTTCCTAGCTTAGAGAGAGAGAGAGAGAGAGAGAGAGAGAGAGAGAGAGAGAGAGAGAAACCCCTGAGGTGGGGATGGGTGGTATCTCGAGACCGACAGCAGAGGAAGTCCGTGGCTGCCATAGGCATGTATACACACATGCACACCTGTACACCCTCACGCACTAGCTGTCCATGGGTGGGAGGAGTTCCTGACAGCCTGGATGCCATCTGTGACTCGGGGCCAAGATGGAGTCATGGAAACCTCAGAGCACCCAGGGATGAACCGTCTCTCCTTTGATCAGTGTTGCCTCAGGAATCCATACACACTCTGAGGGATCAGAAACCACAAACTTCAGCTGAAATTACATAGTGGAAGTTTGGCAAGTGTCACACCCTGGAGGACACGTGGCTTCTCCAGCGCCAATTTGGGTTTCTCTTTTCTCAGAGCGGTGGCCAACCTCAGGGGTTGGCAAACCCAAGCACATTCCAGAGGTCTAGACCCTCAGGGTGTCCTCGGTGGGTATCAATCCCTGCCTTGGTTGGTGGTCTCCATTTAAGTGTCGAGGTCTGCTATGGGGGAGCCACCCTGCATGACCTGGTTGCCAGCATACTTGTGTGTGTGTTGTCTGTCTGTGTGTCTGTGTGTTTGCACTACTGTGTGTGTTCCTCTCCTCCAGCACTGCCCACCCTTCAAGCATGTACCACCTGGCTTTCTCACATCCGCCCGTGCAAACTGGGAGCTGGAAAATCTGCACAAGAAAAGGTTGAACCTTGGCTCACTGCTCTTGCTGTGAGGAGGCAGGCCCTTCCTTTCTCATACACAAGTTTTCAGGTTTCCCACCATCACCCAGGAGAGCAACGAAGGGGGAAATCTCAGACCATTCACTGCCCCGACATCCCCACCCCAGGCGGAGGGCTGAGTTGAAAGGTTCCAGACCAAGCTGGCTCCACAGATGAGCAGCAACAGGGCACTTCCCGCTCTCCTGACCCCAGCCTAGACCTCCTGTCCCCTTTACCTTTCACGCTGCATTTGAAGGTCTGGCTGACCACTCCTGTGTTATTCTCCTTCTCTGCTGGCCACTGATAGACGTAGACGGTGGTTCTGGAAGAGCCAGCATCCAGCACGATCCCGTACTGAAGGGGAAAGGATAAGAGCTGGACCCTTCTGAGTGTTCATCTCACTGTGGATCACTGAGAACCTTGGATGTCATTCTAATTCGTTCTTGGAGAATTGTACACATGCATAAAATTATTTCGGTCGTATCAACTCCCAATTCCCTCTCCAACTCTTCCCCCACCCTCAATGTTGTCTTTTCATAGCCCTGAGTCTAGGGTCATCCTTGTGTGGAGGTATAGGGTCATTACTGCAACACAGGCATCCTGCCCAGGAAAGCGGACCCTCTCTTCCCAGCAACTGTCACTTGCCCAAAGCTCCTCAGCTAGTCAGAGAGTCTCTTGAGCCTCCCCTTCATCTATGCTAGAATGTTAACTAGCTTGACCTTGTTGTACACGCTATAGCTTGACCTTGAACATGCCATGAGCTGGCAGTTGCAGCCACCGTGAGCTCACGAATGAGTGGCTCTGAGGTGCCCAGAAGATACCAACTCACAGCACACCTTCCCGGCCTCTGGCTCTTACAATCTTTCCACCCCTCCTTCTGTATGCTTCCCGAGCTATGTCGGGAGGGGATTTGATACAGATGTCCCTCGTTTAGGGCTGAGAACTCTGTGGTTACTCATCCTTTGCACTCTGACCAGCTCTGGACCTCTGTGTTAATCGCTGTCTACCACAAAAAGAAGTTTCCCAGACAAGGATCGAGAGCTGTGCTGACCTATGACCGTAGATGTATTCAGAAGGCTGCTTGATACTGTGTCCGGTTAGCAAAACAGCAGAAGGGGCACCCGGCTCTCTTAATGCTTCCTTTGGGTAGGGACAGATCAAGAAGAGAGAACTCTTTGTCCCCAAACCAGCTGTAGCTCCCTGGACTCTGGGGAAGGATGAGGTGGGGTGAGGCTCCTCAGTGCCGAGGCTTCACACTAGCCCAAGTCAGTCCGAATCTCTAAGAAGAGGCACAGCAACACCTCCCCAGGTAATTCTAATGCACAAATGACTCTGAGAACCGAATGTGAAGGAGCTGGTGAGCAGTAGGTGAGCACCCAAATCCCCACTTCGTCAAGACCCCAGGGATAACGCTGGGATCTCAGCAAAGGCCCAGGTTTACTGTGGGGATAAACAACCGAAAGAAATCATGGAAAGACACCACAGGGTCCCACAAGAAGAGCCATGTTAGGATTCCCATCAGCCCTCCGACAAAGAAGTGTTCACGATTAAGGGCAAAAGAACAATGCAATATTGTCAGCTGCTCCCCCTGTGGTAATACAGATGTGACAAGCGGGCAGACAAGGGACACTGGGCTAGGGTTGTCCAGCATTCCTGGACTGGTCAGCTCAGCTTGGGGCAGGCACCAGGGAGCTATACCTGCAAGGCCAGCCCAGTTCAACCCTGGACCAAACTGGAGTATCAAGGACGCATGTTAGGCGTGGAATTAGGGATGCTAACCCAAGGCCAGAGTCACGTGGTGGATACCCGGGGGCTTCAGGAGGCTTCAGGAGGCAACCTTCTGAATTCCTCTGTTTTCAATCTATCTTTGCTTGACCTACAGGAGAAGACGAATCTGGATCCCAGACAGGATGTTCTGAACGGGCCCTCCAGTCTCTCAGTGCCGGGAGATAGTTCACCTCCCTGGGTCATCTTAGGTGAGTTACTGCAGAGCTAAACAGGAGACCATATGCCCGGTGCTAAGTGGCTGCTTGTTTTTAATAGCCCATGATTGCTGAGTATGGTAGTGTTGTTCATAATCTAATAAACTGGGGAAGTTGAGGCAGGAGGGTCAGGAGTTCAATGTCATCCTGGGCTACACACAGGCATGAGGTCAACCTGGGCTACATAAGACCCATCTTTGAAGAATAAACATATAAAAAAATAAAAAGATTACTCTTGGTCATGTGTGGTAATGTCAGTATCTAGACGCTGCACACCCTAGGCTGGCCTGGTCACAGAGTGAGACTTGTCTACAAAAAGGGGTCATGAGATAGAAAGAAGGTAGGGAAAGTTCTTTCTGGACAAACCCAATGACCTGAGTCTGTTCCCTAGGAGACAAGTTAAGTCAGAAGGAGAGAACTAATCCACAAAGCTGAGCTCTGACTCCACATGTGTGCCAGGATGTACATGTGCACCCACCCATCTCTCTCTCTCTCTCTATGCACACACACACACACACACACACACACACACGTGTGTGCCAGGATGTACATGTGCACCCACCCATCTCTCTCTCTCTCTCTATGCACACACACACACACACACACACACACACACACTCCACATGTGTGCCAGGATGTACATGTGCACCCACCCATCTCTCTCTCTCTATGCACACACACACACACACACACACATGTGTGTGCCAGGATATACATGTGCACCCACCCATCTCTCGCTCTCTCTCTATGCACGCACACACACACACACGTGTGTGCCAGGATGTACATGTGCACCCACCCATCTCTCGCTCTCTCTCTATGCACACACACACACACACACACACACACACACACACACAAGCACTCCACATGTGTGCCAGGATGTACATGTGCACCCACCCATCTCTCGCTCTATCTCTATGCACACACACACGCACACAAGTGCCAAGGGCTCCTCAGATTTAATTATTGTCTTAATCTCACGTCATTCATCACGTCTGATGGCCTGCAGATGTATGTATCTATTTATTTAGAGCCAAGATCCTACTTTGTAGCCCAGACTGACCTTAAACTCTTGACCCTCTTGCCTCAGCGTCCTATGTGCTAGGATTGCACGGGGATGCTGCCATGCCAGGCTATGGTCATATTTTTTTATGTACATATTTGCCTACATGTCTGTATGTGTACCACATGCATGCCTAGTGCCCATGGAGACCAGAAAAGGGTGTCAGATCCCCTAAAAGTAGAGTTACAGATAGTGTGAGCCACCATGTGGATGCTGGGAACTGAACCTGGGTCCTCTGCAAGAACAGCCAGTGCTCTAACCATTGAGCCGTCTCTCCAGCCCCAGTTACATTTCTAAATCAGCATGGGATTATACTGCACGTATGTACCCAAGATTTATGTGTTTTTTTTAAAGATTTTATTTATTATGTATACAGTATTTTGTCTGAATGTATGCCTGCAGGCCGGAAGAGGGCACCAGATCTCATTACAGATGGTTGTGAGCCACCATGTGGTTGCTGGGAATTGAACTCAGGACCTTTGGAAGAGCAGGCAGTGCTCTTAACCACTGAGCCATCTCTCCAGCCCCCGATTTATGTGTTTAATGGTCTTTCTGTAACAATTCTTCATGGAATCCTCTCTCCAGCAAACCACTTTGAATAGCTCCACCATGTCTTTTGTGAATTATAGAAAAATCAGCTTGAGCACTTCTCTGGGTGGAGGCCTGCAGGAGCATTCCAGTTCTCTCTCCTAAGCGACTGCCCAGCTCCTGGGTCACAGCCTCTCTATTCTACAGAACTAGAAAACCAGTTGCGTTGGCTCTCGGACAGCTCCTTAATCTCAGCCCTTCAGTTTGATGAAACTGATAGGGATCCTGACAGGACATTCCCGTGGCAAACAAGGCTGGCATTGTTCAGATCTGTCCCAGGCAGAGACTCCAAGCGAAATTAAAGTGCAGGTAGAAACTGCAACCAGGCACGGAAGAGGCCAGGGCCTCTGGATCGGCCTGCTTTCTCCCCTCCCCCATTACAGATGAACTCATCACCACCCATCACTGGCCGGCCAGATCTGGTGCCAATACACACACACACACACACACACACACACACACACACACGAGTGGGGAGAGAGTGAGAAAAATCTGCCTTTCCCCAAGTCCTCTTTCAAACCTTTGCAAAGGAAGTACACATTCCCAGGGTGTGATGGCTCAGGATCGAACCTAGGATGAGACTGGAAAGAAGGTAGAGCATTCGATCTTTGTAACTCCAACTGGTATTGGGCTTCTGACAGTGCCTGGACTCTCCAGCACCTGCTGGTGGGTAGACAGGACAGGGCCACTTCCAACACTGGCCCACCTCTATTGGCATATGTGGTGTCTGTGCAAATGTGTATATAGGTGTGTGCCCATGTTGGGCATATGTGGTGTCTGTGCAAATGTGTATATAGGTGTGTGCCCATGTTGGGCATATGTGGTGTCTGTGCAAATGTGTATATAGGTGTGTGCCCATGTTGGCATATGTGGAGGCCAGAGGTTGACACCAGGTGTCTTATTCTATGATTCTCCACCCTACCTTTTTAAAGATCTATTTATTTTTATTTTATAAGTATGGGTGTTTTGCTCACATGTCTGTGTACCATGTGCATGCCTGGTACCCACCAGGAGTTCAAAAGAAGGCATCAGATTCTCTGAGACTGGCGTCACAGATGGCTGTGAGCTGCCATGTGGGTGCTGGGAACTGAACCGAACCCCTTGGAAGAACAGTCAGTGCTCTGAACCACTGAGCCCTCTCTCCAGCCGCTCCACTGTGTGTTTTGGGATAAGGTTTCTCACTGTAGCTGGCACTCACCAACTGCCAAGACTAGCTGATCATCTCCCCCTCAGTGCTAGCATTGGGGCGTGGGCCACTACACCCAGTCTTCACTCCTGTGCAGCAAACACCTTACCCACTGAACCATCTCCCCAGATGTCCCGCATTTGCAAAGTGGAAAAAAATTATTTTAACCTGTGTTTAGAGATTTTTTTTTTTATTTTTTGGTTTTTCGAGACAGGGTTTCCCTGTGTAACCGTCCTAGGTGACCTGAAACTAGCTCTTGTAGACCAGGCTGGCCTCGAACTCACAGGGATTCACCTGCTTCTGCCTCTCAAGTGCTGGGATTAAAGGCATGTGCCATCACGGCCTGGCCGAGATTTTTTGCTTAAATCAATGGACCCACTGTGGATGCCCTGGTGATAAGGGGATGGGAGGGCAAAGCTTTCTCAACTCAACTAGGAGATGATGGGTTATTCAAGGTCATTGTGCTGTCAAAAAGAAGTGTGGCTTGAACGAGGCTCTGGTGACACATCCAGTGTGTTCCTCAAGGTGTGGCAGCGCACAACCTGAACCCCAGCACTCAGGAGTCAGAGGCAGGTTGATCATTTTGAGCTCGAGGGCAGCCTGGTCTGTATTGTGAGCTCCAGGCAAGACTACACAGAGAGACCCTATCTCAAATAAATAAATAAATAAACAAGCAAACAAACAAATAAGCAAAGGGACAGTCTTCTTCTTGTTCTACCTTTTCTTCTTTGGTTTTGTTTTTGAGTTTTTTGTTTATTTCAAGACTGAGTTTCTCTGTGGAGCCCTTGCCATCCTGGGACTCACTCTGTAGTCTGGGACCAGCTCTAGGCTGGTCTCAAACTCAGAGATCCATCTGCCTTTGCCTCCTAAATGCCGGGATTAAAGGCTTGCGCTACCACTGCCTGGCTGGAGCAGTCTTTCATTCTTTCATACTGAAGCCCGTGGTCACAGCACTGTGTGATCTTCTGCCAAAAGCAAAAGCACAGCTGATGGGTCCCAGGTCACAGGGTTCACCTTAGAGTTGTTATTAGCGCTCTCAGAGGAGGGCGCAGTGGCAAATGCCTGAGCAGATGCACCCTGGGAACTAACTTTACCTGCTGCTTTAATAAGCTCTACTGCCTTCCTAAGGCTAGTATAATCACCATCTTATTTGACATGAGGACAGACCCGGGATTAGGCTGCACTCACTCTCAGACCCGTCTGTACTCAGAGTCTCCAGGTTTGCATGGAGCCCCAGGAAGTCTGGTTTGATAACTGTGAAATAACAGGCCTAAAGTGCTGTGATCGATGTACCGCCTTCCTTTGGATAGAAGACCCCTTCAGACCACACCCCAGGGGCAAAACTTGCTCGAGGCGAGGTAGACCAACTTGTGTAAGGAATCCAGGACTTCCACTGGGAGGAATCACTGTGCGAGCAGGTGCACTCCAGCCTGACTGCACTTCAGAGAACATCAGCAGAGCATGGGCGTGGGAACAAGAAGCCCGTGATCTTCTCCCCAGCACGTGGAACTAACGTGGCCTGAGCAGCTCAGGGGGAAAACCTATCCCTGAATCCTTAGGACTATTCAGTACCCTCTTCAATGGTGACAGCTACTGGCACTGGGATACCGGGAACAGACTGAGAACCCTCAAATGTGGATGGTCAGGTTGGGGAGGGTGAGGAAACCCTCAAAGGGAAGATTCTGGAGTCTGTGGGTATAAAGCAGGTGGGGGCCCGAGATGTGAGAAATGAAAGTGATGACATCACAGTTATGACAAGCCTGTGGAGCAGGTTGAACCAGTAATGCAAGAAACCCAGGACATTTCCGACCCTTCACTGAGTTTTTCTTTACTGGTTCTGCTCTTAAACTTGCAGCAGTCAAAGTCAGGCAAGTCAAGGCTGGATTTAAGAGCAGGTGTCAGACCCTTTCGGGGGGCGGGGGCGGACAGGGTGGGGGGCGGGACACGGACACAAACACTGCCGGCAGCACAGGGGGAGCCAGTGCTTCATAACCCACAGCCAGCTGCACAGAAGCAAAACGGGGCTTGTGGCATGAAAACACCAACACTACCAACACTAAAGGCCCCCACTGTCGTTCAGCTGCACCACTCTGTCCTTCCCTGGCACACCAGGGAACACCTAAGTGCAGAGGTAAGACCTAAGCAAACCTAAGCAAAGCTGCACATGGGACTTCCTCTGCTAGCTGTCAGTCATCTGCCCAGCTTCTGCCCAGAGCATCTGTCTCCTCTCGCATTTCATCCACCCACTCAAGAAACTGGACCATCCAAACCAGGCAACTTCCTGTGCCCTGTAACTGTGGCCAGGGCCGGCTGCTATTTCCAAATGGATTGAAAATTCTCTCCTCCTCCCCCACCGCCCCCCTCTCGCCGGCAGTATGCAGCCCAGGCTGGCTTCATCTTGTGAGTGCTGGGATATGCAATCTTGCCAGCTGTTTAGCAATGGTGATGACACAGTACCATAATAATATAAAGTACAGTGTGATAATAACAAGCCAGCGACAGTCATTTGTTAATGCCAGCATGCACCACGCTGTCCTTACTCAGCTGGCAGCACAGTGGGTTTGTTGGCACCAGCATCACCCCAAACACACGTGTAATGAATACTGTACCATGATGTCTATTTTAGTTAGGGTTTCTATTGCCGCGAAGAGATACCAGGACCACAGCAACTCTTATAGAGGAAGGACATTTAAGTGGGGTAGCTTACATTTTTCAGAGGTTTCATTATCATGGTGGCGGACATGGTGCTGGAGAAGCAGCCAAGTGTCCTACACCTCGGCTTGCAGGCAACAGGAAGTGGTCTGTCTCAGTGGGAGTGGTTTGAGCACATGAGACCTCAAAGCCCGCCTCCACAATGACACACTTCCTCCAACAAGACCACACCTACTCTAACAAGGTCACACCTCCTAATAGTGTCACTCCCTTTGGGGACCATTTTTTTCTCAAACCACCACACTATCACAATGGTGCCCTGTCACTAGCTGACAGGAAGTTTGGGTCCTAATTCCTACAAGCAGCTACCTTGCAGCGAGACCCTCACTTAAGGATCCGGTCACCAGAGCATAGGCTCAGGACAGGCATGTCCTATGGAGAGACTCAAACACAAAGCACAGTTAGAGCTGGTCCTTCTGCAGGGTGGGACTCAGGGGTGTGGCTCGAATCACAGCACTCTAAGGTGGTCCTGGTTTTCCCTCCCATCCCCCAGCTCTACAAGGCTTCCTGCATCCGTGTGTCTCAACCCTCCTTGCTTCCTGTGTTCCTGTTTGGGTTGGATTCACTGCTGTTTTGTCAACTTGACTGATGCTGAAGTCATCTGGGAGGAGGGAGCCTTAGCTGAGGAACCGCCTCCAACAGACTAGCCCATGGGCATGTCTACTGAGCATTTTCTTATTCGTGGTTGTTTCCTTGAGGTTCAAGGGCTCAGCCCACTGCAGGAGGTGCTATCCTTAGCAGACTGTCCTGTGGTATAAGGAAGCAAACTGAGCAAACCCTGGGGAGCGAGTCAGTAGGTAGCACTACTTCTGCTTCAGCTCCTGCCTCCGGGTTCCCGCACTGGGCTCCTGCCCCATCGCCCTTCAGGACGGACTGTAAGCTGGAAGATCACCCCTCCCCAAGCGACTCTTGGTTACGGTTTCTGTATCATAGCGATAGAAAGCAAACTAGGGCAGCTCCCACTGCTCCCACCGAGACTCTGCTCCTGGAGTCTCACTCAGAACTCAGGGGAGCAGGAGGAGGGAGGCAAGGGCTGATGGTTTCTGGTCTTGCCACTCACTAGACAACCATCTGTCTCTTGGAGTGTAAAATAGGGGTCACCAGTGATGGCACTGCCATCCCCGCAGTGGGCACAAGGGTTAAGAAAGACGAATTGCTGTGTGGGTCTGTGTGTGTGTGTGTGTAGGGTGCTCACTAGACCACGCAGCAGCATAATTAGTGCGGAGACAAGCTATGAGCTGAGCTGCAGTACTGAGCTCTCACAGTTTGTAGGAAAGGCAGAACCCGACCATGGGAGAACAGCTTCGCTGGCCTCAGCTGCTGCCTTGGCCAGAGTCATTTGTTTTTCTCTCATTACTAGACAACTGCATAGGTTAGACAGTTTCTTTTCCTTCACATTCTCCATAAGAACCAAGCTTTCTTTTAAACATTTCATTTTATTTTTAGTTGCATGTATATCTGTGTGTGGGAATGTGCATGTAAGCACAGGTGCCTTACAGAGCAGAAGAGGGCATCAGTTCTCCTGAAGTTACAGGAGGTAGAGGTGGCTCCACGTGGGCTCTGGGAACTGGGCTCAGGTCTTCGGCAAGAGCAGCAGGTCCTCTTTACCACTGAGATTTTGTTGTTGCTTTTTTGTTTTGTTTTGTTTTTAGACAGGGTTTCTCTGTGTGGCTCTAGTTGTCCTGGAGCTCACTCTGTAGACCAGGCTGGCCCCGAACTCACAGAGATCTGCCTGCCTCTGCCTCCTGAGTACTGGGATTAAAAGTGTGTGCCATCATCACCTGGCAAACGCGGAGATTCTCAAGGAAAATATTCCACAACCCTTAATTCCAGTACTAGGGAGGTAGAGGCAAGTGGATCTCTGTGAGTTCAAGGTCAGCCTGGTCTACAGAGTGAATTCCAGGACTGCCAGGTCTAGGCAGAGACCCCATCTCAACAAACAAACAAACACAACACAACACAACAAAAAGCCACTACAACAAAAAGATCTTATTGCAACCATTCCAAAGACCAGACAAAGCCGCTCACGGAGCCTCTGGTAATATTACTTCCTCGTTTTCTGAAACCATCTACTCCAAACAGTCTTCGAGCGAGCAGTTGCTGGTGGCAGGGAGAGGGAGAAAAGCCACGAAGTCCAGCATAACCGCTACACAAGAGTCAAATAACGCAGCGGAGCGGCTTGGCTTCCTGATGGAGCTCCTCCAGCTGAAGAGACTTCATACATTTCTAATGAGCCCCAAACCTAACAGCAGCACGGAGCAGGGACTCTAAGTGGCCTTCAGAGCCTAAAATATTCCTGTTTGGGGTATTACGTAAAATATTTGTTGACTGATTCCCAAAACGACTGAAGGGCTCCCTGAGTCATCATTTCAAGGCCCACCCGCCTACCCTACCAACCGTCTCCTCAGAGAGGCCAGCAAGGGATGAACTCGGAGAGGTCCCTGGACTGGCATACAAAGTCCTGAAGGGACCAGAGTGGTCACACACATGTCTTAGACCTGAGAGAAGTGGTACAACTATGGCTCAAAGATATTTCTCAACTCTCTTAAAACCAGGAGTCCATGTTGTTAGCATTCAAACGTCCATACCGGCTGCCCTTGAGGTCCGGTCAGGATACTTCCTCAGCTTCAGCCACTAAGAGCACCTCAAGTGCACTTTTGCTACGTGGGCCTTGCCCACCTCCTGTCTCTTCCTTCCTCTCTCTTTGATTCTCTGCCTGTCTCTGTCTCTTTCTCTGCCTGTCTCTTCTGTCGGCCCTGTCCCCAGAGGCTGGGCTCCCCTCTCCCCTCCCCACTTTTCTCATTCACTTTCCTCCATTAAAAGTTCCTTCCACCTGAGCTCTGTTGCATGGCGTCTTTCTCTCGCATGCTGCTTTTTCTAAATTGCAACACATGTCTCCTACTGTTCACTCATGATCAGACAGCATGCTGTCCGGGAACCCATTGGCAGGTAGGAGCCGGCACCGTACACCTGCAATTCTTGGGTACACATTCTATCATTGTACCTATTGTAGAAGTCAAAACAAGGCCACCCAGTCCCTGGAAAAGGTCCCACTCCTCAGTCTGCACCACAAGCCCAGTACCCACCCCACCTCCTCCATGGGTCTCATACTGCTTTCTCCAGCTGGAGGCTGGAAAGAGAGCTTTCCCTTTAAGAGTGGTTTTAGAATAGCTGATAGCTCTGGCCCATTCTGGCTTACCTTCAGCCCAGGAGGGAGGACCTGGGGGTGGCGGATCTGAATGAGTGTGAGTGTCACAAGCACCACGATGCTCACAAGCAAGACCACCAAGGTGACGATGGCTGGAGTCCGGGAGAGGGCCCTGAAGCCTGCAGGGGGAAACCAAACATCACGGACTGAGTTCCAACACTCAAAAACTGTTCTCTGACCTCCACACACAGGACACACACACACACACACACACACACACACGTGTAAATAAATATGTAAATGCAAAGTGGAAATTTTAAATGCAGATTGAAAATCTGGGTTTTAGTTGGGTGGTAGCAGTGAACACCTTTAATCCCAGCACTCAGGAGGCAGACATAGGCAGAACTCTGTGAGTTCAACGTAAGCCTGGTCTACAGCCAGAACTACACAGAGAAACCCTATCTTGAAAAACAAAAACAAACAAATAAAACAATAAACAAAGCAAAAACTAAACAAAATAAAAGAAAGAAAAAAATCTGGTTTTTTTATGATCTTTTGCTTAATCTCAGTGTAGGAAATTAGAATTGTGGATCTTAGCAAATGGAAATGATTTCATTTCTCTGAAGCTGTGAAGTAAACAGGGCACACACACAGGAAGAATGATCCCCTGAAGGTTTGGGGAAGGGGCTCATAGGGAGGGAAATGTGGGTACTTCCTGCAGTGATGGACTTGCTCTCCATAGTAGCAGAATTATGGGCTGTGTGGGAGCCTGTACTTGTGAGAACTCACCAAGCCCTTCATAACCCTTGGGGGTGGGCAAACTTGAAAATCAACTAAACTAGCGTCTTCTGTACAACTGGCCTTTCAAATTCTATAATTCTTAGTAATTGCATACACACCAGGTCTGAAGGCACCCAGTACTTGGTAGGCAGAGGTAGAAGGATCTCTGAGTTCAAGGCCAGCTTGGTCTACATAGAGAGTTCCAGGAAAGCTGGGGCTCCACAGTGAGATACTGTCTCAAACAAACATGAAAGAATTGCATGCGCAGTCTTAAAACATATGCGTTCAGAAGGTGAGACTACCCAATTCAGGAGTGTGACGTAAGTGCTAACCATTTCTATATCAATTATATGTAGTTTTAAAAAATAACAGCTAGTTAATTAAAATGTTGAAGTTGGCTGGGCTTGATACTACATGCCTATAATCATAGAGGGCCCAAAGGCAGGAGGACCAGAAGTTCAAGTCCAGTCTTAGCTATATAGAAAGCTCAAAGTCAGCCTGGGCTGCATGAGAGCCTTCATTTTAGAAAAACAAATAAACAAACCAAACCTTGACTAAATAATAGTCTTCGTTGCTGGGCAGCAGTGGTGCACACCTTTAATCCCAGCACTCAGGAGGCAGAGGCGGGTGGATCTCTGAGTTTGAGGTGAGGTCAGCCTGGTCTACAAAGCGAGTTCCAGAAACAAAAAAAAAAAGTCTTGGTAAACCATTAAGGTATAAATACTAATAGTACCCAATGGCTAAAATATAATTATAGAAGATGAGAAAGTATCAGTATTTCTCTTGAAATTGGCTGTTTAAGTGAAAATTAATTAAAATAAGTAAATAATTCCTCAGTCATATTTCAAGCGTTCGGTCCCTCGGGCCTGTGGTGACCGTGCAGGATGAGGATGCTACAGTTCCCTTCCATCACCCCAACCCTCAACAGTCATGGGTGTATTCTGCCCTATTCCAGAACTTTCCCTCTTGGGTCACTGTAAACTACAGTTTACTTCCTCTTTATTTCTAGATTTTTCCTGGAAGAAAACAAAGGCTGCACGCACCACCTTAACCAAATTAGTCGCAGCCCCATATCCAATTGCACTGCCTTGTTTGCTGCTTGGAGAGTGGAGGGGAGTGTGTGTGTGTGGGGGGGGAGGATTATGGCTCCAAAGAGCCAACTCCTGCCTGTCAATATAGACAAGCAACAGACACTTCCTGATGTCAAAGGTGGCCACCTAGCACCTTCTCCCCTCCTTTGTCGGGAGTGTAACTGGTATGGCATCCATGGAAGAAAATTTGTCAGTGTTTACCAAAGCGCAAAGAGGCTCACCCCACCACCACCACCACGCGGCACTTCTGGAAACCCACCCCACCCCACTTAACCCATGAATATGAAGGGACTTATGGGGAGGTTACTCATTATAGAGACACCCATCATAGATCTGGAGGAGAGCCTAGCCCTGTGGTGTTGAACCTCAGAGCATCCAAGGGGTTCTCGCCAGCCAGCCAGGAACCAGTAATCCACAGAGATAAACTCACTCCTACTTTCAAACCTCATCAGTGTCAGTAACAGAGGTTTGAAAGATTTTTTTTTCCCCCCAGAAAGACCTAGTGGAGTTAATCTGCCAAGCTTAATCTTCCTTAGGAAAGAATGTAACCAGTTAGCCCGTGTGTGGAATGTTACAGTGTATGTGTTAAAATTCCAATGTATCCAGTGCAATATAAACTGTCTCCTTTAGTGCAGCTGCTCTTTCCAGAATTTTTCATATAAATTGGTCTTTACGACCTCAGGTCAAGAATCAGCAGTTTAGGGTACAGCTAAGGAACCTCTTCAAGGAGAGGGTGTGTGAAATGCAAGTCTACTGACCACAACTATGGGCTGGCCTCGGAAACCTTTGGGCTTCAGCACTTTCCAAGTGAAAAGCTATGATTACCCTCAGCAAACACTTACCCAGCAAAAAGAAAGAAAAAAAAAGCTTATTACAAAGAGAACAGACTAGGCTAGGTCTTATCCATGAAGAAACACAGCCTAGAGCTGTGTAGCAGTTAGGGCTGGGCAAACATTGTTTAATTGCAGGTGCCTACCTGAGCCCGGAGAGGAGGTGAGAGCCTGGGGAGCACACACCTCCCACCTTCACCTGGATAGCTGGGGGGCAGTGCTGGGTAACCGGGAGCCTGGCTGGGCAGGCTTGGGAGTATGTGGGAGGGGGAGGGCGGGAGGAAGAGAGAGAGAGAGAGAGAGAGAGAGAGAGAGAGAGAGAGAGAGAGAGAGAGGGATTCCTGCTCAGCCTATCATAATACTGACCCCCAAAGAATGGAGGGTGTAGCAGGCACTGTGCGAGAACAGATCCAACTCTATCAGGATTCAGTCGCAAGTCAACAACACATAGCACAAACCTTACACATAGCTAGGTAAGGAAACCACAAGAGCCAAAATAATGGATTATACAAACAGGAAAAACCATTTAAGCCAAACATTTGTGTTAGCCCTTGTTTCGTGTGGCTTTGTGGAAAGCATTACTTTTATCTGGAGAATGTCAAGGGTGAAACCTAGCTGAACCACAGCGTCTACGAACAATGACAAACAGCCATTCACAGGAGGCATGGATGGAGAGGGGCAAACCCAAGCTGGGATTCTCCCGGGGATCTGACAAAACCAGGCTCGTCATCCAGTGAGCGACACTTACCTGTTTGCTCACAAGGCTGACGGGTCACTACGGTAAACATCTTCTCTCCCGGCTGAGGGGAAAGAATACAGAATGAGAGTGTGGCCAGCCCCTAACTTCGGAAGTTCAAAAACAAACTTGCACGTATTAATCTGAAACGCTTGCCATCGCCTCTAAATCGAAGCCTCTTTGGGAACTCAAACCCAGAGCTTCAGAGATCAAAGGGAGTTGGACTGTCAACCCCAGGGTCCTCTTCCCAAATGTAAAGCTGGAAGAACGGATAGGTTAAAACTTTACGGAGCAATTTTGAAAATAAAGCCACAAAGGAATGCGTGTGCTTTTTCTCTCCTGTATGTCGCTCCACCTGTGAACATCTCAGGGACACGACAAATGCTCCCCTTAGGAACATTCACAAGGCTCGGGCTGGGCTGTACTTCAAAGCGCACCAGCAAAGCCGGTTCGCATTGGTGTGTGCCGGTTAGTGACTGCCAGCATGCAGTCGCCCCTTAAAGACCTGCGGTGTGTCTCCAGTTCCCTGACTGGAACACCTGCAGACAGCTGTCAGCCCTGGGAATCAGAGTGGGGAACCGGGAGCCGGGCGATCCCTTACATCCGCAGGTCTTGGGGTGCTTCGTGACGCGGTGTCCCCTCCCTGCCAAACCACAGTGCCCAGCTCCCCGGGGTTTCGGCTCCTGCCGGTGACCCTCTGCGGGAAGCGATGTCTAGACCATCCCTCTCAGCTCCTAGCCTCCCGCAGCCCGCTCCATCCCACCCCTGCGCGCGGCTCCAGACCTTACCTGCGCGCTGCGCTCGCTGCGGGTCGCTGAACGGCGGCGGCGCCTCCAGGGTGCGGGAGGCGCGGGAGTCCGGGAGGCGGGGCGAGGCGGCGTGGGTGGCGCAGTCTGCGGGGACCGCCTCTGCGCTGAGGCCAGGACCTCTTCACCTTCCCTGGCTCCTCCCTCTCACTTCACCCCAGCTTGTCCTGGCAGAGAATAGAGGGGGTCAGCGCCACGTGGGGGCACAACCGATCCTTGCCGGCCCCCGTATTAGTTACTTCCCTCGTTGCTTTGACAAAGTACCTGACGAAAGGAACTTGAAGCAAAGGTGACTCACAGCTTTAGGGTACCATCCTTTACGGGGCGGGGAAGGCGAGCTGGCAGGAGCTTGAGCAGCCGGTCACCCTGCCCCTGCAGTCGGATACCAGAGAGATCAGGACCCCAGCCTAAGACACTGGTGTTGCCCTCCTTCGGGGTGGGTCTTCCCACATCAGTTAGCCCAGTCTAGGTAACAGTCTCAGACATGCTCAGTTTTGTCTCCTAAGTGATGCTAAATGCTGTTAAACTGACAGTATTAATTATCGCAGGGTCCCACCAGGACCCAGCCAGATAGCACTCCACATCTTTATCTTCTAACTCCCTGAGCAGTCCCTGAGCCCAAGGCAGAGGAGGAGATGATGTGACCTTGCCCCCGGTCCCAAGAGATCCCTAGTGGGAGTCAGGTACCCTTTGCCTGCCAGTCCTCAACTGTCAATACAAAAAACCTTTTAGAAGAAGAGATGCATTTATCACACTTAGTTGTGGGCGTACCTGCTAGAGTTTATGTGTGCCATGTGTGTGCGGGTACCCTCTGGAACTGGAGTCACAGGCCGTTGTGAGCTACCACGTGGGTGCTGGGAATTGAACCCAGGTCTTCTGGAAGAGTAACCAGTGCTCTTAATTGATGAGCCATCTCCCCAGTCCTCTGTTTTGTATGTTGTTTTGAGACAAGGTTTCCCTATGTCGCCCACGCTGGCCTTCTGCTTGTTCCTGTCTCAACCTTCTGGTGCTGGGTCACCCTTGGACCGCCATACTTGCTACAAGGTAACTCTGCTTTCCTAGTGTCCCTGTCACATCTTTCTGGAGGGAAAAGCAGGATCAGGAGCCAAGGAGGACAGGACAAGCCACTCTGAGAGCACACATGATTTTTTGCAGCCCCCTCCAGTCTCGCTGCATATGGGGTTGGAGTAGATCAGAGCACCCAGAAGGGTGAGTGGGCAGGTGGGTTCCTGGGTCGCTTGGGTGCCCATTGGGGAGCACAGAACAATGCAGACACCCTCTTACATGGCAGCTAATATGTGGTGCTGATACCCAAAGACTTCCTTAGTGACGAAGGAGACACTCTTCTCCATCCTGAGTGTCACTGAGCCAACAGTCAGGACAATAACAGCCTGGAAGAAGACACATAGAACAGATGGCGAAAGCGGGCAGCCCAAGGGCCTCGGGGTTCACTTCTGGTGCAGCCTCTTGGTGCCTCTGAGAGCCTCAAGCAGAAAGTCTGAGAGGGAGGCTGACCCATTGTTCTTTCTGTCGGTGTGATAAAACACAAAGCCAGCTTAAGGGAAGGAATCCTATGGTTGTATTTCCAGGTCACAGGGCATCAGTGAGGGAGGTCAGGGCGGGAACTCAAGCAGAATCTTGAAGGAACACTGCTGGCTGGCTGGCTGTCTCGCAGGCTCATGTTCTGCTAGCTTTCTTATATAATGCAGGACAGCCTGCCCAGGGAATGGTGCTACCCACTGCAGGCTGCACCCTCCTACATCAAGACATTCCCCAATAAACACATCCACAGATCAATTTGACCTCAACTGAGGCTCTCTTCTCAAATGACTCTAGGTTATGTCAAAGTGACAACCACAACTAGCTAGGAGAGAGGTCTGGGACCACCTCTCCTTATGGCTCAGGATTTCTGGGAGGAAGAGCTGAGGGCAAGGTCCTCAGCCTCCCTGCCCTCTCCTAAAGATCTACCAGTTTGCTCCTGTGAAAGTGGCCTGAAGTCCCTGTGAGAGAAGAGGGCCTTAAGACGAGAATTCCCTGCTTTCAGACCTCCCAGCCCAGAGAGGAGAGCCCAGACCTCAGCCCCGCAGCGGCGAGTGTTCTCAGGAGGCAGTGTTGGGTGGAGCTGGGCCCCTGCTGTGAGACAGGTACACGCTCTGCAGTGGGGCAGGGGTGCTGGCTACATCATGAGACTCATTTTCCTTGAACACTAAGGGTCACTGGAACACAACACCTGTGGTAGAACCCCAAGTCCCCCAGCTGGCACCGCCCCCAGACCTGAGCTCAGAGGGCTCTACTCCAAGGTATGCATCTAACAGTAGCGACTCTAGTGAGTTACTGGGAGTTGCAAAAGATTCCGGGGCCCAGGGACCTTGCAATGCATCTAAAAAATAAATAAATAAATAACTGGGCCAACTTTGCTTTTCGCTCGCCTCAATCTGCAAGCCTTGTGAGCCCGGGTGTCTTCACCTCTTCTGTTATTTCCCCGGATTTCCCCGGAAGCTCTGCTCCAGGTTCAGACTGAACAAAACATCTCTGTAGCTCCCAGGCTAGCCCAGTCACTCAAATGGGCTTCACCATCCTCCTGAAAGCACGCATACTGGAATACACACTGACACGCTGCCTTCATTCACCCTCCACACACACACACACACACACACACACACACACACACACACACACACATACACACACACAAGCCTTCAAAGCTCTGATCAAAAACCAATACAGGTATTTTACTTGCTATTGAGGTACGTTAGAAAGAGACAATGATTAGACAGGAATGGGTACCGGAATCTAGGAAACTATCTGATGAGCAAGAGAAACTGAGCCATGTCGGACCAATGGGCACACAGTTTAGACTATGCTGAAGGAGAGGCTAAAACGATGTATTATCCAAGGACTCAAACTGAAAGTGCTGGCTCACTGGGAAAGGATCCTAGCACTCACTGTGTCCCAAAATAGATCTTAAATGGATTAAAAGTTGAAACAAAAAAGGAAGAATGCAATGTACTAAGAAAATTCAGAACATTTCTATCATTGGGGAGGAATCAGCTCTTCCAGCATAAGATCAAAGCAAGAAGATAAAGCCAATCAAAGTGGCCCCTGGGCAGGAAAGCTGATGCACTGAGAGGCAGGGAGGTGTAAGAATGTGATTACAGAGCCAGGGAAAGATGACTGGTGGGGGGCGGGTAGTCTAATTCTCCTGACCTGAATTCTGTCCCCAGGACCCACATGGTGGATGGAGAGAAAAAAATCTTGCAAATTGTCCTCTTTGCTCTCCACACGTATGCTATGTCATGAGCCTTGCCACCCTCAAGACAAATATACAATTCTAAGAAAATAATGCCTTAGCAGAGAGCTCCCTCTGTAATAGTGAGTGAAGTCCTGTTAAGCTGTAGAAAAAGTGGGAATGTCTGAATAGAAATGTAAATGACATGCAATAGCCAGTTTAAAAAAAATGTAAATGGGCAGCAAGGTTAGAAAGAGACTCATTACCACCGGTCTCCAGCACAAACATGGTCACACACGAGTGTGTCAAGTGTCTTAGGGCTTCTGTCATTGTGAAGATGCCATGACCACGGAAACTCTATGAAGGAAAACATTTAATTGCAGGTTCAGAGGTTCAGTCCATTATTATCATGCAGGGACATGGCGGTAGGCAGACATGGTGCTGAAGACGGAGCCGAGAGTCCTACATCTTGACCCACAGGGAGCAGCAGAAGAGACTGAGCACTGTCCACAGCTTGAGCATACGTGAGACATGAAAGCCCGCCCCCATGGTGACACACTTCCTTCAGTAAGGCCACACTGACTCCAACAAGGCCACACCTCCCAATAGGGCATTTCCCTAAGGGCCATACCTATTCAAATCACCACACTAAGTGAATACATAAATGTGTGTGCGTGTGTATTTGAGTGTGAGCCACTAGATCCAGTTTAAAATCTTAACATCTTTAGACAAGATTTCTTTTGTTTGCTTTGTTGTGATTTTTGTTTTGATTATTTGCTTTTTTTGTTGTTGTTGTTGTTTGTTTTTGTAGACAGGATTTCTCTGGGTAGCTCTGGCTGTCCTGGAGCTCACTCTGTAGACCAGGCTGGCCTCAAACTCACAGAGATCCTCTTGCCTCTGCCTCCCAAGTGCTGGGATTAAAGGTGTGCACCACCACTGCCCAGTTTGATTTTTTTTAAAAAAAAAAAAATAAGAACTCTATGTAATGCTGGCCTGGAACTCACTGTATAGGTCAGGATAGCTATAAACTCAGAAGAAGAAACGCAAATGGCCAACAAATACTCTAAATAGTGTTCAACATCCTTAGCCACCAAGAAAATGAAAAGTAAGGCTGCCTTGATTTCATCTCACCCCAGTCATGACAAGTATTATTAAGAACCAGAACCCTGAGTTAAGAGCACTGGACTGCTCTTGCAGAGGACCCAAATTCAGTTCCCAGCACCACATCACAACTGTATCTAGCTCCAGTTCCAGGGAATCCCACCCTTCTTCTGGTCTCTGTGAATACCACCGACACATCCACACACCCACACACATAAATAAAACTTTAAAAAAAATCAGAAAATAAAAATGGTAGCACACACTAGTGAGGAAACAGGAATCCTAACACACCATTGGTGGGAATGTAAGTTTGTTCAGTCACCATGGAAATTAGTGTGGTAGTTCCTCAGAAACTTGACAACTGGAGCACCACGTGACTCGACCAGAGCACTCTTGGTGCATAATTGAAGGATTCTAAGTCAACGCCACAGAGATGCTTCCACATCAATGCTCCTAGCCACACACCCACTAGCCAGGAAACCCATCCAAAGCTGAGCAGTTAAAAGGGATGTGGGACATGTACTATAGACTGAGTTATGTCATCTGCAAGAAAATGATGGCTCTGAAGACACCACGTTAACAGAAATGAGCCGGTCTCAGAAAGACAAATATTGCCTATATTCTTCCATATCCTAGATTTTACAATTATATGTGTGTATGGATGTGTGCGTCAACCTCAAAGCTAGAAGGGGAACCAGGAGATGGGAAGAAGAGACCCCAGGGGAAGTGGGAAGTAGGTTAGTAGAATACTTGTTACAAGGAAGCAGGAAGTACCAGGTGTGGTGGCACACACCTTTAATCCCAGCACTCTGGAGGCAGAGGCAGGAGGATCTCTGTGAGTCTGAGGCCAACTTGGTTTACAGAGTGAACTCCAGGTCAGCCAGGACTAAAGAGAAAGACCCTGTCTCAAAAAGAGAAAGAAAGAAAAAGTGAATAGAAGTGGGGAACTAGGTGGAGGGAGAAAGGAAGTCGGCTGGAGAGTAAAGGGAGGACGGTGAGAAGGAATGACTGAATATAAAGTGTGATGATACGACATGACCATAAAACCCATGTCTGCAAGTCGACCTAAAGTGATTAATAACGAGAAGTCGAGTGCACTGCTTTGAAGCAGGTGTGGGGAGGGCATCTGTAGGTGGAGGCTGCTCGTTTGTATCCTGGCCACATCAGCATCCTCTTTGAGGTGCTGTGGAATAATTCTTCTGTACACTGTGAATAGGCAATTTTAAAGTATCGTGACTTCAAAATTTAAGTCACCTTTAACCCCAGTACTTGGGAGGTAGAGGCAGGCAGATCTCTGTGAGTTCGAGGCCAGCTGGGTCTACAGAGTGAGTGCCAGTACAGGCAAGGCTAAACAGAGGAACCCTGTCTCAAAAAAACAAAGAAAAAACTCAAGTCAAAAGGTAAATTGCATTGGGAGAGAGGTTTTGCTTTTATTTCCATTGGAAAGGAAAGGCTGTGGATTCATTCAAAGTTAAAGATGATCAGGTTTGATTGAGGAAAACTCCCTGAAAATCCTGCATGCAAACAAAGAAATAAACCTAGAAAAACTACAAAACACGTGATGTATATTTTACCTGCTCAAACATAAAACAAAAAAAAATCATCTTTGACAGACTTGTGTACAAAGCACAACCTATACTTGTATTACTATAGCTATGTGTGCTACCTTTAAGAGTTTATGTATTTTCAGAACAAGAGAGCCAGACACCAATAAAAGTGGATGGCTCAGGAGATTCAGGATCCAGAGCAGCTTCAAGGCTGCTGGCTGCGATGATCCAGCCTCACACACTGCTCCAGTCAAGATTTAACAATATCCTGATTTTCTCAAGGATCCCCCAAAGATGTCAAAGCCTCCAGACAACAGGAAGCACACTAGAGAATTATGCCCACATTCCCCCAAAAATGAGTTATGGATGTTTATTACATTTAAGGGGGGTTAGTTACAAGTTGTTATTGGCCATGGTCAGTAAAAAACTAAACAAAGGAGTGAAATTCAAAGATCTCTTTCTAAAGGAAAAAAGGGAATATGATATAGAAATGATCAGATAAAAGGGTAGATTATTGAATCTACTTTAATCTAAAAAATAACCATTAATCTTGAAATATTTTATATTGATGTAGATTTTGGTTTATTGATAGAAATTTAAAGTTAATTTTGTCATAATGTATGTAATTTCCTACTCTTGTTTGGGTATTATGTTTATACTGCTGATGTAGGATGTCCTTCTGTATGCTGTAAATATGTGTCTCTCTCATTGTTTGATGAATGAAGCTGTTTCATCCAGTGGTCAGGCAGAATAGAGCCAGGTGGGAAATCCAAACAAGGATTCACAGAGAAAGAAGGTAGAGTCAGGGAGATGTCATGTGGTTGCCGAAGGAGTACCATGCCAGGTCATCTTGGTAAGCTCTGCCTGTGTGGCAATACACAGATTAGTAGAAATGGGTTAATTTAATTGTGAGAGCTAGTCAGTAATAAACCTAAGCCATTGGCTAAACAATTACAATTAATATTAAATCTCTGAGTGGTTATTTTGTAAGCAGCTGCAGGGACTGGTGGGTGAATAAAAAAACAGACTAGTGGGACTGGGAAAAACAGAGAAAAGTCTCCATTTACATACAATTCATTTAAAAATGTGATATATAACTAAGAAATACAGGTTAGTAGTCATCTTTATTAGCCAAACTATAGTCATGTTAGGTATGTTTTCAAGGTCATACACAGATATATTTACATAGACAGATGGTTTTCAAACACTTAGAAGACCTACAATATAATATTTAATATGTTTAATAACCTAAGGCTTTTCATGATGGTAAGACACATCTGCTCCTGATAGTACCAGTTTACTTCAGAGAAGATGACGGGCATCAAAGAATTTCCATATGGAGTTTATTTTCTTTATGGTAAAAGCTAGCCATTTGGGCAAAGAAACCGCTGTTGCTTCCATTGTTGACAGTATTCTGTCCAAACTGGACCAACAGGATGCAAAAGAAAGCAACCCCTAGGCTTTGCCAAGGCAAGATAGGACAGGCCTTCAAAGTTCCCTGCCTCTCAGAAAGGTCTGTCAGATATACTAGGGCCATGGGCCAAAGATGGATACCCCAACATTATAGAACTTTGGGTGACTGTCCAGGCAGCTAGATGCCCCTGTCATTGGGTAACATTGTACCCTTCTGGGGTCTTTGATGGAGTTGAAGACTAGATAGTCATATTTAAAGTTTTTTTTAGTTATGATAAAAGGTAAATTAGGTATAAAATTTTAGAGTCACAATGATAAATAATAGAGTATTTTCTCTAAATTTGCCAAATACAAATGGACTAGATATGTAACTGTAATTCTTACTTAGTAACTATTTTGTTGCATATAGTTTTACTATGTTAAAGTTAAACCTTCCTTTTTAATCGGACAAAAAGGGGGAAATGCTTCTGTGCCCTGTGAATTGGTATTAGTCTCATTTGTTCATAAAAAACTGACAGGCCAGTAGCCAGTCAGGAAGTATAGGCAAGGCAGCCAAACTAAGGATGCCAAGAGGAAGAAGGGTGGAGTCTGAGGAGATACCACAGATGCAGAGGAAAACAGGCCATGAGCCACGTGGCAGAGGGTAGGCAAGAAATATGGATAAATTTAAAGTGTAAGAGTTAGCCAGTAACAAGCCTGAGCTACAGATAATTGTGAGCTGTCATGGGAGACTGAGAACCAAACCAGCAAGCGTTCTTAGCCTCTGGGCCATCTCTCCAGCCCCATGTTATTATTCTCAAATAACTAGTTTTTGTTTTCCACTTTTAAATTGGAATAGGAGTTCTTGGGGTTGTAGGACCCTCTCGCTAAAAGGTCCACCGAAGACGCAGATGAACACACGTGAAGCTCTTTTATAAAACGTGGGCCAGGGAGGCACATGCAGCCCAGTAAAGCCTTGCAGTGCCCCAACTTTATAAACAAGAGGTTCCCGTGGCTTCTGAACACCTGTGCTAGGTGTTGTCTCTCTAATCTGAATCACCTGACTTGGGGCCTGAAACCCTGAAGCTCTGGCTGAACTAGGCCTAGGTTACTGCTAGACTTGACAGCCTGGACTTCTTCTCCCAGCAGGTTGGGTTCTGCATTCTTTCCGCAGTTTTCTTGTCTCGCTGCAACCCCGACCCTGACGTCACTTTGCTGATGGTTCTCTCTGCCCAGGCCCTTTCTGATCACGGCCAAATTTGTTCTTATTCATATTGGCTCTCTCTTTCCACTTAAAAGTTTTGTCGACTAACCCCTTGTTTAAAAGGTAAAGAAATATTTGGTTTCTAACATGAGTGCCATGATCAGTGTCTTAGTTTTTCAGAGAGATTTCCATCTTCTAGATATACATCTTTTCCATCTTCTAGATATACATCTAAGACAGCAAAATTTCCTCAGAAGCCCCTTTGGACACACGGATTTTCATATTTAGTGAGTGTTCAACATGTTGCAGGCAGCCATGATGACTGTGCTTGCCTTCATCTCCCTGCAACCTCAGTGGCTATTTACACACACACACACACACACACACACTTTCCAGATAGTGGTTTATTATCACTAGCAATGCTCCTACTTATTGCAAAGAATGTTTTTCATTTTATTTTTGTGGGATTTTTTGTTTTGTTTTGTTTTATATGTTCCATCTGAGGTGTACAGTTTCTTCAGCAATAAGGTGTAATCTTATTTTATGGATGGCACCAACGGCAAAGGCAATGCTCTCTTTTGTTTGGAGTCTTTGGACTCTCCTGGCCAACATCTCAAAGAAGGACTTCGTGCCTGGTGCTAGGGTTCTTGTTAGAGGGGCTTGGGGGGGCATTATCATCTTAAGTGACATAATTTCATATATGTGTGTATGCGCGCATGTGCATGCGTGTACATGTGTGTGTAACACATATGTTAATTTTAAGTAAACATAAAATGATCCCCTGTGGCTTTTCCAAATGTCCTTAGTGTCATTTACCCTTCCCTTACTCCATGTTGCTTCCCACCCCCTCCCCAGCCATCTTTCCCATTTCCCCCTTTATAGCACCTGTGTCCTCCCAGTCTTTCTAGGGTACCCTGTCATTTTAAAATCCTGCCCTGGTTTGTCTGTGTCTGATATGAACCCTGTCGAAAGCAACTTGAGGGAGGAAAGGATTTCTTTCAATTTACAGATCACAGTCCGTCATAGAGGGATGCCAGGGCAGGAGCTTAGGCGGGACCTGACGCAGACACCAGTAGGATGCTGCTGGCTGGCTTGCTCCCTTAGACTAGCCTTCAGTCAGCTCTCCTGTGCAACCCAGAGACTACCTGTCCAGGAGTGGCTCCGCCTACAGTGGGCAGGCCCTTCTACATCAATTAGCATCAAGAAAATGCCCCACAGACAGAAGTACCCACAGGTTAATCTGGTCTAGTTAATCTCCCAAGCGTCAAGGTGACAAAGTTAGCTAGTTCTCTGGATTGTGCATAAATTCTACCTTGACGCTGCTCCCTCTAATTCTCCACCCTTCTCTTCCCTGCTCTGACCACAAAAGTGTCACCCAAGCTCCCTTGCCAGCCACTTTGTGGTTAGATGGCTAATGGGTGTCTGGAGGAAGAAGGGCGGAGAAGAGAGTGCTTAAATACTTCTTGCCCCCTCTTGCTCATGTTGAGTTGCACAATCTAGCACAGAGCTTCTCAAACTGTGGGTCATGACCCTTATGGGGTCACATTACTGAATGTAGAGGTCATGAAAAATTCAGCAACAGTAAAAGCTTTCTGAAGGTTCAATCAAATATGAATTCAATCCCAAGTAAATAGGGAGTCTGAAGTGCTACCAATAGCCCCAGCTTGCGCCATACCACACGGCGTCACTGCACCCGTGACACATACATTCCATGTGTATCCTGTCATGCCATGCAGTGTTAGGGGACACACCTCAGTTCAGATTACATGTGCATGTTGTCGTGGGTGGTTCTCCTCTGCCTTGGCCTGCTCAGGTAAATCCTAGGAATCAATATGCTAAATCATCACCGACTATTTTTAAATTCATTAATTGTTTTTGTTTTTTTTTTTTTTATGGATGAGTCTTTTGTTTGTGCCTGGTGCTCACGGAGGCCAGGAGAGGGCATCAGATTTGATAGGACTAGAGTTAACAGACAATTGTGAGCTGCCATGTGGGTGCTGAAGATTGAATCCGGGTCCTCTGGTTCGAATGTGTGATTATCATGTGTTATGAGTCATGGTGTTTCTATTGCACACAAAAAGCTACAGGCTCTTAGAGAAACACGATGGCTTCATTATGGAAAACACCAACTTTCAACATTTTCCTATTGTGAGCACTTAGCTTTATCCTGTTATCATATTAGTTTAGCCGCAGATTTCATTATGTTCGGTAAACAAACAAGTCCACCTTACTATGCAAATTTTCTCCTGTCACTGGTAAACAGTGACATTTATTCATCTTTCACTTGAAATGTGCTATGCTAAAGGGAGGCAAGGACTCACCCATCACAGTGGGAGATGATGCACTGCATCAGATGTCAAGAGTTAGGGTTGGAGGCCTGGAGAGATGGCTCAGTGGTTAAGAGCACTGGCTGTTCTTTCCAAGGACCCAGATTCAATTCCCGGCACCCACATGGCAGCTCACAACTATAAACAGAGACTGCTCGTTCATTTCCCGACTGTCCAGACTCGAATAATCACACAGAAACTATATTAATTACAACTGTGTTTAGCCAATAGCTTAGGTGTATTTCTAGCTAGCTCTTACATATTAAGTTAACCCACTTCTTTTAGTTTGTATTTTATCAGGAGGCTTGTGGTTTGTTACCTTTTGCTTCTTGGGCAGTTACATGGTGTCTCCCTAACTCTGCCTACTCTCTTTTTCTTTATCTCTTCCAGCCTGGCTATATTCTGCCCTGCTATAGGCCAAAGCAGCTTTATTCATTAACCAACACGAACAACACATATACAGAAAGACCTCCCACCTCACACAACTGTCTGTATCTCTAGTCCCAGGGGATCTGATGTCCTCCTCTGAGCTTCTTGGGCACCAGGAACAAATAAAATATTCATGTACATAAAATAAACAAATAAAGCACCTCTGGTTGGCCCAACCATGGCAAGCGTGGCTCAGGCAGGCCTTGCCCTTCTCCCCCATTCCCTCCGCCTTGCTAGAAACCATTAGATTACATTCCTAAAGCTAGCCTCCAGGGTCTGTTTCCTTCTTTGACCACTTTCTCCTCCTGAGGCTGACTACAAAGGTCCAGCCCACTTTGGCTGTCCTAATTAACTTGCCCAATTAAAATGAAACACCTCATCCTAACACAGGGCTTCCCCTTCACTTTTGTAAACCACCATTTTCCTATAGGCCATGTCTGCCTCCTCTCTATTCAGAAGCAGTCTGATGTCCCCTTCCAGGTCAAATGTCCCTGCCCCCTTTCCTTCTCCCTAATCCTCAATCCCCTGTCTTTGTCTCTTATTTCCTGCCCTCTGTTCCTCTGGGGAAAATAAATCTCCTTTGTGCTGAGAACTTGGTCTTGGGGTCCTGAACCAATAATGACCCATTCAATAGTGGTAGCAAAGTTGGTGATGATTTAGCAGACGGCTTTCTAGGATTTAGCTGGGGAGGCCAAGACAGAGTAGAACTACACTGGGACCCTAGTTTTATAGAAGCGGCAGCCTGGGCAGGAGGTTCCTGGAGGAGGCTGACCATACTTTGGTCGAGGGTAGTCATTACTAACTTTCTCCTCTCCATCTTCCAAGCCAATGATTTTTTTTCTTCAACTGGGTCTACACAACTAAACCTTGGCAGTCTAATCCATTTTCTGCTTAGTGCCTTCTAGACAGGGAGCAGAGTAAGACTGTTGAACTGCATTTTATATACAGAAAAAAAAAGCATCCTTGTAAGGGCTCAGTATGATCCATTTGTGGTGTGAAACATTACCTGGTTCATGAGATACATTAACATCACACCAGCGCATCTTCTCGTAGCTCCTCATCGGGTGACCTCATGGCTCCTCAACAGGTGGGCTCATAGCCCCTCAACGGGTGAGCATATAGTTCCTCAGCAGATGAATTCATGACTCCTCAATGGGTGAGCTTATAACCCTTCAACAGGTAAGTTCATAGCTCCTCAATGGGTGATTTGTATTTTGATGTCTGTGCCCACCAGCAAGGTGTGCTCAGTCTAAACTTCCCAAGAGTGTAATGGCACAGTGTGTGTGTGTGCTTGAGTGTGGCTGTGCACTCCAGGGAATGGGCGTGCACAGGTTGGCTTATGCTTGGCTGCCGCAAGTCTTGTTTTGGCCTTCTGCATGACATACTGCATACAAAGCGGCAAGTAGGCACTAGGAGCCGTGAATGGATGTGCTGAGTCATGGACGCCCTGTGGAGCTCAAGACTCCAGGTTTGGGGTCAGGCAACATTTTGAGCCAATTGGCTACATCTCTGTTTCAGGCATAAAAACAACAATGTCTGGGTGATTTTTAATAACTTCTGTTCTTTAGTCGCCAAAGATGCTTGTTTAAACAGCCCTGGCTGGGTGACAGCTGGCAGGCTCTGGAAGGCCCGGGCGGCAGTGGGCAGCATCGCCGGCTCACACTGTGGAGGGTGGAGGCTGCCTCCCGCCTCACCTGCCTCTTGGCACCGCTCTGGGTGAAAACGCCAGAAAGGGAACGAGAACTGGTTTTGACTGGGGCGGGAGACGCCTAGCTTTCCATTTTTCTCTTCTCTCCCCTTTCATTACAGCTTCCAAAAGTGCTGGTGTGGGCAAAAGAGAGACGTGCTAGCTTTCCCCAGGCTCCTTCCCTGCTCCTACTTCAGCGGAGCCTGAAGCATGGACACGATGTTACTATTGTTCTGTGGAGGGGGGGCATCTATGTGGTGTGTGTGCGTGCGTGTGTGCATGCATGTGTCTGTGTCTGTATGTGCACTCATTTACACAGGTTACTTTTTGTCAATTTGACACGATTAGTCACCTAGGAAGATGAAGCCTCAGCTGTGGAACTGCTTTCACTAGATTGCCCTGAGGACCTACATACTGGAAAGAGAAAACCAAATCCCGAAGGTTGTCCTCTGACCTCCACATGCACGCTGTGGTACCTGTCCCTGCCTGCCTGCCTCACTCATACACACAATGGTTTGTTTTGTTTTGTTTTGTTTTTTAATGTTTGTGCAGGATACGGAGGTACTCCTTTCATTGCAGTACTGGGGAGGCAAAAGTGGGTGGATTCGGGGGATCTCTGTGAGTTCAGGCAAGACCAGCCAGGGCTACAGAGTGAGATTTTGTCTCAAACAACCAACGAAGTCTTGTGGTGGTGGTGGTGGTGCACGCCTTTAATCCCAGCACTTGGGAAGCAAAGTCAGGCGGATCTCTGTAAGTAGAAGTTCCTTTGTCTCCTACTAATCGTTGAGAAAAGTAGTATAGAGAAAAGAAAGGGCAGAGTGCATCACATTGGATAACGTAATTTAAAAATTTCTTTAGAGTTGAGAAGATGTGATCAGTAGCCTACTAACTTACACTTTTAACTTAAATTCTAGTTTTTTGGGTGGGGGAATTATGGCTGTTTTTAAATATAGAAACATCAAGCTCTAGAACCATCAGGGGAAGATGACATTGGTAATTATACTGACAGCTGCAGATATTAGCATGAACCCAATACCAAAAATAAATCAGACCGAGGAGAATGGGAATCTGAGAAAGCAGGCAGAGGCAACGAAGTTAATGTAATCTGACTTTTCTTTCTCTGAGCTGGTTTTACTTTGAAATTCGAAACTTACCTTGCTTGGCTAAGTTAAGATGATGGAAGGAGAGGCATCCACGGACTTCAGAAAAAGCAACGGAAACTTGGGATCTAGATACAATCTTCATTATTATTTTAATTATACAGTTGTGTGGGGGTGTGCTGTCACAGCGCTGAGCATGTACAGTGTGAACCGACTAAGTCAAGACGATGTATCCATCCAGTCATCCCTGCTCATCACTAGCACAGCGAGCCCTTACTCCTTCCTAGTTGATCACGGCTTATGTAAGAGTTTCTCGGGGACAGTAGTGACCTCGTGAGCTGCAGAGCACACTTATGACTGTAAAGTTTACTACTTATGTCTAACTGCTCTGGGGCAGTCTGTATGCAGCTTCCCACTAGGCCACCCCAGCCTCTGATGTTCACAAGGACACGTTATGATCATCCATTTTAGCTTTCCCATGTGACACAGAACATGAAAGATTTGTCTTTCTGCATCTGCATCTCGCAGAATCTCTTCCAGTTCTTTTCATTTTGCTGAAAATGGCAGGACACTTTTCTTAGGGAAAAATTAGTATTCCTTCATATAGCTACACCACAGTATACATCCATTTACCCATGGATAGCCTCCAGGTCGGTTCCACATCTTAGCTACTGTGAGTGGTGCAGAAGCAAACACACTGTGTGCTGCTTCGGGTATGCTATTGATACCATTTCCTTTAGGTGTGATACCCAGAAGTAGATAGCGGGGATTGTGTGGTCACGAGTTTTCATCAGTAGCAATCGCGTGCTGTTCTCTGCAGTGGTTAAACCAATTTATGTTCTCATCAGCAGTGTGGGAGAGTTCCCTAGCTCCACAGTCTTGCCAGCACAGGCAATTTCAACTTTCCCACAGTCTATTTCTTGTTAAAGAAAAAGAAAAGAGAGCCGGGTGGTGGTGGCGCACGCCTTTAATCTCAGCACTCGGGAGGCAGAGGCAGGCGGATCTCTGTGAGTTCGAGGTCAGCCTGGTCTACAAGAGCTAGTTCCAGGACAGGCTCCAAAGCTACAGAGAAACCCTGTCTCGAAAAAACAACAACAACAAAAAGATTATTTGTGTGTGTGTGTGCGAGACAGAGAGGGAGAGAGAGACAGACAGACAAAGTTTCTGTGCACCACATACATGCAGTATCTGCAGAGGTTAGAAAAGGGCATCGGATCTCCTGGAACTGGAATTGGATAGTTGGGAGCTACTATGAGGGTGCTGGGAAGTGAACCTGGGTCCTCTGGAAGAGCATCCAGTGCTCTTAACCACTGAGATATCCTCCAGCCCCTTCCCATTTTTTTTCTTATGACAAACAGAATGATATGACCACATCCAACCTAGGATGGTAGAATTTTTTTTTAATTCATTTATTTGGTGTGTGTGTTTTGTGTCATAGCATGTGCACGGGGATCGAGGACAGCATTCTGGAGTCAGTATGTGGGTCCTAGGGAGGGAGCTCGGGTCATCAGTATGTTTCATTTACCTGCTAGCCATTCGCTGACCCCCTTTCTGTATCTTATGGGATTACTGTTTGTCTTGACTAACACAGAATTCTCACCATTTACCTATGTTTCTATTAGTTTACTTGTCTCATAAATACATTTTTGAAAAGACTGAAAAAAAGTTGCATGTCCAGAAGCTGTCCACCTGCAGAGGTATTTCAAAGCCTTGGCAAGTGTTCCAAGATGTCCGACCCAGACCACACAGCTGTTACTCTATCAGATCTTGGTGATGTTGTTGGGACTTTGCAGGTGTGGATGGACGCTCCCTAGGGGAGGCACACTGGGCTTGATGACTCTATACACCCACTGATTAGAACTTCTGACACTGTGGAGAGTTGGAATAGGTAGGTCAAGGGTCAAGATGATCTCCACTGTCTTTAGTCTCACCCCTGTGTCTGACTTCACATCCAGTAAAGACATTGGGAGGCATGAACTTAGCAGACCCCTGACTTCTGCCACACAAGGACTACGATGCCATTGGTTAGCACTGTAACTTGTAGCAGAGGCATCTCCGCTTTGCTGTAACACACCTGCCTGAAGCTCCGACCCATGCATTTGATAAATGCCTTGATTTAGAACTTGCTTTTACTTATCATAAAAATATCTATCCAACCACTTCCCAGTGGAATATGCCATGCAGGATATCCCAAATCCACGTCCCAGGCCATGGTCATCGCGTTTGGCTCGAAATCAATGATCACTTCTTCCATTTGGAACAAAAGGTTGCTTTTTGTTGTTGTTGTTGCTGTTGTTGTTGTTTTGTTTTGTTTCTCATCAGTGCAGGCCAGCATGATCTCTGAATGTCTGCCCGTGCTCAAGCGCTGTACTGGCTCCCAGAATGAGCGGTTCAGAGCTGCAAGAAAACCACACCCTGTGGGTTTTCTTTACTGGGGCCGCTGAGAAGGATTTCACCCTCCATCAAGTGTTCCTTTACCCAGGATACCTACCTTGGTAAGTGCTCCCTCAGGGGGACAAGGAGGGGCTTGATTCAGCAGATGGATCCTGGCAAGGTTGAGCTGTGGATCTGCTTATGTCTTACTTCATCAGCAGGAGCAGCTGCTCCAAGGACTGGATGTGCGCAGTAAGATATGACCAGCGCACAGTAGGGTATGACCAGCACACAGTAGGTATGACCAGCACACAGTAGGCTATGACCAGCGCACAGTAGGGTATGACCAGTGCACATACAGTCAGGGGAAACTGCCACCCCCTCAGTGTAGACTCCTTCACATCTGTCACTACTGCAGAGTAAGTCGCTACTGTGGAGGATTGACTGCTGCTTTCAGATGTAGCTCATCCTGGCCCAGGGCCACCTTAAGGAAGACAGTCTGTCTCATGACACATGTACCAGAATTGGGCCCTGTGAGGCCAGCCTCTTGTCCACCCCTGCTTTCTCAGTTCATGTTTGGAGCTCAGTGTATTCCAGAAGGCCTGGAGCCTCAGCTCCCAGACCCTCAGTACCTGCCCTGGGTCAGGGACTCAGGCAGGCAGGAACATGTATGTCTGCCTGTGCACAGCTCTACAACAGGGAATAAGACAGGAAGAGAGACCTGTCTACCTCTGCACAACTCTGTGCCACAGGATAAAATGGGAAGTCAGACTCACATTGTGCTTTGTTTCTTGTTAACAAGAAGAAACAAAACCAGGCGATGGTGGTACACTCCTTTAATCCCTGCACCCGTGAGGCACATCTCTGTGAGTTCGAAGCTAGCCTGGTCTACAGAGTGAGTTACAGGACAGCTAGTGTTGTTACACAGAAAAGCCCTGTCTTGAAAAGCCAAAAACCAAACAAACAAACAGAAACCAAAAACAAATAAACAAAACAAAAAGAAACAAAAACAAAAGTTGGAGAATTCATGGAGAACTGGTCCATCACATCTGTCCCCTAAGGTGTGGCAAGGCATTGATTTGGGTCACAATGGAGAAGGTGTGCTATTTTGTGAATAAAGCTGTGTCTGAAGGCTTGAGTGTATTCATTACAGACATATGTTGTGAAGGTTTCCTAGAAACAACCTGGATTCTGAGCATCTGGCTTGAACCTCTTCTGTTGCCTGGTAGCAACTAAAGGCCTCTATTCCAGCTGAATGATTCATCTTACATATGAATCAAGAGCCGAGGCTGAGAGAAGCATAAACATCCATGGAGAAAATCAAGAGAGCTAGAAATAGAGGAGAGACAATAAAAACATCATCAATACCAAAAAGTAAACAGAAAACCTCAGAGAATGAAGACGTATGCACCAGAAGAAGCAACGTTTGAAATTCTAACCCCATCGTTGGACTCCTCAGACAGACTTGAAGCCAGTATGTGCACGGGAAGGAGATGCTGTGAGACAGGAACAGTGACAATGAAACATTTGCACTGTGGCAGCTAGCAGACTGCCTGGAGGGTAAAGATGGAGTCTATCGAGATGTGTTATTAAGAGGCAGAAATGTGGACATGGGAGAAATGACAAGAAAATTGAGGAATCAGCTGGAGAAGAAGAGTGTCCATTAAAACATTCTAGAAATAGAGCTCAGAACGCAAATGGAAGAAATTTTCAAAGAAGTCAAAACAGAAAATTATCAGAATCATAGAAAAGGAATTTCCACTGGGCTGTGGTGGCACATGCCTTGAATCCCAGATCCCAGCACTGGGGAGGCAGAGGCAGGTGGATCTTTGTAAGTTCGAGGCCAACCTGGTCTACAAGAGCTAGTTCCAGGACAGGCTCCAAAGCTATAGAGAAACCCTGTCTCGAAAAACAAAAAACAAAACAAAACAAAAAAAAGGAATTTCCAAGACTGAAAGTGATAAATTGATTAAAGGTAGTGGCGCACACCTTTAATCCCAGTACTCAGGAGGCAGAGGCAGGTGGATCTCCGTGAGTTCAAGGTCAGCCTGGTTTACAGAGTGAGTTCCAGGACAGCCAGAGCAGCACAGAGAAACCCTGTCTCAAAAAAAAACAAAACAAAAATGAGAGAGAGAGAGAGAGAGAGAGAGAGAGAGGAAAGAAAGTGACGAACTGGGGTCGGGAGATGCCTCAGGGGCTGAGCTCTTGGCATGCAAGCATGAGGACCTGAGCTGGGATCCCCAGACCCACGTATCTGGACAGGGAGCACACACCTGAAATCCCAGGCTGGGGAGGTGGAGACAGCGAGATGCACAGAGGCCATCGGCCAGCTGCTCTAGAAATCAGTAAGTCTGGGTTCAGTGAGAGATCCTGTCTCAGAAATAGGACAAAGGTTGATTAAACAGAGTTCCTGGGTGTTCTCTGTTGTAACTCAGTGCTCTAATAATATAACGTGAATTTTTAGTAATAATTTATTGCCCAAATCTCCAGAAATCCCTGCTGTCTTTATGACTCAATGCTTTAAAATGCTTTCTCGTGCAGGACCGCACTATTCAATGCTTTCAGAGTCTGTGTGTGCGTGTCATCCTGTAATCTCTGCAGAGGATGTTAGGATACACTTCCTGCCGCAATTTTCATCTGTTCATTCCATTCACCTGGGGTTGCTCTTGCAATAAGAAATGGTAGAGATCAACCATGGTGCTACACACCTGAAATCCTAGCCGTTCGGAGGTGGAGGCAAGAGATCAGGGATTCAGGGTCAGCCTTGGCTACACGGTGAGTTTGTGGCAAGCTTGGGCTACCTGAGACTCTTCTCAAAACAAAAGCAAAAAAGGAGGAGGAAGACAAAGGGAAGGAGCCGCAGAAAATAAAACAAAACCCTGTCTCAGAGTTTACATTCTAACAAGACAGAAATGGGCACGTTTAACAAACACGTATCATGTATTATATTGAAAAAAGTGAGCGCCAACAAAGGCAGCTCTGGGGCAAAAGTGATTCACGTTGGGGCGATACAAGCAATTACCCTAGGAAAGCCAGAACGGGACAAAGCTGGAGCACACTTGATGCGCTTGTGTGCCTGGGACAAGCAGAGACGAAGCTGATGTATTGAGTCATCTGAAAAGGACCTCGGGAAGTTAAATAAAAGAGAGGAAAAGCACACAAGGAAATAAGAAAGCCACAGAAACGCTGGGCTGTGAGCAGCGCTCATCCTGGCCATGAAATCAAGAGAGTATAATATGGCCATGGTGCCAAGATGAAGACAGGGAGGTGCTACGGACCGGCTCAGGAGAGCCACTCAGACCGTAAGGGAATCAGGGCGAAGGCACAGGAGAAATCAGGATACGGCGAGGAAAAGTGACACACAGACACTCTCAATGTTTTTGAGACATGCTGTTGCGATTTACTAACTTCAGTGCAGGATTATATATTATTACAAACAAAGGACTTGGCAAAGGCATACATCATCAGATCATAAAATAGAAAAGAACGGCATAAAACAGTTTTACAAAGAGAATCTTTAAAGATGCTTTGGCATGAGTACAAGGACTTTTGCTTTCTTACATTTGTAAAGTTACCCCTTCTTTTTTCTTGTTATTAGAGAGACCATTGTTCTTGAGTTAGCCCAACTTTATCAGCTTGTACCAGGTGGCTGACTTGGGCTCAGCTAAGTGACCTTGTGTGTCTGGGTGAGAAAGAAGAAGGCTACTATCTTCCTGGAAAACTTTTTGAGACTCGTTTTGTACCATTAATCTCAACTCCTTTCCCTTCCCGACTCTCAGGGTCAGATGCTATAATTAGCCTAGGTTTTCTGGCCATAAGGAAGGTTGTATAGGCCTCCTGTTAAGTTGTACATAAATGCCAAATGCTGTTTCCCTGTAGAAGGCTTCTAAGGTTTTTTTTTTGTTAAAATTAACTCTTTTTATTCCACATCATCAAGGAATTGTCCTAATGATGATTCTGGCAATTCCCAGAACTGGCTACTTTTTTAAGGCTTTAATTAATAGTGGAGCAGAATTCAAAAATGTCCTCAGCAGTCTTGTTTATATCCACAACTGCCTGGAATAGTCTGATCTGTTAGCAATATGTAAGGATCACAAAGAACACACAGACAAGGGAAAAGACACACATATGGCTCCAAGGACAGCCAGGTCGAGTCAATACTGATGGCGACTCAGGTAGCATTACACCACAACTGGTTGCCAAGGGACCGCCTGGAACACACAGCTCCTTGAAGCACAAATCGCCAGTGTAGCAGGGAGGGATGGTGGAGGTCCCTCGGTGTGACAGAGGTCAACTTCCTGATGGCGTCACTGGGAACTGACAGTCTCTAACAGTCTTATCAGAGAGCAGTATGAACATTCTGCTGAGAGGCCAAACCAAAGAAGCAGCCAAGAAGATCGAAAGTGGAAGCCTCTGAGATGAGGGGGAAGGGTGGGCAGGTCAGAGACCTGTAAACATGATTGACTTTTAAAATCAGCTTCCTGTTCCACCTTATTATTCCAGTTTTTAAACACAGAGAGTCCTGTTCTGTTTGCCCCCATCTCCCTCTCGGCTCCTCGCTCTGAAGAGGAGCTGGGCGCTGCCCTTTTGCGCACTGTCCCAAAGGTAATTTGCTTGTATTGTTTTTTAGCAAGATAAATATTAGTTTCAAAGGAGCTGAAGCAGAAAGAACATCTGCAGGAGTACTGGTCTACCTGGTCTAAAGCTACTCTCGTAGGAAGTGGGTTAGACTCATGTCAGTCCTGGAGACCGTAGATGGTCTTCCCGCAGCTGCTTCTGGAGTGAAGGAATCAAGTCATTCAGTCAAAAATCAAGGGATGTGCGCTACTCCAACTTCCACTTCTGCTTAGGACTCATGGGCCCTAGACTGCAATTTGCTTGTATTTTAGAAGGTCGAGATACAGCCATGCCAAACTTGATGTTAAACTTGATCATCGTTGTGCAGCTCATGGTAACTCTGGCTGCTATTTACCCAAAGGTTAATTACAGATAATGGTGACGAGAAGGCACGGTGTGAGGGCGGCCCGATCTGTTATCAGTCACAGTGGGTTTGAGCCAGTGCTGCCAATGCTCCCTCAGAACTCGGGATGGATTCACTCCAGTGGGTATGAGCAGAGAAGACCCAGGAGGGAAGAAGCCAGTCATTCAAGACTGCAGGGGGAGGCTTGACCTTTGAACTCTACGAAGGTCATGTCATTTGACACATCCACAGGGAAGCAGTTCCAGGTTCTGTGAAAACCTGTCAAACACTCACTCGAACACCAAATACCATGCCAGTGCAGGTATTATTCAAGAGTATGTAGGTGTCTGTGCATCTACCACATGTGTGCAGGTACCAGGGGCTCAGAAAGGATGTCAGATCTCCTGGAGCTGGAGTTACTGGTGGCTGTGAGCTGCCCAACGTGGCTGCTAGGAATTGAACTCAGGTCCTCCGCAAGAGCAGTACAGTCTCTTGACCACTGAGCCATCTCTCCAGCACCTCCTTTACATCATCCTGAAATTTTAATCATGAAACACTATCCACTAAATCATTGTTTAAAATTTCAAAATGATGAGGCTATGCTTTTCTGAGATCTTCATCGGGGCCTCCTCCTCCTCCCTCCTCCTCCTCCTCCTCTCCCTTGAGACTCAGTCTCAGTTTGTAGACCAGGCTGACCTTGAACGCAGATACCTCTGCAGTGCTGAAATGAAAGGTGTGCCCCACCTCTTGTGACTCCCTCCTCACTTTGTTGGCTCTAGAAGTCATTTATCGTGAAGACAAGGGAGATTCCCTTAGTTCCTCTTTTGCTAGATGCTTTTAACTTCACGAAGGGAAGGGTGTTGACTTTCAGCCTGTGCCTCTCCAGCATCTGGGGAGATAATGACATATTTCTTTTCTCTTTAATATCTTAATGCACTGAATTAGAGTAATAGATATCCTCATATTGTATTGTCTTTCCATTTCTGAGATAAACCCAAAATGTATTATTCTTTTAATCCACCACTAGATTCAATTTAATCGGGGGTTATGAGGACATTTTCCATCCGATTTCCAAGGAGAATCCACCAGTCACTTTCTTCTCATTGATCACTTTGGGTATCAGGTTTATGCAGGCTCATAAAGGAGCAGGAGGGGAGCCCGTTGTCTCTAGACCTCAGGACAACGCACGGAGCATATGGAGTCTCTGGTCCTCTCTAATCCTTTAACCCCCAGTGTCTCCAGGGAAGCTGAGACTGCCCATGGTTTCTTCTCTCTATGCTGTCCTCGGAAGTGATGCAATTCCTCCAGACTTTCAAATTTATTGTTAGAGTACACATGACTGATCTGTCTTCTAAAAATGGTCCTGTATCTGTAATTGCTTCCCTATACATCTAATATATAGGTATTATGTTATTTCATGTGACGCCAGAAGGAAGTGTCAGATGCCCTGGAACTGGGGTTACAGACAGTGGTGAGCTGCCACGCAGGTGCTGGGAATTGAATGTTGATTCCATGTCTTCTGGAAAAGCAGGCAGCTCTTAACAGCTGAGCCATCACTCCACTGTGTGTGTGTGTGTGTGTGTGTGTGTGTGTGTGTTTCTCCTGACAAACAACTTTTAAGTTTTATTTTTTAATTCTTGGAGATTTGCTATAGTAACTCTCAAATTGGATAATTGATAATAAGAACCTTTTTATAAAGATGTGGGCAAAGGTGCAAGCAAATTCAAAGGGCTAATGAAAGGAGGCTGTACTAGTCTCTTTTCTGTTACTATAACAAAATACCTGAGTGATTCATCTTAAAAGAGGAAAGGTTTATTTTGTCCTACATTTTGTCCTACATTTTGGAGGTTTCAGTCCATGGTCAAGTTAGTCCTGAGAAGGCGGGAAACTTATGGTAGAAGCAAGCTGCTCACCTCATGTGGCCAGAAACACATACACACATACAGAGAGAGAGAGAGAGAGAGAGAGAGACAGACACACACACACACACACACACACACACACACACACAGAGACACACAGTAAGAGACAGACACACACACAGAAAGACAGAGATAGATCAAGACACACACATACACACGCACGCACAGCAAGAGACAGACAGATAGACACACACACACACAGAACCTGTATTTCCTTCTTCAAGTGGCACTTCTTAAAGGTCCTGCCACCTCCCAATAGTTCCAAACTGGGGCCCATGCCTTTAACCCGGAAGCTGTAGGGACGTTCCCAGAATGGGCTTTATCGGGAGCATCACCACTAACAGACAAGGATGAGTGAGGAAGAGCAGTTTCCAGAATCTAGAAGCAGAGTCAGCATGGATGTCTCTTCACGAAGTGTCCAGTCTGACTGGGAGATGCCAGCAGATGCCAGATGCCCACAGGAAGGAAGCCGCATTGCGCCTGACCCTGCTCTCTCCCCCTGCTGCTGTGTTCCTTTGGCCAAATCCAGCTGCAGGCTTTGGGCAGAATTCCAAGAGCTCAGGGTCCTGGGACTTAGAGTAGGAAAGGGGGAATTGAGTAGAGGCTGGATCCACATAACCTCAGTCATGGGCGTGGAGGGAGCGGCAGTTCCCCACAGCAGATAGAGAGAGCCCTGGGATTATGACCAGCACCATTCACGTGCAGCTCAGCCGCCACGGACATGCACCAGATGTCAGTCAGATGTCATTACACACACAGTGGACACGGGCCTCCCAACCCTCCTTGATTCAGTTACAGGCTTTCAGGTCCCAGTGATTAACGGCTCTAATTGTCCTAATTTCATCAGACTGTGCTTCCATTTTTAGGAAGCAGCGATTTCCTGGTAGATGCGGCTCTCTCCAGTAGCCAAGCACCGCTATAGCACCCGGGCTCATCCCCTGCATATTTCTGATGAAATCTAGGCCCTGTTGAGAAAGTCTCAGCTGATAGCATGGCTCTGTTTTGTTGCTATTATTTGGCCTGAAAAAAATCACCAAGGCCCTAAGAAGACTTAACAGGAGTGCTCAGTGGGAAAGAGAACTTGCTGTACAACCACGAGGACCTGAGTTCAAATCCCCCCCACATAAGAAACCTGGTGAGGTCATATTGTTCTGTAACCCCAGCGCTGTGGGAGGTGGAGGCAGGAGGATACCCGGTACCTTCTGGCTGGCAGCCTAGCTCCAGGTTCAGGGAGAGACCCTGTCTTGTGGGAATAAGGTGGAGAGAGATTGAACTGGACACCCAGCATCCTTCTCTGGCCTTCAAATGCACAGGGAGAAGCATGTGCCCCTGTGCTCATACATGCATAGCGCACACACACACACACACCCTGAAGTCTAGGAAGTGGGATTTTGAAATAGTCACCGAATGCAATAGTACTTTGACATCCCCTGCAATCACTGTCTCCCCTGGAATCTGTGGTCAACAGCCGCAGAGATGGCTTGTTCCTTTGCTAGCGCACCTGGGGTTCAGCTGGACAACGGCAGAGTTGTCGCGGTCTGGAGGCCTGTTCAATCACACGCCGGCAGACACTGTTCCTAAGCAAGGGTTGAAGTAGGCCTGTTGTTTAGAACAGCAGGGACTCTCTCAGGTGATGGTTTGGCCCCAAGGACAACAAGGAGAGAAAATGCTTAGAAAGGCACAGGAGTCTCCCTGCAACACCCGTGTCAGCATCTGTTGACAGTGACGGCTGCAAAGAGTCTGGCTAGGGGAGGGGGCAACAAAGGTCTCGTGTGTCCTGGACTAGACTTGGACCACGTAGCCCAGAATGACCTAGAATTCTGACACTCCTGCTGCAACCCCAGCGCTGGAATTACAGGCCTATCCCACCGGGCCAGGCTTACAAAGTGTTACAGAGCAAACCTAGACTGTGTATACGCAGGCATTCTTGCCAAGTGAGCGACATCCCAAGGCAAGATCCCTAGTTATGACCAGTCTACCTCCTCCTTCCTTCAGGAGCTTTGAGGGCGGGGACAGTGAATGGACTCTGGTCAATACATGGATTTTATCTGTCCTCATAGTGTTTTAAATTAATTTTAAAAAAATAGGGAAGCTGGTCTTAGAGTCACACAACTTGAAGCTCTCTGAATCGGAAGATCTAGAAACACTAACCTATTCTTGTATTTAAGCAACCTTTCCGGCAGAGTGGCAGCTATGCCCTAGGGGACACAGCCTCCCTAGGACCCCTAGGTCCCACTTGGTTCTGACCTGTATGTACTCCATATCTCTACTGGAGGGTGGTTATTCCTCCACTTGCTGGCTGTGGCCTCGAGCTATTTGAGTTTGATATCCTGTATTTAGTAAGGTGTCTGTGTGGGTGTCAGTATCACTAAGGTTTAGATTAAACATGCCTTCATGTGGGTTCCTCCTAAAGTACATAGTGAGCCTAGGATTTGGGTGCAAGCAGTCATGGGAACAGTCTTTCCTGAATCCCTTTATAGGAAAGTCAAGGTGAGTCAGAGGAGGTGAGCTGTACACAAACAGACAATCGCTAAGAAGTGGCCAACACTGATCTGGGCACCGCGTAAGAGACAAAGAAAAACCAGGCGTTGAGGGAGCGAGGCTGTTTGCCCACCCCACCAGCTGCCTAGTGCATCAGCTTCCTGGCATTCCCGGTCACTCCCACCATGTTTCTACAAGCAGAGGACGAAGCAGAAAGCCCAGAGTGCCATGAAGCAGCCAGGTGCTCACAGGATGGCCCTGGCAGTGTCTGCTGAAAACTGTTTCCGTCTAGTCTTGCCCACAGCACTGGCACCAAGCTGGCACTTTGTCCATGGGAAGGGTTGGAAGCAGTGTGGTTTCTCATAGCTCTCCTGATGACTTTCCATGGGAAATGAGACGAGTTAATAGTTATTACATAATCCTAATGCCTTCCAGTCTCTCTGTGAATCACTAACAGCATGTATCCTGTGCTGCGTGCAGGCGGGCCGTGGCTTCCCCAGGGAGAGCTTTGCTGCTTTCTGAGCAAAGCAGCTGGACTAGTCAGGACAAACTTCTCACACTAGTGAGGCCCCTGGGTGTTTCCTAGAAGACTCTGTTGGAGCAGATGTGTGTGTGTGTGTGTGTGTGTGTGTGTGCTGTGACAGTATGTGGCTACATGGCTACAGGGACAGGGTATGGGTGAAGTCAAGCTTAATTAAGATGAAGCTCCAGGAGGTGTCTCTGGCCAGTGGCTGGGAGGGCAACCCAAGGACTGGTACAGAAATCAGACGTTCTTCCTGGGTGTTTGTGTGTTGGGCTGGTCCTTCCCTTGGGCCCTTGGGTGGGTGCCCTTGTTTGTTTTTGTTTTTGAGACAGGATCTCACCATATAGCCCTGGCTATCCTGGAGCTGGCCTTGAACTCACAGAAATCCACTTGCCTCTGCCTCCCCAAGTGCTGGGATTATTTTCCATTTTAAGACATGGTTTCATAAAGCCCAGGCTGGCCTCCAACTCACTATGTAGCAAGAGACAGCCCTGAGCCTCTGATCCTCTTGTTTGCTTGCCACACCACCTGGGCACTAGGACCAGGCCCAGTTTCTGTGGTACTGGGGCTTGAACCTCTTGCACGCTAGAGAAGTCTCTCCCAGCCGATCTACACACTCGACCTTCCAGGCAGTTTTATGGAACACCTTTCTTTCTCTCTTGCAGAAGGAAAACTCCATGTTGAGGAACATGGCAACAGGTATAAGGATGGCCGCCGTGGACGGCCTAGGGAGGCCAGGAGAGAACGGCTTTTCTGCTTCCCTATTGAAGTGGACACTATGATATGCTGGGCCGCTCAAGCAGCAATTTTTGACAGACACAGTGAGAAAATTAACAGCGTTGATTCTCACAGGTGACTTCCCCACTACAGACGTGGACAAGGAAGAGACAGCTCAGTTCCTTTAGTATCTGATGCCAACAGGACACAGTTCCCAAGAGTTGGACCTCTGTGAGCAGTTCACCTAGAGCAGAAACAGGCTGGAGACACCGCAGATCTGGGTATGGAGATGAGTGGAAGCTAACGTCCTCCCCACAAAAGATTTCCCACACCTCCCCACCTGCTTTCCCTGTAAGACCTCAGTGAGAATTCCATGGGGCTAAGCGTGTCAGTTGGTGCCCACCTTTAATTCCAGCACTCTGGAGGCAGGGTCACGTGGATCCCTACTAATTCAAGGCCAACCTAGTCTACCCGGTGAGTTCCAGGCTAGTCAGAGCTACCTCGTGAAGCCCTGTGTCTGGGTATGGAGATGAGTGGAAGCTAACGTCCTCCCCACAAAAGATTTCCCACACCTCCCCACCTGCTTTCCCTGTAAGACCTCAGTGAGAATTCCATGGGGCTAAGCGTGTCAGTTGGTGCCCACCTTTAATTCCAGCACTCTGGAGGCAGGGTCACGTGGATCCCTACTAATTCAAGGCCAACCTAGTCTACCCGGTGAGTTCCAGGCTAGTCAGAGCTACCTCGTGAAGCCCTGTGTCAAAATAAAATAAATTGTTTGGAAGGCTATTTGTTCAGGAAGACTGTCAGTTACTTTTTCCTTTTCTTTTTTATCTCTGAGACATGGCAAGCAGTAACTCAAGGGAGAGTAGGTTTATAAGGATACGGTTTTTCATGGAACAGGGAGCAGCTTTGTTGGAGCAGGGACATCATGTGGTAATTGTTTTGTCCACATCGCAGAGAACCAGAAAACAGAGATGTGATAGGAAGTAGGCTATAAATCTCAAGGCCCACCCTGTAGCAACCCGCTTCTACCGAGGTCCTACCTCCCAGGAGTGGCTCCCCATTCCTCAAAACAGCTGAGGAAGAAGTATTCAAATGAGCCTGTGGAGGACACTTTAAAAAGCAAGGACCATCTCTTTCCAGTCACCTTGATCCCATAATCAATGAATTTGTGCCCCACCCCCAAACACCTCACCCCTATTTACTAGACAAAAAATAATCGTTTGTTTTCCTGTGTTTGTGGAGATGGAACTCCGAGCCTTGGATAAACTAGATTAGCATTCTACCACTGAGTTACCTCCCAGTATTATTGACTGAGGCCAATAAACTGGATTTTTTTACACACTGCCAAGCTGACTTATTTTCTGCATGTAGAGGAATTGCTTAAAGACCAGAAAAGCCACATTTGCTCATTTAAGACAAACTGTGAGGTTGACCAGTTGTCTTTTCCCTATCTCCTCACAAGAGGATTGGCTAGTGATTCAGTTTGGGAGCTCATATTTTTTCAGTAATATCGATAAAGATTGTATCCTTTCCTTTATTTCATTTTATTTCTTTTACACAATCTTATTCTCTATGCAGAGTAAACTAAAACTAGAAAAAAGTTTTACTTTTTTAAAAGTTTAGTTTTAGTTTTTAAAGTAGAACTCACTGTGTGGTTCAGACTGCCAAGAACTCACAGCAATCCTCCTGCTCCGATCTCCTGAGTGTGGTGTTTACAGGTGGAAGCCACTATTCCTGCTTCTAATGGTTTCTCAGAGCTGCTTTTAGACAGCTCTGTGACTTGTCTGCTGTTTCTGAACTCCTTGGGGCCTTGTGCAGAAGGCTGCAGTGCCTGCTAATCGCTCCATTATTTCCCCTTTTCCCAGCCAAAATCTCTGAGAGCAAGAACATCGTCTGTTGCTGGGGAATTGCCTCCAATACTTATAATCTAGATCTAAAGATCGTTCAAAAAGGAGTATAAATGAACCAGGTGGTGGTGTACCATGCCTTTAATCCCAGCATTCAGGAGGCAGAGGCAGGCAGATCTTGGAGTGTGAGGCTGCCCTGGTCTTCAGAGTGAGTTCCAGGACAGCCAGGGCTACATAGAGAGAAACCCTGTCTCTAACAACAATAAAGCATAATAATTATAATGATGATGATGGTGGTGGTGACTATGATAACAATAATAATAATAACAGGCTGTAAATGAAAGAAAAGGTGCAAAACTAGGTTCCAGAATTACAGGGATTTGGATAAGCCAGCCCCCAATGGTGTTTAACCGTGTTTCTGTGAGGGTGAGCCACCCTTTGCTGGACTCTAAGGGCAAGTTTTGCAGCTGCTGTTTGTGGCCTTGGAAATTGAATTGGAGCCTTATGCTCCAAGGCAGGGGCTCTACTCCTTAGCTGAAGCCCCACCAGTTTGAAAATCATTTCTGAGTATAGAATTTACTCTGTAGCCTGGGCAATCTTCGAATTTATTATCTTGCTTCTGCCTCCCAAGTAGCGAAGGTTACGGGCCTGAGCTGCCAGGCCTAGATACTAGTAAGTTCTTGTTTGAATGGTGGGGTGGAGAGACGGCCTGCTGCAGTACAGACTCGGCAGTTAAAGGTAACGCATTGGAGTGGCCCCTTTCCTCTCCCATAAAGGCATATCCAGCCTTCTCATGGTAGAGTAGGACACTTCAGGAACTCGGTCACCTCCACCCAGAAGCTAGACCCTGAGGAGGAGGCTTCTCTGTGGTCTGGGGCTAAACACCTGCCTCTCCGAGTTCTGAAAGGGGCTGGGGCAGGACCAAAATGGAGAATGAGGGAGGGCAGTACGGTATGCCACGTGTTCCTTGTTCCAAATGTACGTATCTCCATACATGCACACATACTTGTTGTATATGTTTGGCTATGCTAATTGGCTTTTGAGAGCATGTAAATGAACTTGGCTTCATGGAGCACACACTGCGCCTCCAAGTTTGGTAACCCCAATATGATAAGAATCAACTTTGATAAGTATAAAGTGAGACTAAGTTGCTTTTCTGTCTGTTTCCCGGATATGAGCACATGAGATGCAGAGCCATCCTGATTCTGTTTATACTCAAGACAGCCAAGGCTGCTTGTAAGATGAAGTCACCCAGGGCAAGGCACAATCCACCAGCCACAGTTTCACACACTTGGGAGTGACTCAGAGCCATGCTCAGGCCAGTCCTGAGTTAGGGGCTCTGTCTGTGGTCTGTCTGTGGCCTCCCCTACTTCACTGCTGTTCTGCCTTTCAACCCTGTTGAGGAATTTAATTTTTATTTTATGTGCATTGGTGTGAGGGTGTCAGATCCTGGGGACTGGAGTTAGACAGTTCTGAGCTGCCATGTGGGTGCTGGGAATCGAACATGGGTCCTCTGGAAGAGTAGACAGTACTCTTAACTACTGAGCCATCTCTCCAGCCCCTGAACTTCCTTTTTATACTCCTTCCTTCCTTCCTTCCTTCCTTCCTTCCTTCCTTCCTCCCTCCCTATCTTCCTTCCTTCCTTCCTTCCTGGCAGGGATAGTGGCTTAGACAGCTGTCCATGTTTTATACCAGTATCCACATTCTATGCTCTCTCTGGAGACCAGGCTGGCCTCGAACTCACAGATATTTGCCTGCCTCTGCCTCCCGTGTGCTGGGAATAAAGGCATAAGCCACCACCACTGCCCAATTTGTCTGGCTATTTAACACAGCTACAGGAAAGACATTAAGACACGCCTGATAGGGGGCATAGGGCATGGCTTTCCTAACTGCTGACTCCCGCATGTGCACCTTATTAGAACGACTGAGCTTGGTCTCACAGTAACTGTTATTGGCACTGTCAGTGAAGTGTGGGCCATCATGAATAACAGTTAAAGGAGAATCTGCTTTTCTGGCTCCCAGCGCCAAGTTAGAGACTGTCAGTTGTGGAGCTGTCGGAGCTAATCACAGCACAGCCACAGCTGAAAGCAGAGAGCCACGGACGAATGTTCGTGCTCAGATGGCCTAGTCCAAGCGCCCTGCTCAGGTGATGGTGCCACCGCAGGGCAATTAAGTTAATTCTTTTCTCTAAGACCTATGTAAACAAAAGCAGGGCAACATGAGAGGTGGAAGCGCTCATCATAAATGGGCCAATAGTGCCACCCATCGGCCATATGCAAGCATTACAGCTACTTTATTTTAAAAAGCCAAAGTATAAAACAGCCACACCTGTGGATCGGTGGCTCCCTCCATCAGGCAAAGCTGTCCCTGATACGCTTGACACCAATATGAGCAGAAAGTAAAAAAAGAAACACTATCCCTAGGGAGATCAGTAGGCGTACGGTGTCTCAAGTACACTTTTTTAACTGAGCTTTTCACAAGCTAGGAAGAGTAGATGATCACAAGCAGACACGGCCACAGGCCCACTCGATCTAGACAAGCCCTCCTTGAGATTCCCATCATGGCTTATGTCAGTTCAGGTCACACTAGTAATGAGCGCTAGTCCTCACAGGTGCTGTCGACCTGCCCCTCCCCGCTTTCCTTCTAGAGAATCACCCCAACCAAAGAGCCCTCTGAGCTTCCGCAGGATGGTCTCTGCACCCAGAGGGTCTCTGGGGATGGGGCCCACGTGGCTCTTTTCAGATACAGGAGCCTAGGGAGGCAGGGGCTTCTCCCCACTCCCACCCCAGGGCACTTTTGCAGAAGCTGTCCAGGAGGTAGATGGACTCTGGGCACATCGGAGCGTTTCTTCAGAGCAAAGGTTTTAAAGTTGTTCTTGAGCACACGTGGCATCTGAGAATGTATCCTGCATTATTATAACCCGAACCCTGTCTCTGGGGTCTTCTCTAAGACCAACACAGAAGAGAGCATATTAATCTATAAAATTTAAGGACTGACCATAAATTGGCCAATAGCGTCACCTATTGGCACCATGCCATTATTACATCTTTTTCACCCCCCCCCCCCTTTTTTTAAACCAGAGTATAAAACAGACAAACCTGTGGTCAGGCAAAGGTGTTCCTGATACACTTGGCACCAATAGGAACAGAAGAGTGGGAAAGAAATGCTCGCTTCAGGGCAATCTAATCTAAGCAAGTGCTGTCACAAGTGCGATTTTTAAATTGAGTTTTTCACAAGCAATGAAGCAGCAGCAGCTGGGAGAGCGTGCTGGGAAGGGTGCATCTGTGCAGTGGAGCTGAGGAGAAAGGACCACAGCGCCCACAGCCAGTGGAGAACGCCTTATTTAACTGACATCAACAAAGCCACGTGTCAAAATCCATGGCAGCCGGGCAGGGTGAGGCACACTTGTAAAGCTGAGGCAGGAGGATCTCTGTGAGTTCAAGGCCAGCATGGTCTACAGAGTTCCAGGACAACCAAGGCTACACAGAAAAACCCTGTCTCAAAACAAAAACAAAAACAAAAACAAAAACAAAAAACAAACTCCACAAGTAACAAGCTAACAGAGCAAAGCTGTAGGGGCTGCACCTGGGATCTCTGTATCTTTAAATGCTATGGTGTGGGGGAAGGGAAGCATGGAAGCTTGAGAAGTCACAAAAATAACAGGGCAAAGAGAGGGGGAGAAGCTAACTAGAAGGGCAAAGAGACAGCAAGAATATAATAGGGAAGGTTAAAAAAAAAAAGTCAAGCTGGGAGCAGTGGAGCAGGCCTTTGATTCCAGGACTCCAGAGAGGCAGAGGCTGGGAGAGGCTGGGAGAGCACTGTGAGCTCGAGACCAGCATGGTCCACATGGTGAGGTCCAGGATAACCAGGGCTACGTAACAAGACCTTGTCTCGAAATAATATTTTAAGGAGAAAATGAAATTGGCCTTTTGAAAAGATTAAAAATAGATGTTTGGAGGCACTAATCAATTAAAAAAAAAACACCTGGGCATGGTGGCTCACACCTGCAGGCTTCACCTGGGCATGGTGGCTCGCGCGTGTAGGCTCCATGCAGAGGCCCAAGGGTCAGTATTTGAGGCCAGCCTGGACTGAGTAGTCAGGCTGTCTCTAAACACAGTAACAGTGAAAATACATAGGAAAGAACAAAGAACAAGGCGTCCCCAAGTTGAAGCTGCTTGCTGCCCACCAGTCTGCTACACCTGTGTTGACTGCATCCCAGAGATCCGAGGCCACCGTTCCCAAGCCTCCGTCTGATTCTGGTACAGTTCACCATCCCACACTGTCTCCACTGATAGCCATAAAAGCTAATCTGAGCCAAATGCTGGAGGTGACCAATTGCCAATCGGCAAAATCCGTACCGAGCACATTGAGGCATGTCACGGTATTGAAACGTCACCTCCCTCCGTGACCATTTGTCAGCAGGTGAAAGGTTTCCCTGAGTTCCCATCTCCGTGGAGAAAGTCAGCACTCAATCCAGCTAGAAGTTACTTCATCCGAGCACTTTCTTCAGTGAAAGAACAGGGAGCTGACTTCTGTTAGCAGCCACGTGCTTGCTTCAGTGTGGTGGTCTCTTAAACTTATTTTTTAGATTTATTTTATCTGCATTGCATCTACATGCATGCGTGTGTACCACGTGCACACCTGATGCATCCAGAGGCCAGAAGAGGGCATCAAATCCTCTACTGGGGCATTCTGATCATGAGCCACAACTGCCAAGATGCAGCAGCAGTTTCCTTGGTTACCACATCTAACTCTACTGGTTTCACACTAAGTCCCTGAGGGTGCCATCATCATAGGTTATAGATGAGGAGACCCGGGTGTAGGAGATGACCTGGACCCAACACAGTCGGAATCCATGGTACCAGGAATTTACCAGGACTGAGCGGGGCTTGAAGCCTGTCCGGGTTGAAGGGCCTTGTGCAGAAGAGGAAAGCATCTTTGACATGGCCTTTCTGTCACAGGCAGTGTTGGTGTCAGGAGTGCTCTCTGTCAAACGGCCCGGATCCCGCCTTGACTTGCTACATGGGTAGCCGGTTAAGGGAGAATGTTTTCCTTACCGCAAAGTAGTGACATCAGAAATCAAAAGAAGGGTCGTAGTTGGTGGCATGCGACAGTGGTATGAAACTGGTTTCTGTACCACGCACCAATCCTGATGGAAACAGTCCTATTCTGCTGTCTTTCATGACCTGAGCACACAGCCGTGAACCTCAAACATTTACTGTTAATCGTTATGGGGAAGGCAGCTATCCAATGCTATCAAAAAACTTCAATCTTGAATCTTAATTTCTTTTTCAAGAAAATCAAGCAAAAATATTTTCAAATAACTTGCCTAGTTTTGTCTCTTCCTCTTCCTGTTAGAAGAAAAGCTAAGCATTGTGAGAAATCGCACACACACACACACCCATGCATGCACAGACACCACACACACACACACACTCACACAGAGACTTCACACATGCAGACATCACACACACACGTGCGCAGGCAGCACACACAGACACACCACACACGCATACCACACATACATGGCTGGGGGAAAGCCACTGTCATAGCACAGACAAATGCAAGATGCTAAGACATGGTGGCCAGAGCATAGAGGTGAGGAGGAACAGCAAGGGAGGAAGACTCCGCAAGCAGAAATACTAAGCCTCAATTCCATGAGACTCAGGTAGGGGTATGAGAAGGAGGAGTTTTAGGCTTGAGTCCACAGGTGGCACAGCACCATGTGCTCATGAGAGGGAGGCTGATTTGTGTGTGTGTGTGTGTGTGTGTGTGTGTGTGCGCGCGCGCGCATGCATGTGGAGGCCAGAGGGTGACAGGAGGCATCTGCCTTGCTTGATTGCTCTTTATTGTATATACATTGAGGTGGGCTCTCTCCCTTAAACACAGCGCTCGTTGGTCCAGGTAGCCAGTTTGCTCCAGGGATCTTCCATCTGTGCCTCCTGAATGCTGGGATTAAAGGTGGGCCAACACTCCTACCCCGCATCTATATGGGTATTTGTAGGGATTTGAATTCTGGTCCTAATGCTGTATTTGTGGTATTTTACCTATTAAGCCATCTCTGCAGCCCAATCATGTTAATTTTGAAGTTCCTGATACATATCCAAATGGATGTCCAGTGGGTGGCCTCAACAGGGAACGCAAGATCAAGCGAGGTTTGCTTTTTCTTATGTTTGTAAGGATGTCCCTGTCCCGTGCGATGGGGAAATTGATGACTCAGACAGAGGGCACAGCTGGAGACTGGGAGATGGCACCCAGGACACAAATGGGGTCTTGTATTGGTGGGAACAAGATGTTATTGTTCTGGAGTGGATCTGAATAGAAAAATGAGGTTTAAGTACCTCAGCAGGATGACTCCATGTCTCTAAGGCACAACAGGGCACGGGCTGAAGGGAGAAAGTAACTAAGGCTTGTCTCCAGCTGCTTTTAGGTCATCCAGACCAGTATTAAGTAGCGAAGTGGAACGGAGTTGGTGTTTTCTTTGCATGGGGTCTTTCTTGTGTATACCAGGCTGGCTTTGAACTCACTATGTAGTGGAGGATAACCTTGAACTCCTGATCCTCCTGCCCTCTCCTCCTGAATGCTAGGATTACAGGTGCATGCCGCCATACCCAGTTTATGTGGTGTTGAGACACAAACCCAGGACTTCGTGCATGGCAGGCACGAATGCAAAGGGCGGGATGAGCGCCAAGGTGTAACCGTGGATCTCTGCGGCCACGATGCGTATAGACGATGATGGGAACCGATGCTAGTGGGGTTGGGCAAGAGGGGGTGAATGCTGAAATCTCATCAGCGAGGACCAGTGCTTGCTCAAACTGTGTGGATGCCTCAAGAGTCTGAAACAGGGTCACCTAGCGATGCCACTGCTGGCTCCAGTGAGACCAGCACCTTGAGTGTCATTTCCAGGAGGAGCTTGATTTTCTCTGGGATTCCAGAGAAGTCTCCATGTTCATATATGTGTGTATATGTGTGTGTGTTTATGTATGAGTACATTATGTATGCATATATATATGTGTACACACACACACACACACACACACGTTTAATTACTTAGTGGGGGCATGTGCAGGGTTGGAGGACAACTGGAGGAATTGATGCTGTTCTGCCATGTGGGTTCCAGGGACAGAACTCAGGCTGTTGGGCTCAGCAGTCAAGTGCCTTTATCCACAGAGTCATCTTTCTGGTTCCTGATTTGTGTTAAATGGAAGGCCCTGAGTATTATGGTCTTTGGTTTAAGGGTATCATCCTGTCAGATTCCCAGACAAATCCTTCAGGTAATGCCCTATGTGGGTGTGCTCAGACAGCACACATTAGCCTGTGTTGGCCTGACAGGTTTGAATGGGGGGCGCCATTCAGGGTGCCAAACTGCTCAGGCTTAAGTTGGGGTGAACTATATTAGGGTCTATCTATTCACTACTGACAAATCAGAAGCCTCAGTCACTAGAGGAGATAAACAAGTCTCTGTTGACACAGCATTCACTTCCTGATAGCATGTGCCGTGACTGTAGGTCCCCAGGTAAGGCTGTGTAAACACTGTACGGTTTCTCCAAAGTGACAGCAAAGTGTTTTTATGGACTGTGGAAAGGGACTGGCTGAGGTCAATGTGGAACAATCCAGTGCATCAGCCGACAACTCAAGTCCTGGCTTTGTGCACTGCCAGGAGCCACGATTCTCTAGGTGTCCACCAGGGGGCGCTGATGGCTCACGACTCGTTTTAAGCATCTCCTGCAGTTTTAAGCATCTGTCCCTGGTACCTAACCTTCCCAGTTAAACACCCATGGCCTCCAAAGTGGGTAGCAATGCCAACAGTGCTCACACTGTTCTTCCCCCATGTGAGTCAACTCCCCCAGCTTCTAACCAGTCAATGGCATGAATTTATTTGGACTGGATGCTGATGACCAGGGACTGAGGGCCTTTTCTGACTTCACGGGATACTGTCTCTTTCCAAGTTAAGTTCCCACAGTCATGGCTAGCATGGACTGAGAATCGTATCTCTGCTCCCCAGACTGCATGTCTTGCCCGGTAGGCTTCAAGGGCCGCTTTCAGGGAGAATGTGTGAGAGCAAACTGGCACTAAAACCAGCTTCCGTCTGTGACAATGAGACCCAGACACCCTTCTGTGTTCTTTCTAGGTCACAACAGACAGCCCTGCATGAAGTCTGTCAGCACCTAGACACTCCAAGAACTTTGAACTTTAGACTCTTTGCACCGTAACACAGTGATTGTAATTGCTTGCTGTTTGAGACAGGGTCTCCAAATGCTTGGGCTGGCCTTTGACTCTTGATCCTGTTCCTACTTTCCTGCTGGAGCTCCAGGCATGTGCTACCACACCGACATGTGACTGGTTCCTGTGTGAAGTTTGTTCACCAGTTTAGGATGAGGCAGGAGACTCAAGCTGGTGCTGTTGATGGCCAAGGGCAGAGCTATGGGTCACAGCAATCCACCTGTTAGTCAAACAGGCGACTCATACTGAATATAATTCACCATTTTGATCCCCACAGGCATGTCATTTAGCACCTGGGATTTAGAGCATCCAAGGGCAGTGTGGCAGCCGTGTCGGCGGCTGCCAACCCTTCAGGCATCGCCTTTGCCCCACTCCATGTGTCCTGACAAGTAGGGTCTACCCACCAGACTGCCATTGAACACTGCCCTTCACTTACTAGGATGCCCTGTGGATCGTGGTTGGCGAACAGACGTGTCGAGGGCGACCTAACAAGCCTTGTCTCCTGGGCTGTAGGCACCCACTCGTTCCTTCAGCTGGAGGCCAGCTGGTGACACAGAAGATGTACCCCAGTGTCTCCAATTCTTTGGGGAACTGCCATCATGGCTGGGATGGAACTGTTCCTTCTCTGTCGGACACCGCCCCCTCTCATGAGAACAGCTTGTCAGTATGGAGTCCCTTAGCAGGCAGGGCAGGCTGCTCCCTTGGCCTCCAGAGTGCCAGGTTGACAGGCAGAGGGACCTGTCTACTCTAGACTGGGCCTCAAAGATCTCCTTTCATAATGGTTTTGCTAGGGTCTCTGTCAAGCCCGAAAGCCCAGGGACAAATTTATTTACCCCTTACTACTATGTTTTGTACCCTGAAGCATAAAGCACCAGACAGAACAGAGCTGGTATCTTTCCACAGGAAGACTGACCTTGGGGAACCCTCACTTTCTTTGGTTTCTGATATATGGGTCTGTTGGTCTTGGTCTCTGTGGAGCTGAGGCAATGAGGCCTGGCTCTCTGGCTGTTTTGATCGAGTCACCACTTATTCTGTGACTGGTTCTGGAAACCTGAAAACACTGTGCAAAAGACAAGTGAGAAACAAAAGCGGGGGGTGGGGGCATGAAAACAGGCACAAAGGAAATCCAAAGCCTTCAGGAGGGCACAATCGGTCCGGTCAGGTGTCCTTTTCTTCCCAGCTTGGAGGTCTGCCTCGGCTTAATACAAGCTAATCTTCTAGGCGCCCGCTCAGCAAATGCACTCACAGGGCTCTGCTGCAAGCTGAGGCTGCTGCTTTACAGTCCTCGGCCGTAGGGAGAATCAAACAACCGCAAGACAGAGAAGCTGAGGGACAGGGTCCCCCCACAAGACAGGGTTTCTTTGTGTAGCCCTGACTGTCCTGGAACTCACTCTGTAGACCAAGCTGGCTTCAAACTCAAGAGATTCACCTGCTTCTATCACCTAAGTGCTGGGTTAAAGGCATGTGCCATTACTACTTGCAGGACGGTTCTTAAAAGGCTGGAAAACGCTGGGCATGGTGACTCATGCCTTTAATCCCAGAACTCAGAGAACTGGCTTAGAAAAATCAGTTACAAGATAAGGCAAAGGCAGCTGGTTACATACTGAATTTCAGGACAGCCGGGTTTCAAAAATGACAGTCCACCAAAAAAACCTGGGAAAAGGTCTCCCAAACCTCCTGACCGTATCCAAGCGTACTCATTCCAAGGGTACGGAACAGGCCTTACATACTCTGGTCCAGTTGCTCACAGGAGGTGGGGCGCAGGGCTGGTCAGGTGCAGGGACTGACACCGAGACACAGCCAGCCCACTGCACTATGCAGGGCATACTACAAACACTTTTCTCTGCTTTGGCTCGATGGCATAAT